>NC_091506.1:20751528-21051528 GCF_947461875.1 Haliaeetus albicilla
TTTAATAAGTCCTTGCCTATGTAAGATATATTTCTGTTCTCTGTGGAGACAGACTTAAGGTGGCTAAACAAAGAAAGAACATGTGAGTTGGGCAGTAGGTCAGTCAGTTAGACTCATAACTTCTGTACCAGTTAATAAGGTGGTTGTTTTTTCTGGCCTGCAGGTGATTAGCGTCAAACTTCTTTTTCAGTGAAGAATTTTTTTTTTTTTCATTTATCTATACTTCTGCTTTTGAGAAATTTCTTCATTAGATTAGGAATTTGTTACATGTTGCTGTTGGGCATGCTGTAGCCTTCATTAGAGGATGATGAGATAGGTTTGGAAATGTACTATTGGAAGTATGGTGACATATAACTATGTACTTGAACAGAAATTGGTCTGTGGACTGAATTGGTGGAAGTTAGTAGTGTTAAGGGTAATGCAATAGTGTGCAATTAGTAGATTTTTGCTGACAGTGACTATTGGAGTTGCATCAGTTCACTGCTGACTGCTAAATACCATTGTGACTGCTGCACAATCATATTTAATTCCATGACTTTGTACAAATTTTTGTGTATTTTCTAAAGACTAAGCAGAGGGAGAAATAATCTGTGCACCTTAGAGGTCATCTTAGGAAAGTTTTGTGACTGACAATGTTCTCTAATACCCAGTTAATGATACAGTATGTAGCCATTTAAAGGCGGTTAATTTATGCCATAAGCATTACTTTAGGGAGAGGAGGGGAAATAAGTGATTACCTTCTTGCATTCCCATAAGGCAGCATGGGCTTTGCTGCGCTAGTATTGGGGTCAGTCTAAACCTTAGACTGCTTTAGCTGAAAGTCCTCAAAATATTTAAATTTTGAAAGGTGGACTAATAGGGTTTTGTTTGTTTGTTTTTCTTCTTTTTTTTTTCTTTCCCCTTGGACTCTTTGAACTTATACAATGTTTGGTACTAGAAGAAATAAATATAGATAGATATATCAATATGGATAGCTATATTGATATAGCTCCTCAAAAGATAAACACGTGCAGGTATAAACTTACTCTTACTGCATAACACACACAACTTGAGGTCTATGTTTTATATGAAATACTACAATTTTATTAAAGCCACTTCTGTTTATAATTTTTCCTGACCTGGACACTGACTAACAGGTCAAATGAGAATTTGAATCTGACTGTAAAGGTTTAGAGTAGCTTTCAGTTGAGCATTTAGAATGTCTCATGTTATTTCTTTTCCTTTCTGTTTTTTACAGAGATATTAATGCCCTCCGCTATGATCCCACAAGACAGGACCATGCAGTTTTTGAAAGGAAACCAAGTGCTACAGAACAAGAAAGGTAATATTACAGCCTGGTAACTGTAATTGTGATGTTTCTTCCCATGGAAAGATGGCAGAAGACTGAGTTTGAAACTATGCAGACAGCTATGTTTTTTCTTTAGTTCTCCCTGTTATTGATAAAATCAAGATAGAATAAGAATTGTGACCACTAAAATCACCATGTAATGCCGTCTTTTCTTTCTAGTCCATGTACTGTCTGCATGCCATTTTCTGTCTTCTTTCTCGCTTTCAGGCTATCCCTTTGCTTCAAGTCATGGACTTTAAGATTTGCAAATCCGTGAGAAAAAAAATATTATCTCATAACATTTATTTTGCCAGAAAAGAAATCTGTCCTAAATATCTTAACTTAAATGTTATCACATGTTAAGTGAAAAGTCAGGATGTAGTTAATTATAAAGTAGACTTGTTCCTGCCTTTAGAGTCGAACCTCAGCTGTTTCCCCAATGCTTACCCTCAAAGGATGGGTAAATTGCAGGAGGTGAAAAGAAATGGGTCAAAAGTGTAAACCAAAAGGATAGTCATGCAGCCCTATAAACGTATTTCTGGCAATAGGAAATATCTTATTGCCAGAACCTGGAATTGCTAAGAAAAAAGAAGAAGAAGGAAAAAAAAAAACCACACCAAAAAAACCCCACCCAAACCTTAAAAGTGAACTACTCCATTAATGTGCTTAGATAAGTTTAGGAAAACATTAATAGCAAGGTTGCCTCTGAGGGAACCTTTCTTTTAAAAATATATGTGCTATCTTACTATCCTTTTAATAATCTCATTTCAGTAAAGCTAAAAGGAAGAAGAAGAGGGAAGAGAGTGAGAAACTCCCTGAAGTGTCTAAAGAAATGTATTATGATATTGCTGTTGATTTAAAAGAGTTGTTTGGATCTTCAAAGAGCAAATCAGAAAAAAAAGAAGAAATACCCTGGGACAAAGACGATGCGGAGGACTCTACCCCACCTGACCATTTGGGACCTAACGTTGGGAGTAACGTAGCTCAGGAGTCTAGTGGTTTCACGTTTTCCTTCTTCGGAGACTTGGAGGAGTCAGGCATAAAAGAAGGTAACAGCAGAACATAAATAATAGTACAATTTCTAATGAGTAGCTGAAGTCAGGCACTGTAGAGTAATATAGTGGATGGAAATTCAGAATCCAGGGGATTTTTAGAGGCAAAAGTCAATAATTATGCAAAACATTATGATCTTCTCTAACACTTGCCAAGATTGTTGTAATTTAATCACAGCTCATTCATGCTTGCATCCCAGGAATTTTAAAAGGGGTGCTTTGAGAAGGAACTATTATTTAATTGGTTTTGAACAGTGATGGAAAAACTTGTCATCCATGAAATTTCTCAAGTAAACAGGGAAAACGATATACAAGTCAAATCAGGTTTCATATAAACCAACAAGATTGTAAATAAAATGTGTGTTAATTAAGGTAGTCTTATGAGCAAAAGAAAATCTTAGAGTTGACCCCGAGATCCAAGAACATTTTATTATGTACTTAATTTTATTATTGTACCTTTAGAAAATTGAAACTGAACAACACATGATTATTGGGGTGTCCTAACCGAAGATAAATGTTATGAAATCAAGTCACTTAATAAGGAGTAAAGTAGGAAATAAAAGAAACTGTGTGAAGTTAACTGAAATACATACAAAAAACCCCCAACCAACCAAACAGAAAAAACCCCAACAACAAACCCCCACGTTTCTGCTGGCTTCAGAAAGTATTCACTGTGTTATGAATGCAGTAATACGGGTTTCAGAATATGTAAGAGATCTCTAGAACAAAGTGGAGAATAACAGAGATGTAGTTCAGAGTTCACAAAGTTCTTAGCACTGAGAACCACGCTTAAGCACTATGTCTTGTATTTGCTGGTTTGAATAATTACTGGTTTATATCGCATAAGAATCCTGTTTGGTGGCAACAGGGCCACTGTGCTAGCTGATGTATTGACACAATCAGAAAGATAAATCTCTCTCCATTGCACATACCTCAGTTGCTTAGGTGATTTTTGTGATTATTTGTGGTGGTGGTGGTGTTTTTGTTTAACCTGACTTAAGATCATGTGTGTCATGTGGAAGCCATGAAGGGAGAACAGGCAGATAGTCTTTTTTTTTTTTGAGCACAAACTACGCGTGTTTTGTGGACAATTTAACCTTGCAAGTGCTCACTTTTTCCAAAGTAGCATTTTCTGATCTTTCTCTTGAATAAAATACTGTTTGTGTTTCATAGTGTAGTTACTGTTGGGTTTGGAAACTGTTTTATATTTCCAGAGAGAGGCAGTACAGGAGCTGTCTTCTCTATTCTGGTCATCCAGACAAGTACTGTGCGTATACTCTAAAAGAAAAGGGTACCATAGGTTTCCTTTTGGTGAGGTGAAGTAGTAAGGGCTCAGGTACATGTTCAGGTTACCATGTGTAAACTGCTCTTCTGGCAACTGGCTGTGTACGCTATAGGCAGGAATACATATGTGAAAATAACATAGCTTAAACTCACAGAAAGAATAAGCTAAGGCATTGTGAGTTTCTTTGCAAAGGAACTTATTAAGATAGTTCATAGTGAAAGAAAGCTTTTATTCCAACTTCTGCAAGCTAAAAATATGAATAGGCACAATTACTCTGAACTCAGTTGATAATGATTGTTAGGTTGGTGTGACTTGGTAGAACCCTGGACCCTAACAACAAGCTTCAGATGGACTTACACACTTTTTCCCTATGCTGTGATGATACTAGTTGAGAATTTTGAGGGTGAATTTGTGATATATGAGAAAGCAAACTAAATTCATACCTACCCAGAAGGTGATAGAAAACATGGGAGGGTAGGTTTCTGTCCTTCTTAAATCTGTGTTTTCCAATTTAAGTGTTTCACTCTGAAGTAGAAATTTTTACTGTCAAGTAGGGGAATAATCTGATTTTTTTTTTTTTTTTTAAATTGTGATATTATTGCAGAGCCCTACATACTTGAAACAATAAAACCTGTAAAAGTCACATGGCAAGAAGATCCGCGTTTCCAAGACAGCAGTTCTGAGGGTGATGATGAACCAGAGGCATCAGAAAGTGAAAGGGACAAAGAAATGCAAGTTATATTTGTATTTGTTGTCTACTTGGTTGTAGTTGTTTAATGCTATGAAAATGTTAATAGCAGCACTCAGGTCATGGGAAACAAACATCTTCATTCCACGTCTCTGAACAATGGAAGTCTTCTTAGGAAACTGTTCCTTGCTGCACAGAATGTAATAGCCAAAAATCTCAATACCACACTTGATTTGAAGTTGAATATAAAAGCTGAGTTTCTAGTTCGATGCATGAGAATTTAACTGGGTAGTGGGTTTGGCCAAAAGTCAAATATATATTAAGTTTTCTTAAGAAGTGGGTTTTTCTAGAAGGCTATACTTGGTTACTATGGAGTAGTGTTCTTCAATGCATACTATTTTTCTGAAGCATTACAGCTTTAACTTTCATTAATGGAATTTGACAGTAACTTTTATGATGCTAAAATTCCTTTGTGTTTGTCTAGGTTTTTCTCTTTACCGCAAACAGAAAGTGTTAGATTTTTCTTCTTCTCCAAAGATGATGAACGACTAAGAGGTATAACAGAACTTATTCACCTCTTTTTTGTAACTCTTAATGAAATTCAATGAGGAAGAAAACCCTGCCTAGTTATTAATATTTTGTAGTTAAAACACAGATGAGGGGTTTTAAGAAGAAAAAAAATAATTGCAGTTTTCCATCATTACTTGTGGTATAAACTGTGGTAGCACATCCCACAAGAAAGTCCTGGTAAAATAAATGCTGAACAGCTATCTTGCTTTCCTGTTTTCTGATAATTGCCTAATGATCTGAACGTAGCTGGTCTTTTAGGGCTTAGCAAAAAAAATATATGTAAATATTCTTATCAGCCACATATGCCCACATGGTTCTTGATCCTAAATAATGTGGGGGTTTTTTCTTGTGAATATAACAAATGTCATTGTTAAAACCAAACAAAACAATAATAAACAAAACAACACCCAAAGGAAAAAAAAACCAAAAAAACAAAACCCCAAGCAGTGCACAGGACAGCCTTAAATAATGTTTGTTTTCTGAGATAACTATCATTAAAAGTTACTGTGTTAATACAGTTACTTACTGTAATCTTCCAGCCTATCTGATTACAGTGCCTGTCAAATTTGAGCTCTGAATCCTTAGCAGGCATAAATTTTCCTGGGAGATGTGTGATAATGGTGCTGAGCTTTTAATGAAACAGATGCTGTTTCACTGCAATTTACATTGCAGCATATTAAGGAAACTGCTGCTGCTTTTTATTTTTCTTAGTACACAAGGCTGTAATACATAACATTTCTGTTTGAGCCAACCATGTTGTGGGGGCAAGAGAGGAATATGAAGAACAAGCCTTCTGACTTGATTGCTGTGATGCTCATAAGATTTACAACCACCACCATATTCAGAATTGTTTAACCGTATTAATTTGTTCTTTGTTTTGTGCAGAGGGCCCTAAGTTATTTTGTAGATCAATAGACCTCAGTGAAGAAAAAGATGGTTGGGAAGACAGACGTAGATTATTGCTTGAGGTGAGTATTTTAACATCTGTTACTTGGTAACTGCAGCTGAAGGCTTAGCATGAGGAGGAAACATGGCTGCTTATTTGCTTAATTTGCATTAAAAATCAATTCAGGACCTTTAGAAGGGCTTGAAACTTTGTAATTACCAGGGAACTAAAATTTTTTAGTATAGAAGTGTGTATAACATTATGTTGTGATGTCCGGTCAGGTAAATTACTGAATCTCTGTTATCGTACAGGACCAGTTACTTTACTGCATGTAAAAAAAGTGCTTGAGACAAACAGGTGAATTTGGAAACTTTTCACAATATTATGTTAAAATTTAAATATTTTCAGGAATGCCGGAAGAAGCATAAGGATGCAAGAAGGAAAGTGAAAACAAAACAATAAATCTTTCTTATCTTACTGGTCAGAAACGTTTCATGTTTCTTCTTTGAAGAAGTTGCAGAAAAATGTTACTTTCAAAATTCTACTCTTTCAAAGACCTAACAGGAAATAATATTCAAAAAGACTCTAAAACCTGGTTTCTAAATAGGTACATGTTTATTGCGTCACTTCAGTGTTTGTACCAAGATTTGGTTTTATGTCTATATGGGTTAAATATGACTTGCTGCTTTGCAAGATTTTTGAGAATTTGATCATGTAACAAAGACAATATGGGGTTATTTTGCTGTGTTCTCAGGCCCCAGTGCTAAAGGGGGTTGAGAAAGAGCAGGTGGCTCCGTGTCTGTAAGACTATATAACCTGTATTCTGCCAAACGTAACAGAGATCCTGTTTGAGATTCCTTTACAAATATTTGGAATGCATTATTTCCAGAGTAAAAGTTTACCAGAAGTTATGAAAATACATATATAACAAGGAAGACTTATGAAATGGGTATATTTGTATTTCTTCACAGAGCTGATTTTTCTACTTTTTAATTGAGTGTGTACATTAATAAATAATAAGGACAAATGTTGCCAGTGGTGTATGCTTGTTGTTGAATGAATGATGTTTTTACATATAAAGTCTTATTCTGAGGTCTGTTTGGCCTATATGCTACTGAGGGTCTGCTGGAGCAGAGAGGCTCTGCCAGGCCCACCCTGGGCTCCCGCTGCCAGGCCTTGCCTGGCCCCTGGCCCCAGCCCAGGGGCAGCCGGGTGCTTTGCCTCTTACCGGTGCCCAGGCCAGCACACGCGTCGCACTCCCAGCTGGCCGTGCTGCTCCTCAAGTCGGAGCAGCGTCTGTGGGTGCCCTCGGCAGCGCAGGAGCAGCACAGGAGCAGTTGCCAGGGCCTGGGGAAGCAAACGTGCTCATGGCTGTGAGGACAAAGTGACCGCAGCACGGGATTGTCCGGCCGAGCTCTCGGTCTCGGTCCTTGCGCCTCGAGCCCTTGGCGAGACAGGGTTCCCGTACAGAGCCCCGGGGTGCAGCCTGGGAGAGCAGGGTGTGCGTAGCAGAGAGTGTGTTACAGGCCAGAAGAGGACCTGGAGGAGCAAAGGGCAGTCGTGATGACGTGGAATAGTTCAAGTTGTGATTTTTGGGCAGCAGCAGGAGGATGGGCAGTGCAGTGCTGGGGTATGGATCCAAATTGAGGATGTGCGGTGGGTTGACCCTGGCTGAATACCAGGTGCCCCCCAAAGCTGTTCTATCACTCCCCCTCCTCAGCTGGACAGGGGAGAGAAAATATAACAAAAAGGAATCCTGGGTCAAGATAAGGACAGGAGAGAGCACTCACCGATTATCATCACGGGCAAAACACTCAGCTTGGGGAAAATTAACTCAATTTATTACAAATTTATTACAAATCAACCAGAGTAGGGTAATGAGAAATAAAACCAGATCTCAGAACACTTTCCCTCCACCCCTCCCTTCTTCCCAGGCACAACTTCACTCCTGGATTCTCTACCTACCCCCCCAGCGGGGTAGGGGGACGGGGAATGGGGGTTACGGTCAGTTCATCTCACATTATTTCTGCCGCTTCCTCCTCCTCAGGGGCAGGACTCATCACACTCTTCTGCTCCAACGTGGGTCCTTCCCACAGGGTGCAGTCCTTCAGGAGCACACTGCTCCAGTGTGGGCCCCCCACGGGGTCACAAGTCCTGCCAGAAAACCTGCTCCAGCGTGGGCTCCTCTCTCCACAGATCCACAGGTCCTGCCAGGAGCCTGCTCCAGCGTGGGCTTCCCATGGGGTCACAGCCTTCTTTGGGCACCCACCTGCTCCGGCGTGGGGTCCTCCCTGGGCTGCAGGTGGAGATCTGCTCCACTGTGGACCCCCCTGGGCTGCAGGGGGACAGCCTGCCTCACCATGGTCTTCACCAAGGGCTGCAGGGGAATCTCTGCTCCGGCGCCTGGAGCATCTCCTCCTCCTCCTTCACTGACCTTGGTGTCTGCAGGGTTGTTTCTCACATGTTATCACTCCTCTCTCTGGCTGCCATTTCTGTGTCTGTCCTGCAACTTTTTTTTCCTTCTTAAAAATGTTATCACAGTGGTGTTACCACTGTTGCTGATTGGCTCAGCCTTGGCTGGCAGTGGGTCCATCTTAGAGCCGGGTGTTATTGGTTCTGTCAGACACAGGGGAAGCTTCCAGCAGCTTCTCACAGAAGCCACCCCTGTAACCCCCCAGCTACCAAAACCTTGCCACACAAAGCCAATACAGGATGCAAGCACATCTGGGACTGGGACATCTCAGTGATTGCGGACCATTAGCAGGGCTATGAAAGAAGCCGGACGGGTTGTGGGGAACTCACAGGCATTGCCAAATCCCCAGAACGCCACAGCTTTGTGTTTCAAGCAACAAAAATCTACTACCAAGTCATACGCCCACCCACACTCACGCTGACCCGTGGTAGAGCCCTGAGCAACGCATGAGGGAAAGAACGTCCTTTACCAGGTCCTGGGGGTCAGGGCTTGGCCACTCTGATCATAAACAAACACCAAGAGCTTCCACGTGATTAGAGCTGCCAGCACATTGCCTTTGCCACCTGCAACTCTTGTCTCAGAGTTTTTGCTGCATTAGCCCCCAGGACTGACACGTTGACTAGTCATTCCCTTGTCAGTATTGGCCCTCAGCGGGGCCTCCAATGCCCTCAGAAACTTGGGTTTTTTTCTTCTGCCTTCCACTTCTTTAGACTCTTGTTCCTGCTTTCAGTATCTGCAATTCAGGAACTGGGCACCAGAGGACTTCTTGACATGCAAAACACACCAACAAGTTGTGTCTCTTTGCATAACTTTCCCTAACTCTTCAAGTCTTCTGTGGCTAATTGGAGAAATTTCAGGAGTATAGCCAAGCAGAGGAGATTGAAATGATAAGGAACAAGAAATCAGGATTTCTTCTTTTTCCAGTTTTCTTTGTCTTGCTGCTTACAGAACAAGTAATACCAGCCTTCTCCAATTCGTATTGATCCAGAGCATCTGTGGATGATGTCTGAACACATAGGAAACGGTGAGATTGTTTCTGTCAATGTATGCGACATCGTTGTCCTGTGCCCCATCATCATCGTCGGTCCCTCTCCACAAACTCCATCCATCATTTCTCTCAGTGGTCACCTGGACTTGCATCATGATTTCTCAAATCTAAGCTTTTCCCTCTAACGTCTGTAGCTGAATGATTGAGCTCATTTGCACAGATTCCCACTGGCTTTATTTGGAGAACCAGCTGCACGCAATCACAGAAGAATGTTGTTTACCTACCATTATAAAAAAAAAAAATGTAGCAAAGAAAAACAATTCATTACAAAATAATGTATGAAGTCCAAGTTTCCTTCACTTTCTGCTGTGGGTCACCTTAGTGGAACACTTTCAGTGAGATACACAGGAGAACAGGTACAAACACAATGGAGGAGTTGGCTCAAGAGACCATCAAGCAGACTACTGAAAGACAAGGCAAGCTTTAAAGTGCCTGAAGCTCCAAGCAGCACCTGGGTAGCTGAGAGGTGTTTGAATGGGTGGAGACCAATGAGAGGAGGAAAGCTGGATGGACACTGGGAAATGCAGATGTCCAAGCAGTCTGCTGGAATGACTTCTTTAGAAATGGTCAGTTCAAGCAGGACATGTGGAAACCTGTGAGAGATTGGTGAGAGTCAATACACAGTATACTAGGCAGAGCAGTGTCATGGGTGTAATGGGAAAAACCAATATTTCTTCTCCTAAGCATAGCACATGGGCTGGAAATTTCCATGCTGACATGGGAAAACATTGTCTGAGGAGGACCAGGGTTTGATGCATTTCATAGGATGAAAGATGTGCTCATGTTGTCTTTAAGAGTGGAGAACGGTTCCTGAGCTTTGCAGGCAGGGCACAGCTGTGCTTCTCCATTCAGGCCCAGAAGGTGCTCACCATGCCAAGACCAAAGCTGGGCAGCTGGAGGGCAGTTCCTTCAGTTTATGCATGCTCTTTGCCAGGGATGGGATTCATCCTGCCTCGTTTTGATGGTGAGACTAAGTCACCCAAGTTGAATTATTTCCAGTGACATAGCCATTTATCAAACACACCTTATGTGGAGCAATGACTCGGAGACACTGCAGCTGTAAGCTCCATCCCCATCAGACAGATCTTGTCCTGTGACCAGATCTCTCAGTGTCTGCTGGGTAATGGTGCTCCCCAACCATCTGCAATACAAATGTATGTACCAAATGAGTTCCACCCCGAGGTTTGCACAAGATCTTGGAACTCATAAAGTACAGACGTGCCTTAGGGAGGTCTTCCCCTCACCAAAATGTGTTTCCTCAGCTCATAGTTTGGGGGGTCCATGAATGTGGAATGGAGAGACACGGTCGTTACCAGGGGATAAAAGGGAAAGCGCTTCTGAGGAAGACAGCTACTGCCTGGTGCAGGCCCAGGGAATCACCCTCCAGGGATGCAGATGTTGCTAAGGAAGCTGTCCCAAACAAGGTACCTGGCCCCCAGAGCATGGGGTACCTTGCACCCAAGGACCCAACTTTTCCTTTTGGCTCTTTCCAGGAAGTTCTCAATCCAGACCGTTGGCTTTCCCCATTGCTCTCCTATGCTGCTTCGTTTTCTATATTGATGGCATCACCCATTCATCTAGAAGCCTCATTCAGATGGTCTTGCTCATCCTGTGGGACTCGTCCTGTAGGGCTAAGACATCCTTACCAGCATTTCACAGAATGACAGAATGGTTGAGGTTAGGAGGGACCTCTGGGGTCATCTGGTCCAAACCCCTCCTCAGGCAGGGCCACCTAGAGCTGCTCACCCAGAACAGGCTTCAGATAGCTTTTGAATAGCTCCAAGGACGGAGATGCCACAACCGGGGCAACCTGTGCCAGTGCTTTGTCAACCTCACAGTCAAAAAATGTTCCCTGATGTTCAGAGGGGACCTCCTGAGTTTCACTTTGTGCCCATGGCCTCTTGTCCTGTCACTGGGCACCACTGAAAAGAGCCTGGATCGCTCTTCTTTGCACCTTCCCTTCAGGTATTTTTACAGACTGATTAGATCCCTGTTAAAGAATTTTCAGTCATGGGTTTCTCCAGGTTTGCTTTATTAACAACTCAGAGTTGGGCCACCACTGCAGTGAATGGCAACCTTCCAAAAATTTCTCAGTCTTATATACCTTTTTACCACCCATTATCCCAGTCCAAAGTCTTTGTAATTTTCCAGTTGATCTCGGTCCCCGTGTCATTATCATTCATCATCATTTTATCTCACCCGTTCTTTTGTTCTCTCCGGTCATCATCCTGTGGGTTTCGAAGTCCATCTTGGGTCAGTCATCTTCTCATCCCCTTTACTTTGAAGTCTCGTACCTACACAATTCTGAAAAAACCTCTCTGGTTGTTCCATTAACTATTCCACATCTATCTTTGTGAGTTCTACCTATTTGAATCACTCCCCCAGCTACGCACCTGTATCTTGCTGATTTTTCATCTTTTGTTTGATCTGTCTCTACTGATTAGCTTGACTGGGTTTTAATCCAGTCCTGGATTGGGGCTACACAGAGGGGGGGCAGCCTGAGAACGCTGTTCATGACCTGTTGAGCATCTCTGTTGCCATTAATAACCTTAACACATTCTATATTAATTTCTAACAGTCTTATAGTCCTAAGTTTTCTAAAATCTTCTACAAGGTGGTCAATGAGTTGGTGGTCATGATCTCCCCCCCATAGGAATTACCTTTTACCTCCTTCTTACTCTGTCTTGGCAGTTCCAAGCGGTTCTTCAAGGTTTGTTGCTCAGACCACAATCCATTATCTTTTCTGACGTAAACATAAAGCCCCATTGCCTAGTAGTTAGTTCCTAAACCCTAAACCATGTCTAGTTATTGTTTCCCTATTAAATTTTAACAGATGGGGCTGTATGCAGGACTAGCAGCAGGATTTTATTCAACCACCCTGTCTCCATTGCCTCTCTTGTAGTTCTACAAGCTTACCATTAGCCTGTGGATTCCAAGGCTGAAATTTCTTTCATTCATTTAATACTCAAAAATCTAGAAACTCCCTGTACTATTTCTACAATAAAATGGGGTCCTTCTAAAATACCAAACTTAGGGATAATTTCTTTTTATAAGGCCTTAATTATTCCCCTAGCCTTGTTGGTACGACATGGAAAGGCCTCTGGCCAACCAGAAAAGGTATTTATCATCACCAATATTTGTATGAATTTCACCTTGGTAGTTCCATAAAACCTATTGGCCGGTATTCCCCAGGAGTTATTCCTTGTATCACAACTTCTCCTATAACCCTCTTGGTAATCTTTGGATTATTAGCACAACAAAGAACACATCTTTTAATTATTATATCTGTTAGATTTTGCATTTTTGGTTCTCCAGCCTATCTTTTGGCAGTCAATACCAATGCATTTGCTCTTGAATGTGTTTCTTGATGTAATCTTTTAAGTAAAATTTTCAACATCTTTTCAAAAATTAAGAATTGTTTCAAAGGTGCCACCCATTATCCCTGATCATTTTTAGAACAATCTAATTGTTCTGCCAATTGATCTTCTCTCTCGGTATATTGTGGAAGTGATAATTCTAAATGAGGTGTTGGAATTAAGGCTCCTTCAAATTTTGACTCTTTTAGAGCTGCTTCTTTTGCCACCTGATCTGCTTTTTTATTTCCCCTTATAATTTCACTGTTCCCCCTTTGATGGGCTTTATAGTGTATTATTGCAACTTGCAGAACTGCCTGTAAAAGTTTCATTATTTCTTCTCCATATTTAATTGGGGTTTGTGTGAGCTTAGAAGTCCTCTTTCTTTCCAAATCGCTCCATCTGCATGCACCACTCTGAAAGCATACTTAGAATCGTTATAAATATTGACTCTTGGCCAAGTTCCAAGGCTTATGTTAATGCTACCAGTTCTGCCCTTTGGGCAGAAGTATTCTTAGGCAGAGATTTAGCTTCTACAGTTTGAGTAGACATTACCACATCTTTTCGCCTTCCTTTCAATACAAAACTGCTCCCATCAGTGAATAGCTCCCAACTCCACATCAGGCAAGGGTTCATCCCACAGGTCAGGTCTACTGGAATACACCTGTGCCAATAGTAGTCAAACAGTCATGATGCAATTCGCTGGATTCAGAAATTGGGAGTAAAGTAGCAGAATTTAGAGCAGAAGTCATTGAAATTGCTACATCATCTTGTTCCAGCAACGCAGCTTGATGTTTAGCTAACCTGCTTGGTGATATCCAATGACATCCTTTGTTTTCAAGAAGAGGCAACACGGCATGTGGTACAAACACAGTGATTGGTTGGCCTAATGTTAATTTTTGAGATTCTTCAATCAACGTTACGGTAGCTGCTACTGCCCTCAGGCAGGCTGGCCATCCTTTACTGACTTCATCTAATTGCTTGGAAAAGTATCCTACTGGTCTTTTCCAGCTTCCCAGTTTTTGTGTCAAAACTCCTAGTGCCACACACTGTCTTTCATGTACATACAAATAAAAGGGCTTTCTTAAGTTTGGAGGTCCTAAGGCAGCGGCTTCCATAAGCTTTCTCTTAATTTCATCAAAACTTTTTCTACATTCTGGTGTCCATTCAAGGATCTCCTCCTTTATGGCAGCATACAATGGTTTGGCAATTAGTCCAAAATTGGGGATCCATAAACCACACCATCCAGCCATTCCCAGAAATCCTCTTAATTGTTTTTTTTGATGTAGGGAGAGCGATCCTACAAATTGCTTTTTTCCTTTCATTGCTTAATTCTCCTTGTCCTTTCATAATTTCAAACGCCATGTATTGGAGCTTTTCTTTTCCAATCTGTGCCTTTTTCTTAGAAACTCGATACCCCACCAGGCCCAGGAATTTAAGCAAACTAATGGTGGCTTCCAAGCGGGCCTTGTAATTATCAGAACCAATTAGTAAACCATCAACATATCACAGCAATGTCACAGCATCATTATCACTTTGCCATAGTTCCAGCTCTTTAGGCAGTATGTTACTGAACAAGGTGGGGCTATTCTTGAATCCTTGGGGAAGAACAGTCCAACATAATTGTGTCTTTCTCCCTGTAGTTGGATTTTCCTACTCCAAGGCAAAGATGGTCTGGCTGTGCTTATCCACAGGAATACAAAAGAAAGCATCTTTCAGGTCCAACGCTGTAAAATAAGCGTTACTGTCAGTGACTGAAGCAAGGGGAGTGTATGGATTTGGAACCACAGGGTGAACATCTACTGTCCTCACGTTAATTTCTCATAAATCCTGTACCAGTCTATACTCTGAAGAATGAGGTTTCTTTACAGGTAAAATTGGAGTATTCTATTCTGGTTGGCATTCTCTTAACAGTCCATATTCTAAAAAGGAGCTTATCATAGGTTCTAAACCCTTTCGGGCTTCTGGCTTAATAGAATAATTGTCTTTTTCTTACCAGCTGGGCTCCCGGTTTAAGTTCAGTCCTTACCAGAATCAAATTCTTTGCTCGTCCAGGTATCTTCAATGCCCATACCAAAGGTGTAATTGCGTTTAATACTTCTTCTGGAATATACGTTTCTTCATCGGGATTTTCTTCAGTTATTAAACATATCTGGGCTTTCCAAGCTGTTTCTGGAGGAATATGCAACTGAACGGAGTCTTCAGAAAAGGTTAGTTGTGCATTCAACTTACAAAGTGTGTCCTGTCCAAGCAGTGGTAACGGGCATTCTGGCATATAGAGAAATTCATGAGTTAATTTAGTATCACCAATTGAACACTCCATAGGTTTTAAAAACGGTCTTAAGGTTTTTTGCCCTGTCACACCAACAACATTTATTTTAGTTTTACTTAAGGGACCCTCACAACTAGTTACTACAGAACGTGAGGCTCCACTATCAACTAAAAAATGTGTTGTCTCATTCCCCAGCTTAACTGGAACTAGAGGATTGGCTGGGGAGATTTTAGTAGATTCCTCTGGTCCCCTTCAGTCTAACCCGATTTTTGTCATTACTTTAATAGCCTCTTCCTTCCTTTTTCCCTTATCATTAGAGAGATTAGGGCATTCCTTTTTCCAGTGTCCCTCCTATCCACAGTATGCGCATTGATTTGCTCCTAAAGGGACGTCGTAATTTCCTCTATCATAACTTCCCTGTCCTCTTCTCCCTTGAAATCCACCTCTTCCACGTCCCCTTCCTTGCACTCTGCTTCTCCCATCATTTAGGGCAGCTACGAGGGATGCCTGAATTTTGGCAGGTCCTCATTTTTCCTTCTCAGCCTCCTCATCTCGATTATTCTATACTTTATATGTAATGGATAATAACTATGAAATTGTCATTCCACTTGCCCCTTCTACTTTTTGCAAATTTTTTCTAATATCTGTTGCAGCTTGACTGATAAACGACATATTAAACAACTTTAAATTGCTGGGATCTTCTGGCTCTAAATCAGTCCCTTTTTGTGCCACTTTGCACAATCTCTCATAGAAAGCAGAAGGGGTATCTTTATCCCTTTGTCTAATTTCATATAATTTGGATACTATGCATGCTTTCAGGATTGCTTTACTGTGATCCAACCACCTGTTTCCAATTTAATAAATCAGGGGTGGTAAATGGTACGTGTACGTATACTGGTGTTGCTTCTGGTCCCGCTGCTTGTCTAGGGGGAGCCTCTACTATAGGTTTCTGTTGTCTTGTTCTTCCTTAGACTGGACTTGTATTATCACTTTCTTCATCCCTTGAACTATTCACTTCTAAGTTCTTGTAGGGGGGATATTAGTAATTGTACATCCTCTTCATTTTCTCCACTCTCAGATTTCCCACCCCCACATCCAGTACAACATGATTTGGTTCCTTTTTCCTTTTTTTGTTAGCTTTCAACGCATATATAGCAATTTGTCACTAACCCTAACCCCCTACTTCTTCCCTAATCTTGGCAGTTCCAAGTGGTTCTTCGAGGTTTATTGACCCGACCACAATCTATTACCTTTTCTGACATAAACATAAAGCCTCATTGTCTAGCAGTTAGTTCCTAAACCCTAAATCATGTCTAGTCATCGTTTCCCTATTTTAAATTTTAACAGATGGGGGCTGTACACAGGACTTTAGCAGCTCCCTGGTTATTTCAAACATATTATACATATTACTTGATAATATTTTTATTAAGGGTAGCAACCGCCACGTCCCGGGTGGGGAGTTAGGGGTCGGGCGCATGCTCCCCAGCCCCTTCTCTCTTGCCCAGCAGTCCACTGTGACGCACAAGCGGGAGCTACTTTGTTAGTTCCCCTGGGCCTGGGGTGGGTTTTGGCATGTATTATCGGAGTATAAATCTGAAGGAGGTCAGTTTAGCTCTAGAATTACCGAGGCCTGGGAAATGAGCTTTGCGTTGCTCCTTTACCTGCAAGGAGGCTGTAGCTGTGTTTCCACGTGGCTCCCTTGATAGGAGCCTGTACCGAATCTGGGCACAGCACTGCCCTGTGCTTGCTGTGGGGTTGATAAACACTGCAATGAGCAGCATCAGTTTTAGAGGCGTTGGTTACCAGATGTAGCCTCCAACAATTGGATTCCAGTTCCACGAGGTGAAAAACGTCAGCAATGGCTTATGTCAGAGCATCCCCAAGTAACTGGAGGCACTCTTGCTTATGACTGTTGTTGCTGTGCTGAAAACCCACGGGTTGAAGTACTGCCTCAAGATAGCACAGATGGCAATATGAGATACAGATCTATAGGTATGTGCATATAAGAAATCTCTTCCCAGTGCAGCTTCCGATTGGGGCAGCTTTGGCACTTGAGTTTTGTTAAATGTTAGACTTGTTCTTTTTGAGACTCATGGTGATTTGAGCAGTAGCTTGGGTGCCAAGGTAGTAACTGATGATTCGAAGTGAACTGGTACCTTACCACTTGCATGTGCTTCATCTGACGTTGAGCTTGATGCTTCTAGACTAGAAAATAGAGGGGAGGAAGGAAACGTAGTAGCGTAGGCGTATACACGCACACATGCCTGTAGGTATGTGCAGGCGTGCATAATGCAGGTTATATTCATGAGCGGTTCATACATCCGAGGTTGTTAACGGGATAGGAAGCATGTGACGTGCTGCAAACTTTGTAAATGTTAACTACAGCATTTCCATTGCTCTGTTTTGATACTGCGCTTATCTGATTAAGGACTAAAATAATGCCCTGCTTAGGGCCACAGTCCCTCGGAGTGTTTGAGGATGAGGAGTGTTACCTGGGGGCAGACAGCAGTGGCTCTTGTGGGACAGCTGTGCCAAATGAAGGCAGACGAAATTCTGGCGTTCGTCAAATCACGTCAGCACAGATGTGGTGGAGCAAGTGCCAGCACAGGTCACGATCCTCGTCTCCGGTAGACCTTCAGCATGTCCAGGTAAAGCGAACAGGGTAGCTGTCGAAACAACCACCTTTAATTAACGATCTTGATAACTGCTGACTAGGGAACCGGGTGCTGTTGGATACAAATGGCAAAAACTATTTCACCACCTCATTAAAAATATAATAATGTAAGGGGCAAAACGTTAGGATTCACGTCCTAAAACAGTTGTCAGATTTGGGAAAATTGTGCTTTTAATGTTCCTTAACTGCTGGTCGTGTCTGTGTTCCTGATGAATTTTGTAGCAGTCATCCTGAAATATTTCTTAGCTACAGGTTTTACTGGAGTTTTGTAGATAATTACTTGTGGATTTTACAATGCTTCTTGGTGTACATTGAGGTGAAAGCTGTGTGTGGCCAGGGGAAGAGTAAAGGTTTGAATTTTATGGATATTTATACACAGAGAAATAGACATTAGTGTATATTAAAATGTATTTAAATAATGATGTAATGATTACAGGAACTATATGTTTATGTAATACATACACTTTTTGTGTATGTGTAGTGGGTTTATGCTTTAGTACTATACAAAGGAAGTATTGTGGTAGTCAGTTCTTATGCTGCGTTCCTCAAATCTGCTGGTTCTTTCCTGTTTAACTTGAATTGTACTGATCTGTTCAGCAATTATTTATTTGGTGTGTGCTTTTCCCCTGAGAAACAGGACTTGGTCCCAATCGTACTTGTTCACTGTAGCTATCTCCATGGCAGGTTAAATTTCTCGCCGTCTATTCTGTGTTTTAGTTTCCTTCTCAGGCAAACCATGGTGACAAACAGTACCCAAAAGGCTCTGGTGCTTCCAGACAGTGGCTTGATGGCTTGCGTAACCTACCTGTAGCCCCATCCCACGGAACGTAGGAATGGTGTTACAAGTAAATAAGGTAGCGTCCTGCTTTAGGAAGAAAGTGTGTTGGACTTGAAAGCCTTGGGTAGGACAGGAGGAGCATGTCTTCTTGGGTCAGTGATGAGCGTTGGCATGTACTATGTGATCTAGAGTTGATGTCTGTCGCCACTTGAGCTCTAGAATTACTCTGAGACCCAGGAAGCTCCGGTTTCCTTAGGCTGTGACCTAAGGGAGTCGAGATAAAGACAGTTTAACAAGTGCAGGGAATAAAAAAGGAAGCCAACTGATGTGACAGCAACCACCGACCACCTCTCACCAGCAGGCAGATGCCCAGCCATCTTGGTGCAATGGCTGCCTTGGAAAGACTCCCCCAGTCCCGGTTTTCTTGCTGAGCGTGACACTACGTGGTATGGATCCGTGGTACCCCTTCGGTCAGCTCGGGGCAGCTGTCTCTGCTGTGTCCCCTCCCAGCCAGCTCGCTGGGGCAGCAGAGTGAGAAACAGAGAAGACCTTGGTTCTGCATAAGCACTGCTCAGCAGTGGCTAAACATCGGTGTGCTGTCAATGCTGAAAACAGCACCGTGCAGGGTGCGATGACAGAAAAATTACCTGTATCCCAGCCAGGCCCAGTACAGAAACCCTTCTGTGCCCGCTCACGATTCTTATTCCTGTAAGAAACCCATGAAAAATAGGGCATTTGACTTATCGGGGAGAAATGTGAACACACTCCCGATCTCTGGCTGGCATCTCGCTTTACTTGCATGACCTAGAAGGTACGCGCAAGTCTACGCGGTTTCTTCTGCACCTTGGGAAAGGGCTCTCTTGCCTCGATTTCCAGGGAGAAACTCCCCAAAGCGGCACCACAGAGGTATTCCTAAACCTCGCTAACTGAGAGCCCCCAGCAGCAAATTCTGCTGACTAACACCGGGCCCGACTCACCCTCCCTAGGAGGAAAACCGTAGATTAAGGGACGCCTGGAAAATAGGACACGAAAAAGAAGTTCCAGGTGTTCAAAGCTACATTCACATTATTAGGTCAGCCCAACAGTATAAGAACACAAGGCTGCCAGATTAAACACAGAAATCACATCAGTTTTTCCCTCATTGCGTGTTTCTGCCGTGCAGACCTCATCAAGGTCTGGCCCTGCCAGCTGGACGTCCCCAGCTCCCCGTCAGCCGTATGATGCAACAGCCCATACAACAGGTGCCCGGAGCTCTGACGTCACTGGGCGTCTCCATGATGAGCCGAGGCCTCTCCCCAAGGCCACCTGGCAGCCGAGACCACAACCTCTCCTGCGCGATCGCTGCCTGCCCTCGCTCTTGCCGTGCTCTGCGACCGAGAGCTGCAGCGGCTGACAAGCTCATCCGCACCCAGTCCGATGGCCAAGATGGAGAAAGGTGAAGCATTGCTGCTCCTCCTGGGGAGGTTTCATGCCGGGTCTCCGCCAGGGAAGCCCCTCGGCAACTCTCCCGCTCTTGCCGCAGGCTCGGTAGACGCCTCCGATGTGGACGGAGCCTGGGTGGGCACCTGGAGACCTCATCGCCCACGCGGCCCCATCATGGCCCAGTTCACCAGCCCGGGACCCAAGTACTCAATCCCCGGGACAACAGGTAAAACCACCGTCACAAGCAGGGTGCACCACATCCGCTGCCTCCGGGGTCAAGCAGCCACGGCTCCGTTCCCCCTTGCTCCAAGCCTCCATGCTCTCAGCTGCAGCAAGGACGCAGGCGGGCCAGAGGAAGGCTCAGGCTGCTCCGGGGAAAGCCCGGGAAAAGAGCTGCCGGACTCTGCTGAGCACAGAGGTGGCCGTAGCAGCACAGGAGGAAGCTTCTTCTCTGTCTTTGCTCCGAACTTGCTGCTCCCACCTCATCCTTTGCTTCTTCTCTTCTTCTTCTTCTCCTCTGCTCTCTTCTCCTCTTCTTCTCCTCCTTCTTCATCTTCTCCTATTCTATTTCATCTTCTCTTCCTATTCTTCTCCCCCATTTTCATCTTCTCTTCTTCTCCTTCAACACCACCTTCTCCTTCACCACCTTCTTCTCCTTCACTTTCTTCTTCTCCTCCCCCATAATAGCAGTAAGGTTTCAATTTCTTTCCCACTGGGCTGCGGGAAAGCAAAACGTGACAGAGGCGATCTTTACATTTCCTTTAAGTTAGCGTAGCAACGGTTTGGGGATTTAATACTTCATAACAATTGCATTTTGGTGGTATTCTGATTAATCGCACAGTGCCTACACTGTTCTTGCCGGAAGTCATTGTACCATTGTATTGGCCTGCCGGTATCATTCTTGGAGGACAAAAACCACACAGGAAGGGAAATTCTTGTGGCCGGCAACTCCAGCTACTCCACTTAGAAACTAGCTTTAAATATGGAGTTGCAGGCAGGTGTCCTTTCACAGGCTTTTCTTCCTAGGTTACCTGGTTCACAATCCCACCAAAACCAAAGCCCCTGCGTACACTTTCCAAAGGGCCAAAGCTCCCGGCACAGACAGTTGCTCTCCGGGCCCTCGGTACTACGTCCAGCCCTCCATCACCAGGAACGGGAAGTACGTGGCTCCGGCACAGCACATGGGCGGACTTCCCAAGATAACGACCGAGGTCACCCCTGGACCAAGTGAGTACCGTTTCTCCAGCACTTCTTCCAGGCGACACAAGCAGCACGCCTGCCTTTTTGCCCTGTGCTACCGGGGCACAAAACCATCAGCTCGCGTCCCGAAGGAGCTTCAGAGGTTTCCAGGCAGAAGGCAAACGTGGCTGAGCACCTCCTCCTGACCTTTCCTCTTTGGCTTGAGGAAGAGAGCCCAGCTTCCCTGCTTTTCTCTGCTTCTCCCTAGGTGACTACTCCACCGACAAGGCCAACCAACACCTCTACAAATGTGCGCCGGCGCCGTCCATGGCCTTCTGGCACAAGGCCATCAAAACCAATGAAACTCCAGGTAAGGGAACTCGGGGAAATGCACACGCTTGCAGCCCACGTGTCCTCCAGGGAAAACCTGCCGGGCAGCTTTTTTGACAGGCCTAGTGACAGCAGGGCACAAGGGTCTCTTGATGAGCTTGCTTGATGTCCCGGAGCACCAGCTTCTCCCATCCCACAAAAGAACCGGCAACTCGGGCTTGGAGCTGCCGACACACGCCACGTGTGACAAAAGACGGAGGCGTTGGGAGAGGGGCGAGACATCCTTCAAGCTCCTCGCAGCAGGCTTGGCAGGCTGCTTCTCTCCCACCCAGGCGCTGCTCCTCTCCCTGCCGGACTCACACACGCTCTCTTCCCATTCCCCTTCCAGGTCCTGGCACCTACACCCTGCCCAGGCTGGTGGGACCCAACACAGCCTACACCCACGCCAGCCCCTGCTACTCCATGAAAGGGAAGAGTAAGCACAACGGCTTTGCTGAAGACCTCGCCAAGGTGAGCTACGCTTCTCTGCTGTCTCGCAGCTGCTCTCCTCAGGGCCGGAGGGCTCTGACTCCTGCTGCAGCCTCTCTTCACGCCCACTTCCCTGCACCAGCAGCAAAACCCAAGGAGCCATGGGTCCCGTGGCTCTCCTGCTGCCAACAGCAACGCCGACACCCGCAGTCCCTCGCTTTCCAACACTAACAGTTTTGGTGGGGCAAAACTCATCGGCAGTAATGGGAATCTCCCTCTCCTCTGCGAAATCTGCCTCTGCAGGGGAACAGGAGGGGCCCTTGTTCCAATCGCTCCGTGCCTCTCACGCCACTTCTCTGGCCAGCCAGCTCAACTAGCGCAGCCCGCGTGGGCACCCGGCAAGAATCAACTTTTGTTGTTCTTGTTTGCTGCCTTTTGTACCCAACAACCTCCCTGCCTCTCTTACAGACGCCAGGTCCTGCTGCATTCCCCAAGGTGGAAGTGGACACCTACAGGAAAAGGGCTCCCGTGTACACGATGGGAAGCAAAAGTGGAATTGGAGGTGACAAAACAGTGAAGCCAGGACCGGCAGACTACTGCCTGGGAAAGGTAAGGCAGCCTGCCCAAATCTCCTCCCCTGCTTTGCAACAACCAGCCCTTAAGCATCTCCCCCTTCCAACGGGGCTTCTCAGAACTCCAGACCACCTTACTGGAGCGACAAACCGCAGGACAGCAGGCCTGCTCCCTTGCCTTGGCCCAAAGCCGAGCAGAGTGAGGCCAAAGAACACATCTTTGCCTCTGCACTAGCTCAGGTGCTCAATGGTGACACATGCTCGCACATTACAAGCTCTTCAGGAGGACACACTGCTGCAGAAGGCACAAGCAGAGCCAAGGGCAGACCCTTCTCACGCAGGGGGGATCAGCTGGGAGGGCAGGGGTGTCTAGCAAAGTCTGGCTGGAGCTAGAAGGGCTCTGGACTTGGAGCAAGTGCCAGTGCCAGCTCAGCTCCAGCCATGAGCTTGCCCTGCCAGACGGAGCGGGCACGTCGCTCCATTTTGCGTCAAACACAAGCTCTTTGCTTTGAGCGGCCTCCTGAAGACAATCGAGGGATGGATTTTACCTGCCCCTAAACTCTTTTTTTTTTCTCTTGCCTTTATATGCCTCTCCAAAAAGGGAGAAATGCCAATCAGTAACAGCAGCAGACCCTTAGAAATGTCCTGATCACACAGGAGGTTTCCATCAAGTGTGCCACTGGCACAGGGGGAGTTAGCTGAAAGTGCCCGGGCACGCACACAGCAATGCACGGCAAACGGCAAATGCACGGCCATCAACTTGTTATGCCAGACGGCCTTTGCCGAAGACAAAAGTCTTCTTGCGAACAAGGCACCACGGTCACCTTTTTTTCTTCTCGCTTTTCCCCTTCCAGGTGACGCTGATCAAGCCCCAGGCCCCTGCTCCCACTTTTGGACTCCGCCATTCCCTCTACACAACTCCTCTACTATCTCTGCAATAAAACGACATACCCCCAAAGGTCTGGTCTGTTCACCTTCAGCTGTGGCGAGAGGGGGTGCGCGAGGGTGAGGAAGGTGAAGGTGCTGGTCAACTACCACCAGCACACGAGCGGAGAGGCTCGTAGCCGGGGTGCGGATCATCAGGGAGAGCAGCAAGAGAGGAACCTGCAGCCCCAGGCGACAGCTGAATCCCAGGAGCATGGCTGTTTGACGCAGCCCATGCCAAGGCATCCTGCCTGCTGGGGGGGTTCATAAGCGTGAGCAATACTCGCTCGCTCCATCAGACTGCATGGCAGCCTTGCAATGAAGGCAATCTGAGAAGCGGGAGCCAGGTGGGAAGCTGGAGCTGTGGGATCTGGTGGTGTGAGCCCAGCCCTGAGCAGTACAGCAGGGAGTGACAGTCGGTCGTTCCACCAGTGGCCGCCATGCAGTATAGGACCCGCAGCAGTCGACTTTGGGGCCTGGATGGCGTCACCCATCGTCCTGAGACATAGGCAAAGACTCTGCTTATGTCCTAATTAAAGAGGAGCCCAAGCACCCCTCGGGAGTCTGTAGATACCGAGCGGAGTGAGAGTGACGGCAGCGAATGGGCCTGAAGCATGTCCTCCTATCTTAGAGGTGCTTCTTTGCCGTGAGAGGCAGGGCACGAGGTGGCGATGGTTGTGTGTAGAAGTGTGCCAGGGAGCTCTGCCTCTGCGTAGGAGAGTGACCCGGTCCTCCGGTGCCAGGAGGAGCATCCATCCCAGGGGTGCAGAAGTCTGGAGGAGGCTCGGACCGCAGAGGTCTATAGGAGAGCCTCCTGCCAGCAGGGAATTTGGGAGATGCTTTGGCAGGGCTTCCAAAGGGCTGATACAAAGACGACACTTCCTGGTGCTGGAAGGTCAGTGCTGTATCCCCACCTCTGAGTGAGATGAAGGTGCTGATGCAGGGGCAAGCACTGTGCTTTCCCAGTGCCTGCCTCAGCACTGGAGAGGACGGTCAAATCCTGCCACCTCTGTTTTCCTCCAGGAACAGGCCCAGCTAGATGAGAGGCTTGATGTGGCCTGTCGTGGCATTCTGGAGCAAATATTTGAGACAGAGTCACAGGAACTTGGAACCACGGGTACGTGAGCTCTTCCACAGAAGGCTGATGTCACGTGGCTACAGTGAATGGTGGGGTTTAAAATCCCAGGAGAGGTGTGCAAGGCAAATCCCAGGATCAGAGCCTTGGAGTACAAGGGAGAAATTTTTGTCTTGTTCAGGAAGTTCCTGGGCTGGATGTCACCAAGGCAGGCACAGGCAGGGCAGTCGTGCACTCGGGTCGTACCAGGGAGGAGAGAGCAGGGACAGCACTGTGGCACCCAGGATTAGTAACAACAATTTCTGCTCTCAACTGGGGCTGGGTCAATGTGCAAGTACAGTACTGACCCAGATACGAAAAGGAGGGTGTTGATACAAGATGCTTTACATCTTGTGTTGTGAGAAGAACAGAGTGTCCTTGCTTTGCTGACTAGTGGTGGATAAGAAAACCTGTATGTTGCAAAATGTATAAGATAGATAGCAGAGGAAATTGCTTTTGGTCGACCTTGCAATTCCCTGGCAAGATGAGAACCTTAGGCCCTTTTAGATAATTGAGCTTAAAAGCATCAATATGTGGCTTGTGTTAAAAGAATGAAAATCAAGAAAAGATAGATATTAGAGTTACTAATGAACATTCTTCAGGATAAGTTGTATCAAAACATGTAAAGTGTCCCACTGCGCAGAATCACTAGAAGAGAATGAACTAGCAGACAAGCCAGGAAGATTAACGAAGACCAGCAGAGGACCCCTGAAGACCACCAAATATCTCGAGTGCGCCTGCACAGAGGGCATTTACTTAGATCATCGAGTTCCTGGAATTCAGATTAATATGTTAATTACTTCCAGGAAAAATCATGAATATGTATATTCATTTTGTATATAATCTCAACTGTTGAAAGAATTGGTGTGCATGATAGGCGGAACAATCCCCCGTGCATCCAGTGCTGCAATAAAGAACGCCTGCTGCCCCTAGACCCTTCTCTGAGGAGGAGTCTGGAAAGCAAGGGGGTCTGCTCTGAACCTCCTGACTCAACGGCAGGGATCTCCTTATTCCCTCAATTGACGTATATGGTTACACGGTTTACAGAAGTAGTCTTATGCCAGTTCCTGTTGTGAGAAACCCTGCCACCTACTACCACGCCTCCCCAGTTCAGTTGGCTTCTGTCATGAATAAAATCTTTAACCGATCGTTTGGTGTTGCTTCGCCTTAATTTAGCCCGAGAGAATTTCAAATTAAACACGACTCCCTGGTCTGTCCAGTCTGGGTCGTGACAGGCCCTCACTGCTCGCCCCCCAAAATCACGCGCCTATCTAACCGAAATCTCCCTTGCCGCAACTTGAGGCCATTGCCTCTCGTCCTATCTCCGGCCACCTGACAGAAGAGACCAGCACCCACCTCACTACAACCCCCCTTCAGGTAGCTGTAGAGAGCGACAAGGTCTCCCCTCAGCCTCCTCTTCTCTAGACTAAACAGCCCCAGCTCCCTCAGCCGCCCCGGTGACGCCCCGGTGACGTGGGTGCCGAGGGCTCGGGCCCCCGCCTCGGCACTTCGCAGCCACCCCTGTGAGGCGGTGGCCGCCTCAGAGCGGGCGGCAGGTGGCCGAGGGCGTCCCTGCCCGTAGTCGGGGCGCACGCGGGCCAGCGGTGCTGATGTCACAGCGGCCACTGTGACCCGCGGGGGCAAGCCCACAAAAAGGAGCGCTGGGCACAGGCCGCCCGTCAGTGCGACCTGGTGAGGTGAGGAGAGGGCAGGGGAGGGACGGGGCTGGTGCGGGGCTGGTGCGGGGCTGCCGAGGGAGGAGGGGGGCCCCAGGCCTCGGGGCGCTGGGCCTGTGCTGCAAGCTCACCCGCCTCTGGCTTCTCCCTCGCCCGCGCCCCGCTTCTCCCTCAGAGTCAGCAGAGGAGCATTTGGAGGAGACGCCCGGCGCTGCTGGGACAGGGACTCTCCAAACGCTCACCGTTGACGTGCGCCATGTCCGCAAGGAAGCAGAAGGCCCCCGACTCGATGGAGCAGGGTGAGAGCAAAGTAGCCCTCCCGCGGCGTAGCAGAGGGCTTGTCGGGGCGGCCGGCGTGGGGCCGAGAGCGGTGGCAGGGGGAGGCAGGAGCTCCCCGACCACCCCGGGGCAGGGCCCCTCCTGTCCTCAGCCAGCGGGGCCCAGGCTGGGCAGTGGGCACCTGCTGGGACCCCCGTGCCTGCAATGCCCCCTTCCTCTCCAAGGCCTCCAGCCCTGCCCGTCAGCCAGCTCGGCAGGGGCAGAGCAGGCCCTTGGGGGCAATCCCTCAGGGACGCTTCCCCCGGCCCCGCAGAGGTGCTCATTCCCAGTGGCGTTTGCTCTCTCCCCTCCAGCATGCCTGCTGTGTCGCCGGGCAGAGGCTGACCCGGCTCTCTGCGGGGCCAAACTGGAGAAGCGAGGGCTCTGTGCCCACGTGTTTTGCCTGGTGAGTTACGCCGGGGCTCCCTCCAGCTTGCCGACAGGCAGTCCCTGCCACGCTCTCCTCAGCAGCTCCTCCTCTTTTCTCTGCTGCAGCTTTTTGCCAGCGGGCTTTTTCAGCGAGGGGGCAGGGAAGCAGGACTCATGGGATTTCTCCCCGAGGATATTCGACGTACAATCGCGCAGGCAGCGCAGAAGGTGAGCACCTGACAAGACCGGGGAGATCTGTGCCGGGAGAGGTTTGCGGGACCCTAGCCTGGATCCGAGAAAGAAATCCCAGCCCTTCCGGCCGGCTCTGGGGCAGGAGTCTTGCTCCCAGCAGCTCCACAGAGGCTCCAGCACAGGAGCCTCGTCCGACAGGCGCATCTGCGGGGTGTGACCCAGCAGCGGCCACATCCTGCGCCCTGCCCGGAGGCGTGGGGCTGGCCGCGGCGGCCCTGGGGCTGCCGCTGATGGGGGCTGCTCTGCTCTTTCCAGCACTGCTTCGTCTGTGGCGAGAGCGGGGCCGCCATCTCCTGCCAGGAAACAGGCTGCCACCGCAGCTTCCATCTCCCCTGTGCCGTGGAGGGTGGATGCGTCACCCAATTCTTTGGGCTCTACAGGTAAGGGCAGCTGGCCCCCACAGGGGAGGCTGCTTGCTTTCAATCCTCTTCCTGCCAGCATCAGCCCAACAGGGAAGGAACCCGCAGTGACATTTCAGAACAGCCAGTCTCAGGCATAGCCACAGCCAGACAAGATCTGGGGCTCCTTCACACCTCGTCTCCCCTCCTTGCCGCCACCCGGGGAAGGAGCCAGCGCTTCTCACCTCGCCCATCCCTTTCCTCTTGCCCCCAGGGCCTTCTGCTGGGAGCACCGCCCAGAGCAGGCAGTGGAGGCGGCTCCGGAGGAGAACACCATCTGCCTCATCTGCCTGGACCTTGTGGAGGAGAGAAAGTCCTACGGCACCATGGTGTGCCCAGCGTGCAAACACGCCTGGTTCCACAGGGGCTGCATCCAGGTAGGAGCCGTCCCCTCGCCCCCGGGATTTGCTCACCCCCGGGGCACGGCAGGCGCTCGGCAGCACCAGGGCCTCACTTGTGCCGCTTACGTTTCTCCTCCTGCAGGGACAGGCTATGTGCGCCGGCATTTGCTTCCAGTGCCCACTCTGTAGAGATACGGAGCACTTTCACTCGGAAATGCTCACCATGGGGATCCGAATCCCCTTCAGGTTGGTGTCCTTCTGGCCGGCTCACAAGACAGGAGGCTGCAAGCGCTGTGCCGCCCCAGGGGCTGTCCTTCCTGGCCCTCCGCTGTCCCGCGAGTCTGGGCTTCAGCTTCACGGAGGAGCTGGAAACAGGGCGGGGGGGGGCGAGCAGGGACGCCCTGCATCTCCCTTATGCCGGGGCAGCAGGGGCTCATCCGTTTTCCTTTCTCCATCAGACTGCCATCATGGGAGAACAGGCGTGCATACGCAGAACTAGGCGAGAGGCACAGCCGCTGCGATGCCAGGGAGTGCCTTTGTCCCGGAGGCAGGGAGCAGGCAGAGCAAGAGGGGTAAGTTGCCAAAGCTGCACCCCGGGGCTCTGTACGGGAACCCTGTCTCGCCAAGGGCTCGAGGCGCAAGGACCGAGACCGAGAGCTCGGCCGGACAATCCCGTGCTGCGGTCACTTTGTCCTCACAGCCATGAGCACGTTTGCTTCCCCAGGCCCTGGCAACTGCTCCTGTGCTGCTCCTGCGCTGCCGAGGGCACCCACAGACGCTGCTCCGACTTGAGGAGCAGCACGGCCAGCTGGGAGTGCGACGCGTGTGCTGGCCTGGGCACCGGTAAGAGGCAAAGCACCCGGCTGCCCCTGGGCTGGGGCCAGGGGCCAGGCAAGGCCTGGCAGCGGGAGCCCAGGGTGGGCCTGGCAGAGCCTCTCTGCTCTAGGAGGGCTGGGGGCACCGCTCTGGCCTATCCTGCCCCGGGCCTGGGGGCCGAGCCCTTGACCTTCCTGCTTCCCCTTACAGCCTCCAGTGCCAGCTCGGAGCTCGCCGGCCCCAGCACTGCCAGCCAGGCAGGATCACGGCAATCGTTCAGGTCTCCGGAACCGGAGACCAGCAGCCCCAGCACCACCAGCCAGCTGCCATCAGGGTCCTCCTGCGGCTCCCCACCGTCGGAGACCAGCAGCCCCAGCACTGCCAGCCAGGCAGGATCGGGGCAATCGCTCAGGTCTCCGGCACCGGAGACCAGCAGCCCCAGCACTGCCAGCCAGGCAGGATCGGGGCAATCGCTCAGGTCTCCGGAACCGGAGACCAGCAGCGCCAGCACCGCCAGCCAGGCAGCATCGCGGTCCTGTGGCTCCCCGCCACTTCAGGGCAGCAGCTGCTCCAGCCCCCCTGGGCCCGTGCGGATGCGAGACTGCTCCCGCTTGCAACGCCGGGCCCAACGTCCCTACAGCCGGCCCGGAAGATGCCATGACAGGAGCCGTGCGCCAGCACCAAGTGCTGAGACCAGCACCCCCAGCCAGGCGGCGCCGGGGCCGTCCCACAGCTCCCCGGCACCCGAGACCAGCAGCCCCAGCACCGCCAGCCAGCTGACAGCGGGGTCCTCCTGCAGCTCCCCAGCGCTCGAGAGCAGCAGAAGCTCCAGCCCTCCTGGGCCCGTGCGGATGCGAGACTGCTCCCGCTTGCAACGCCGGGTCCAACACCCCTACAGCCGGCCCAGAAGACACCGTGACAGAAGCCGTGCGCCAGCACCAAGTGCTGAGACCAGCACCCCCGGCCAGGCGGCGCCGGGGCCGTCCCACAGCTCCCCGGCACCCGAGACCAGCAGCCCCAGCACCACCAGCCAGCTGACAGCGGGGTCCTCCTGCAGCTCCCCACCACCAGAAACCAGCAGCCCCAGCACTGGGAGGCAGGCGGCATTCGGGCCACCCCACGGCTCCCTGGCACCGCAGACCAGCAGCCCCGGCAATGCGGCATCAGGGCCGTCCCAAGGCTCCGCAGTGCTTGAGGGCAGCAGCCGCTCCAGCCCCCCTGGGCCCGACTGTGTGCGAAACATCTCCCGCTTGCAACGCCGGGCCCAACACCCTTACAGCCGGCCCAGAAGACGCCGTGACAGGAGCTGTGCGCCAGCACCAAGTGCTGAGACCAGCACCCCCAGCCAGGCGGCGCCGGGGCCGTCCCACAGCTCCCCAGCACCCGAGACCAGCAGCCCCAGCACCGCCAGCCAGCTGCCAGCGGGGTCCTCCTGCGGCTCCCCAGCGCTCGAGAGCAGCAGAAGCTCCAGCCCCCCTGGGCCCGCGCGGATGCGAGACCGCTCCCGCTTGCAACGCCGGGCCCAACATCCCTACAGCCGGCCCGGACGCCGCCACGGGACCAGCCGTGCGCCATCCCCGAGCACTGGTCCTGATCCCCCTCCACCCGTACAATAAAGTTGGCCGTTAATCTCTGTGCTGGGACATTCCACGCTCATTCGTCAGCTTCCTCCTCCTCCTCCACCTCTCCCTTTCTTGCGGGGCAGCCTTAGGGGCTGGGCCCAGAGCGTTGTCTTCTCCCTGGCGGTTGGCAGCACCTTCCCCAGACCTCCCTCCTCGCGGGCTGGCCTTGGCCGGCTGCCCCGCGCCATGGCCGTGGGCTTCGGCTCTCTGCCCCCGCCGCCGGGAGGGTGGCCCGGCCCGGCACGGCCCAGTCGGCGCCACTGCCCGTCTCCGGCAATGTGGGCTGTGCCCCCCCCAGCCGGCACGGCCCTCACGGCTCGCCCCCCAAAATCACGCGCCCCGGCCCCAGCGACTTTTGACACGCTTCCACTCTGCCTCCTTCTCGATAAGGCTGTAACCCATTTCCCATCCTCGTTGCCCAGGTTAGTGAGAATTGGGGCAAAGTGGCAAAGCTACTTTTCTTGGAAAGTTGACTTCGGTGTCACGTCTGTCTTTGTGACATGAAGAATTCTGCAGCTTATGTTTCTACAGTAGCCAAAGGCCTTTCCCCGTTCCCCAGCTCCGGGTCCTGTTCTCCAACGTGATTGCTGCTGCACCAACTGAAGGCTTCCTTCTTGCAGAACAAGCCAAGAAATCCTTTTTAAGAGAGACTGCAAACACCTGGTCAGGAACGTGCTCCTCAGAGCTCAGGAGAGCCAGAGCAGTACCTGTTACCGAGGGCTTGAGTCCCGTCATATGCCCTTTAGAGCAAAAAACCCACACGTGCTCTACGGCATCCGTCCTCTCTCCAGCACTGAGGCAGGCATTGAGAAAGCTCGGTCTTGCCCCTGCATCAGCACCTTCATCTCACTCAGAGGTGGGGATACAGCACTGACCTTCCAGCACCAGGAATTGTCAGGTAGGCAGAATGATCCTCCCATCCATCCAGCGCTGCAATAAAGAACGCCTGCTTTCTAAAACTCCCGAATTGAGCCTTAGAGAGTTTCTGAAGGGCCGACTTAACGGTAACAGTCTCAGTTAATCCCAGGAGCCACAGGCCCTGTACCTGCTGCCTCCTCTCCATCAGCTGTTTTCCAGTCTCTTCCACCTCACCCCAGCTCAGATGCTCAGGGCTGACGACCCTCGGGGCAGCCGCAGGAACCGCTCCAACCTTGGTTGTGGGGTTGTCCCTGGGGCTGAGCGCTCGGGCCCAGGGCGGGCGACCACGGAAGGGCCCGTGGGCCGTGAGGAATCCAGGTCCCCCCAGCCCATCCATGCTGGGAGATACCTGCCCCTGCCCCTGCCCCTGGTCCTGGTCTTATCCCTCTCCCTCTCCCTCTCCCTCTCCCTCTCCCTCTCCCTCTCCCTCTCCCTTTCCCTCTCCCTCTCCCTCTCCCTCTCCCTCTCCCCGGCTGCCCCCACCCCATCTCTCCTCCATTTCTCCTCAGGCTGCTCAGCCTCCTGCCCCCTCTATCTGTGACTGACAGCCCGCCTCCGGCTCCGCTGATTGGCTCAGCCGTGGCCAATGGCGCAGCTGTTGCCAGGCCGGCAGGGGCAGCTGAGGCCTCTCCTCACAGAGCTGCCCCCGCCGCTGGCGAAGGTGGACGGATGGATCCACGGAGGGATGTCCGTGACTTTTTCTGGGAATGCTGTCCCGGAGCCCAGCCAGAACTAGGGCCGTGCCTTCCCCACCCCGCTCTTCCCCCGCCTTGTTAGGTCTCCTTGTTGCCACCAGCTGGTTCCCAAGGCTGGGCCTGGTCCGCTCTCCTGGAAGCCAGGGCTGTGGCCTTGGCTTTTCGCCCTGCTCCCTCCCCTCGGCATCCTCAGCTCCGCCACCTCAGGGTCACTGCAGCCAAGGCTGCTGCCGACTTTCACATCCCCAACCAGTTCCTCCTTGTTCACCAGCGCCAGGTCCAGCAGAGCACCTCTCCTTCTGGGTTCCTCCCTCTCCTCTGGGTTCCTCCACCTCCGATTGGGTTCCTCCCTCTCCTTCTGGGTTCCTCCATCTCCTTCTGGGTTCCTCCATCTCCTCTGGGTTCCTCAATCACCAGCGCCAGGTCCAGCAGAGCACATCTCCTTCTGGGTTCCTCCCTCTCCTCTGCGTTCCTCCATCTCCGATTGGGTTCCTCCCTCTCCTTCTCGGTTCCTCTGTCACCAGCACCAGGTCCAGCAGAGCACCTCTCCTTCTAGGTTCCTCCATCTCCTTCTGGGTTCCTCCATCTTCTGGGTTCCTCCATCTCCTTCTGGGTTCCTCCATCACCAGTGCCAGGTCCAGCAGAGCACCTCTCCTTCTGGGTTCCTCCATCTCCTTCTGGGTTCCTCCATCACCAGCACCAGGTCCAGCAGAGCACCTCTCCTTCTGGGTTCCTCCATCTCCTCTGGGTTCCTCAATCACCAGCGCCAGGTCCAGCAGAGCACCTCTCCTTCTGGGTTCCTCCCTCTCCTCTGGCTTCCTCCATCTCTGATTGGGTTCCTCCGTCTCCTTCTGGGTTCCTCAATCACCAGCACCAGGTTCAGCAGAGCACCTCTCCTTCTGGGTTCCTCCATCTCCTTCTGGGTTCCTCCATCTTCTGGGTTCCTCCATCTCCTTCTGGATTCCTCCATCACCAGTGCCAGGTCCAGCAGAGCACCTCTCCTTCTGGGTTCCTCCATCTCCTTCTGGGTTCCTCCATCACCAGCACCAGGTCCAGCAGAGCACATCTCCTTCTGGGTTCCTCCATCACCAGTGCCAGGTCCAGCAGAGCACCTCTCCTTCTGGGTTCCTCCATCTCCTTCTGGGTTCCTCCATCACCAGCACCAGGTCCAGCAGAGCACATCTCCTTCTAGGTTCCTCCATCTCCTTCTGGGTTCCTCCATCTCCTTCTGGGTTCCTCCATCACCAGCATCAGGTCCAGCAGAGCACCTCTCCTTCTGGGTTCCTCCATCTCCTTCTGGGTTCCTCCATCTCCTTCTTGGTTCCTCCAGCACCAGCACCAGGTTCAGCAGAGCACCTCTCCTTCTGGGTTCCTCCATCTCCTTCTTGGTTCCTCCATCACATGCCAGGAACTGCACTCTAGAAGCCTCCTAGATTGCCTGAGCCCTGCTGGACCATCCTTCCAGCAGGTACCAGGGTGGTTCAGGTCCCCCATGAGGACCAGGGCCTGTGAACGTGAGGCTTCCTTCTTTACTTGTTTGAAGAAGACTTCGGCTACCTCTTCCTCCTGAACAGGAGGTCTCTAGAAGATCCCTGCTAACACTCCAGCCACCTTGGTCTGTCTGCTGACCCTGACCCACAGGCTGGCTCCTGTCCCACCCCAAGCAGGAGGCAAGTCCACCTCCTCGCCTTCCCGGCCGGTCCTTCCCGACGAGCCCGCATCCCTCCACCGCAGCCCTCCCACGGTGCCATCTACCCAACCACACCTCCGTGGTCACAGCATGGTCACAGCCCTCTAATCCCACGCAGATTCTGGCCCTGCGAGTGGTTCTCCATGCTGCGTGCGGGAGCGTGCGGGCACTTCAGGGAAGCACCAGCTGTGCTGGTTTCCCCGGGAAGGGGGCGAGAGCCTCCTCCATCGTGCTACCTCCGTGTTGGGATGTGCGGGAGAGGGGCTGCACGTGTTTGCGCTGTGGGGTATGCATGGACTTTACTCCCTCCTGCCCCTACGAGCCGTTCTGGGATCACGCACGGGGGGTGTGTAACCCCTTTAGACCATCACCAGGCACAGACCAGTCAGTCCAGCTGGGAACAGCCCCAGAGCCCTTTATTTTGTATTTTTAGGTGGATCTGAGAAGCTGAGAAGCCTCCCAGCCCCTTTTTGCTAACAGCCACTGCTACAGCCGCCGCCTCCGGCACCTTCTCCTCTGCTGCGGTACCAGCATCGCGTGCTAGGGAGGAAGAAAGAAAGCCTGTGACCCTATGGACAGGGAGGTGGCAGAGAAACCCTGCAGGTGTCGCTCAGGCCAGCGGTGATGGGATCTGCTTGCGACGAAGCCTCCAGTTGTCTATGAAGAGGGGGAGGCCCCTGATGCCCAAGGCCCTGAGAAGGTCCCAGGTGCAACTGATGAGCCTGGGGCCGAGTCAAGTGGGGCAGAGACCTTGGGGGTCCCGTACAGGGGTCCCCCTCGGGGCAAGGTGTCTTGGGGCAGGACTCTGCGAGGGAAGGACGTGCTCTCTGGTTTGGAACGGGGAGAGGCAGCCATCAGAGGGATCCCTCTGTCTTCAGCCAGGACTTTCACGTCCCACATGGAAAGCCAATTCTAGGTGCCCAGGCAGCCCCCTTGGCTGCCAGGGAGGTCCAGCCCAAAGGCAGCCTCCAGAACCTGCTTCTGTCTCACCAGGGGTGTCAGAGAAATGCCCTCTTTCCCCCAGGGCTGCCCTCGGTGGAGGGACGGGCCTTGCAGCCGGAGAAGCACCATCCCTCTTTGGAGATAGTTACCAGGGGAGCTGCCTCTGCTGCTCCAGCTTCCGCCGCTTGTTCTCAGTGACGTGCCTGAAGATGGTCCTCCGTTCCTGATGCGGCTCCAGCCTTCTGAGGACCTGGGCCGCTCGTGGGGAAAGGTGGCTGCAACAACAGGGAAACGTCATCCCTCAGCCTCTGCCGGAGACCCCGTCTGCCTCTGCCCTCGCACAGCCCCTGCACCCACCCGGTGCCGCGTGTACTCAGCCTTTCACCCTGCGGTGAGCTTTGGGTCTTAGCTGCGGGGGTAACCCAGGTCATCCCCGCGTTAGGAGACATCGGAAGGTGTCCTACGCAACCCCAGGATGCAGGGACGGGGGACGCGGACATCCCTGCGGGGTCACAGCCACTCGAGTGCCCCCGGGCTGCGGCCGGAGCCGGCGCACACTTACTCAGGCTGGAGTCTCTGCAGCTGGGCGGCTGCTGCCATCTCCTCTGCTGGGAGAGGGTTTTCAGCCTTCCTCCACCTCCCGCCGACCTCCTTTCTCCTGGGCTGGGCTGGAGGGTGGGGAGCCCGAATGCCTTCAGTGCCGAGCACCTGCCGAGGAGGAGACGCTCTCAGCAAACCAGACGGCAAACAGAGGTGCCGTTTCCCAGAGGACCTCTCGAAAGGAGCCTGCAGCGGGACCTGGGAGCCGGGAGGCTCAGCACCAGCGTGCCCGTCATCACGGCTGATGGCTGCTTTTGCCCCTCGGGTCCTGCTGCCAATCTCTCCCTCACGGGGATGAGCGGGCAAACCCCTGCCCTGCAGCTGCGTGTCAGTCCCGCTCCCACCCCCCCAGAGACCTGCCGCCCCGACAGAGAGGGCCGCTGCTGCTCTCAGCGGTGTCAATTGCTGCCCCGTACCTGGGGCGGTTGTCGGTCCTCCCCTGCAGACCAGGCCTCCCACGCCGCCCATTCTGCCTTTGCTTGCTGTCGCCGCTCTTCCCACCGGGTCTTCACTCGCTCCCACTCTGCAGACAGCTTCCAGACCTCCTGGAGGGGACAGAATCGCAGCAGCAGGCAGGATTAGTCTCAGCTCCCGGCGGGGCTTCCTTCGGGTCTGACCCGTGTTGGTGCCCCTTGCCTCAGCCGGTCGGTCGGCAGCGCTTTGCCCCTAACAGATCGGGGGCCGTGGAGTCACGCCAGGCTCCTCAACTCACGGCAAACACAGCGGAGTGACCAAAGACCTCCACTGTCAACGACCTAGAAAGGACTTGTACGTTCTCCATAGCCCCTGGCCAGAAGAAAAAGCGTTTCATGACAACCCGGGGGCAACAGCAGGCGGGAAGGGTGTGCAGCACCTTCCTTTTCCTGAAGAAGACCTGACGGAGGTGACGATGAATGCACGCCAAGGAACCCTTTCAGGACGGCTCTCTGCACAAAGAGGCTTTTGCCGAGTCTCGAACAGCACGGTAGTTACAGCAAGGCAGAGCACGTACCTGCAGCGCTCTCCTGCAGCCTTCAGAAGACGGGAGCGCAGCGGTGGGGCTGGCTGGAGGAGCTGGCTTCTGCCTGCTTGCCTCCTTCGTCCTGGGGGAGCTGCCTGGACATGGTGGGAGCAGACTGCAAAGAGACACCAGGAGGAGACGGCATGAGCGTGGGGCAGGTGGGTGCCCCATGCTCTCCGTCTGGTATCAAAGCTCCCCAGGCTGGCAGAAGAAGCGGTGGAGGTCGGACCGTTTCCCATGGCAAGGGGGGGGCCTTTCCTGAGCTCCATCAGATGGATGGGAGAGGACTGCGCCTCAGGTCTGCTGTAGGAGCAAGCAAAGTAACGTGGGGTGTGCTCAACCTCCGCTGCCTTCCCCGCTAAGGGGCCTGTGATAGGGCAAACAAGCTCATAAAAACCATGGGGCACGTGCTAGGGACCTTCCCGAGTCCTTACAGCCGGAGTCTCCAAAGGGGACGTCTCTCCTACGTGGGCGCAAGGGTCCCTTTCATCCCTTCCCACAAGGGTCTCACCTGGCAGAAGGCTTCTTCTCCGTGTCTTGCTGCCTGGTGCCCGGCCCCTGGTTTGGCAGCGCGGGGAGGGAATACTTCACCCGCCTCTGCAGCAGCTTGTCAGGCGCCTGGCTTCCCTCTGTACCTGGGAAAGGAGGAAGCTCTTCAGAGCAGCCCCGTGGGGAGTGCGTTTGAACCGGGCTCTGGACAGCAGGGACCCCTTCCCGTACCTCTTCTGACGCTGTGCTTTTCTGCAACCTTCTTGTGCCAGGCGGAGAAAGCCTTGGATGCCGATCTGCTGATCACCAGGAACTGAAACCTGGAATGCGAATGATGACACAGGCTTGAAGAACAGTGACCTCCTACCCTCTGCAGCTTGCCAGCACTAATCCTCCCGACTGTCGTGCGAGGCGTCGCATCCCTTTTCCTTTGTGGCCCTGCACAGGTTTTAGTGGCAATCTCCCCCAGCCCAGCGCTGCCTCACCATGTGCAGTTGGTTCTCGCTGATGGCAGTGACAACAGGCTGGGCGTGAGAAACACGATCACGATGCCGGGTCACTCCAGGAGAATACACGCATAGTGCCAGCTCAGCATTAGTTACCCAGAAACCAGTTGCTTCACAATTGATCCCTGACTCGATGCCGAATGTCAAGCCCTGACAACGCGTGCTCCTGAGCAGGAGCTGGGAAGCCGCCCGCTTGGCCGGTCAAGGGCTGCAGCGGAAAAGCACTCACCTCGGGAACGCGTGGGCAGGAGCAGCCTGCATCTCCTGAGAGGCGGTCGCTCCACTGGAGACAGCTGCCCCTGGCATCCATAGCCTCTGCAAAGCGACACAGAGCTGTTAGAAGGTTTCCAAGGCAGTTTCCTCTTGGCTCCCAAAGGAAGCAGACCTGTCTCCCGCTCCAAAAGCAAGCCACTTCTCCAAACCTCTCTGCCAAATCCTCCTCCATCAGCGTTAGCCCTTGCTCTGCTCTGGAGAAGCTGCACAGCCAACACTGAGACCGCGCAATAACACCGCTGGGCTTTTTTGTAGGGCAAGGACCCAGAAGAAACTTTCTTTGCTAATGGAGAAGTCAGCGGGGGCAAGCACGGGGAAAGGTGTTTGACTGTCCTGCCACGTCCAGGCTGGCCAACGGCGACCGGGTTGCTCAGCCTTCCTTAGGCTTCCCAAAGACACGGAAGCAGCCCTCAAAACCTCGAGCAACTTACAGTGTGAAGCAGCGCAATCCGGCTGGCCTTCCTCTCCAGCCCTGTGACGCAGTCAGAATAGAACCGCATGCACAGGAGGTCGTCTTTGCAGGACAGAACACCAATGTCCTTGAAGGCGAAGGAGAGGCGCTGCCCGTTCTTCAGTTGGGAAGAGTACAAGAGGACGGTCTCTTGCACGCAGTCCTTCACCACGTGCTGTGGGAAGGAGGTGGCTTGCGACAGCCGCTTGTAGTTCAGCGGCTTGATCTTGACATTGCCTGCGAGGAGGAGGAACGTGGTCACTGTCACAGCAGGCCAAATTTCCACATAAGATTCATAAAACAAAATGCCAGAGGGAAGGGTGCTCACAGAAACAGCCCTTGGGGAGCAGTTAGTTTTGGGGGAGCTCAAGCCACCCCCTGACCTTTGGAGGCAGTTCTCTACTTCTCCCAGCCCTTCCCAAAGAGCCGAGAGCACACATTCCCCCCCCAGACATGGAGGGGGAAAGCGGAGGGTGGCCGCTGCTTTCTTACCAGGGATAACTACTGTGGGGAACGCGAGCTCCTGCAGACACAACACATCAAGCTCCAGTCGGAAGACGGGTCTTCGAACCACATACACCTCTTCTTTGCCCTGGAATTGCTCTTGGAGCATAGCGAAGGTCCCGAGTCCTGCGACCAGGACACCCTGCCCAGGAAAAAGACAAAAAGGCTGATGAGCGAGTACTTCAGAGATGGGAAAAGTGAAAGCTTAGGAAAAGGCCCGTGTTCTCCATTTGTTTTCTTGCCCTCCTCAAAATATTCGCTAACATCCCTTGGCTAGAGAAGATCCCAGGCAATTCCAGCACAGGGAGGGAATACCCCTGGGACTGATTCCCAGGGATTATCCTTGGCATGGCACCGGCATAATCACCTGCCTCCCCGCTCGGCCTCTCCGCTCTGACCACAGCGAAGGGTGAAGCCCTATCGTGTGCTGAATGCTTTCTCAGACTAGATCTGGACTTGGTTTCTCTCCTGGTTGACCAAGAAGCAGCTCTGGGCACATGGGCTTGTCTCAGTGTGCCGCCACGATGCTCAGGGAGGGCTCGCTTCCCGGGGTCCAGGCCCTCCGGGGCAAAGGGGGACCAAGACGCCAGCCCACCTTGTCCTGCTTCAGCTGTCCCAGGATGTACACAGACACAGCATCCCAAATAGCCACAACCTCTGGAAAGCAAAGGAAAGAGGTGTTGGGCTCCGGGCCAGCCAGCTCACAGCCTCTGGGCAAGCTCCTCGCCCAGGGGTTGACAGATGCCGGCGTCCGCAAACAGCCCAGACAAACGCGGCCACGGCTGCGGAGCTGGGCTGTGCCCCAATTTCCAACTGCCAGCCTTACTCTGCTCCCGGGGCAGGGCTGGGGTACAAATGGGGATGTGGGAAGGGCTCAGGACCGGGGCTGTGGCCATCTAACCCCCAGAAAGCCTTGGCACCCCAGAGCCCAGGACGTGATCTGCCAGCCTGGTGGCACAAGGGGGTCCCACGGGGAGGACGAGAGGTTCTCCCAAAGGAGACTTTGTTCAAGGGAAAGGGCTGATTTACAGCACAGGCATTTCCAGCCGGCTCGCGAGAGCCTTGTGGGAGGTGTAGCTGTCCCCCCCAGCCCCCGGGATGCAGAAGCCCTTTTCATCCCAGAGCCAGAACCCCACGAGGGGCCAGCTTCCAGGGAAAGCTGGCCCTGCATGGCCCCCCTCGCAAGGGGACGGAGCCATTCCCATGGGAGCCTCGGGGCTCCGGGCAGCACCAGGACCTGGTTGCCACATCGTCCCCCGAGTCCAGTGGGACCCCCAGGCAGGGCTCTCGCAGCAGCCCCCAGCCCTGTCCAGTCACCCCCACAGCCCGGCAGCTGCAGCTTTTTCCAGAGGCCAGCCCCGGTGCGACCCCTCGGGAAGGAATTCCCAAACCCCTTACCCTTGGTGGAGAGCTGCAGGAGCGTGGGGAACAAGCTGCTGAGCTCCAAGCTGATGGCCATGGTGCAGCAGCCCTCCATCGCGCCTGCCGCTTGCCCTCTGCTCAGGGAAAGGGATGCTCTTCGCAGCTCCTCGCCCAGAACTCCTCTCCGACGTGCCCCTGCTGCTCTGCCGGTCACAACGGGGTCCCCCCAGCGCAGCCCCGCTGCCTCCCGATCCCGCTCCTGGCTGTGGAGCAGCTCCGAAGCGCAGCAGTGGGGAGCCCCTGAGCAGTGCCCAGCAGCGCCCAAGCCTCGCCGGGAAGTGCCAGCAGCGCTGGGGAGACCTCCCTGGGATGCGGGGCATCCCCCTGTGACATCAGCCCACATCGTTTGAAGGTGCATTATGACGCCAGCAGAGAGCTGGTGCAGCTGGGGAGAGAGGAGATGGATTTCCCTTCTTGTCCTGGGAAGCAGTCATCCCCGTTCTCTCCGAGTTGCTCCGGCAGAGCTTGCCGTTACCTGTGCTGGGAATTGTTAGGGTGAATAGCCTGGCTTAGCACTAGAAGCTAAAGGAGTTGAAGCCTCAGGCTGCAAGAGCTGAGCGAGAGTCCACTTTTTGATAAAGCTAATGCTGCTAACCCAGAACTAGCTGAAACTGGCAGATGCGAGCAGAATGAAGACGACCAAGGAAACGATTCCAAGAGAATGAGGGAACTTCAGAAGAATGCCAGCCCAGTGTGGAAGAATTGCTGGAGGTGACTTACTGATATGTCCCCCCGCCTCTCTTAAGGGAAGGTGAACCTCCAGGGTGGAATACAGTGGATATGCAAGGAATCTGTTCCATAATAATTCCCTAAGCAACATAATCTGCAACCTTAGATGGCAGCAACACGAGGGGAGCTTGGTGTGCTGACTCTGAGAAACAACACGGAGGGCGGAGCAGAGCAGAGACACCGCGGCCAGGCTCTGCGAAATCACCGCAGGGATGGGGAACTGGAACCATAGGAACAAGAATGGAAGGTTCCTGCATTGAATCCACTACAGCAAGGAGGCGAAACAATGGGGTTCTGTCAATGCTGTTGTCTTACTTCTGATTTGTAAGTGCCCAGCTCTGGAGTACTGACATGGAACTTTGCTCATTGTAATCTCATTATAATAGCAAAACACACCTCTGTCCCAAAAGCTACCTGCCTCTAAGGTGCAACCACCCCTCACTGAGCATGCGCTCTGAATTTTCTCTAGCATAGACCTTTAGAAGTAAAGCGAGGAGATTTTACACCAATCATAATAAAGGTATGTATGACTAGAGTCACTCAAGCTCCACCTAAAAATAAGGAAATAGTATAAAAGGGCTTAAGAGAGGAGGAATGCTGGGGAAGATACCATCGTAGACAAGTCGGGAGGACATCGCTGACTTCTGGGATCAGTCGAGGGGCTGAACATCTCTTCTCCCCTCCACCCCCCCAATGAGATGCCTACTGGGTGAGATTCGGACCCTCAGTTATACCGAGTACTTCCCCAGGAAACTCAGAAATCTCTGTAGAGTTTTTCCATAATTTAGTGTCCTTGTAGTCGACTGCCTTATTATTTGCACGTGCTTTGCAGACAGTGTACGTATCACCGGCAATCCAAAAGAACCTGTACTCCTGTTGCTTTAATAAACTGTACTATTCATTAAAATCTAGCCGTGATAGCTCGCTGAACGTGACTAAATTGAAAGGACAGTGCACTATTAGTGCATCTGTAATCGTGATAGTTCAATAAATCGAACGTGACCGGACTTAGAGTGCTGAATTGGGCATCACTCAGAATCTAAGCCTGGCCGCCCCCAGCCCCTCTGATATCTGAGGACAAGCTGGAATGCACGGGGGTTTATTTTCTGCCAAACTTTGTTACGCTTTAACGCAACAGTCCCCTTGTCACCATTACTGTGTCACCGTGTCACCATCACTGTGTCACTATCACCGTCGCCGTGTCACCATCACTGTGTCACTGTCACCATCACCATCGCTGTGTCACCATCACCATGCCGTGCAGTCTGATGGAGCGAGCGAGTATTGCTCACGCTTATGAACCCCCCCAGCAGGCAGGATGCCTTGGCATGGGCTGCGTCAAACAGCCGTGCTCCTGGGATGCAGCCGTCACCTTGGGCTGCAGGTTCCTCTCTTGCTGCTCTCCCTGATGATCCGCACCCCGGCTGCGTCCCTCTTCCCGGGCCACTTGCTCTCCCCGGACACCTGCTGCAGCTCTCCCAGCCTGCGCAGGCTTCTGTCCAACTTCCCCAGAGGGGACGGAGCCGTCGTCGTCTGCTGCCGCATCCTGCGACTCTCCTGCTTGGCTTCTCTCATGGAAGCAGAGCGCTGACTCCCGGCGCCGACGTCGTCTCATCACGACGTGCCCGTCTGCAGGCTGCTGCACCGTGCAGCCCTGGCGAGGGCCAGATCCCGCCGGCAGCTGGGCCATGAATCGGCATTTTCCTGGCCACGGTGGCCAACACCTCCTTGCAGTCAGGCATGGTCTTCTGTGCTCCCGCTAACCTCCACCCCTCCTTCTGCGATTTTTGTCTCCTCCATCGGCTCCATTTACTCTGTCTCCATTGATGATTGAGTTGTCCCCTCCCTCTGGCCATTGGCAAGTGGGGCAGCACAGGAGTCTTTCCTGGGCCCTGAGCAAGAACGTGCACTTTTATAAGGTGACCCGGAGGACGCAACCGTCATCATGTCTGTTGGACTCCTTCTCCCCAACTGTCGTCGTTCTGGGGACTCGCCTGTGCTATTCAGCCCATGGCGAGAGGTCACGCCGAGCGGCTGTGTTTCTGGCTGCACCCTGGAGAGAAGCCGCCCGCGTGCACTGAAATTGGGGTGCCGAGGTGGGCTGTGTCCTCGGGGGCAAGCCTGTGCCTGCGGGACGCTCGGCCGTGGGGTGAGAGTGTGTGGGGAAGGGCCGGACTGCTTTCACGGGGCAGCGTTTAGCTGCGGTCAGGTGAAACGGTGCTGTCAGAGCCCTCTGCCTTGCTTGCGCTGTTGATCTCGCTGCTCTCCCCTCGACCTCATCTTGCAATGTCTGGCTGAGGCATAGACACAAAATGGGGACGGCCCATCGTCCTCACCCTCGCGCACCCCCTCTCGCCACAGCTGAAGGTGAACAGACTAGACCTTTGGGGGTATGTCGTTTTATTGCAGAGATGGTAGAGGGGTTGTGTAGAGGGAATGGCGGAGTCCAAAAGTGGGAGCAGGGGCCTGGGGCTTGATCAGCGTCACCTGGAAGGGGAAAAGCGAGAAGAAAAAAAGGTGACCGTGGTGCCTTGTTCGCAAGAAGACTTTTGTCTTCGGCGAAGGCCGTCTGGCATAACAAGTTGATGGCCGTGCATTTGCCGTTTGCCGTGCATTGCTGTGTGCGCGCCCGGGCACTTTCAGCTAACTCCCCCTGTGCCAGTGGCACACCTGATGGAAACCTCCTGTGTGATCAGGACATTTCTAAGGGTCTGCTGCTGTTACTGATTGGCATTTCTCCCTTTTTGGAGAGGCATATAAAGGCAAGAGAAAAAAAAAAGAGTTTAGGGGCAGGTAAAATCCATCCCTCGATTGTCTTCAGGAGGCCGCTCAAAGCAAAGAGCTTGTGTTTGACGCAAAATGGAGCGACGTGCCCGCTCCGTCTGGCAGGGCAAGCTCATGGCTGGAGCTGAGCTGGCACTGGCACTTGCTCCAAGTCCAGAGCCCTTCTAGCTCCAGCCAGACTTTGCTAGACACCCCTGCCCTCCCAGCTGATCCCCCCTGCGTGAGAAGGGTCTGCCCTTGGCTCTGCTTGTGCCTTCTGCAGCAGTGTGTCCTCCTGAAGAGCTTGTAATGTGCGAGCATGTGTCACCATTGAGCACCTGAGCTAGTGCAGAGGCAAAGATGTGTTCTTTGGCCTCACTCTGCTCGGCTTTGGGCCAAGGCAAGGGAGCAGGCCTGCTGTCCTGCGGTTTGTCGCTCCAGTAAGGTGGTCTGGAGTTCTGAGAAGCCCCGTTGGAAGGGGGAGATGCTTAAGGGCTGGTTGTTGCAAAGCAGGGGAGGAGATTTGGGCAGGCTGCCTTACCTTTCCCAGGCAGTAGTCTGCCGGTCCTGGCTTCACTGTTTTGTCACCTCCAATTCCACTTTTGCTTCCCATCGTGTACACGGGAGCCCTTTTCCTGTAGGTGTCCACTTCCACCTTGGGGAATGCAGCAGGACCTGGCGTCTGTAAGAGAGGCAGGGAGGTTGTTGGGTACAAAAGGCAGCAAACAAGAACAACAAAAGTTGATTCTTGCCGGGTGCCCACGCGGGCTGCGCTAGTTGAGCTGGCTGGCCAGAGAAGTGGCGTGAGAGGCACGGAGCGATTGGAACAAGGGCCCCTCCTGTTCCCCTGCAGAGGCAGATTTCGCAGAGGAGAGGGAGATTCCCATTACTGCCGATGAGTTTTGCCCCACCAAAACTGTTAGTGTTGGAAAGCGAGGGACTGCGGGTGTCGGCGTTGCTGTTGGCAGCAGGAGAGCCACGGGACCCATGGCTCCTTGGGTTTTGCTGCTGGTGCAGGGAAGTGGGCGTGAAGAGAGGCTGCAGCAGGAGTCAGAGCCCTCCGGCCCTGAGGAGAGCAGCTGCGAGACAGCAGAGAAGCGTAGCTCACCTTGGCGAGGTCTTCAGCAAAGCCGTTGTGCTTACTCTTCCCTTTCATGGAGTAGCAGGGGCTGGCGTGGGTGTAGGCTGTGTTGGGTCCCACCAGCCTGGGCAGGGTGTAGGTGCCAGGACCTGGAAGGGGAATGGGAAGAGAGCGTGTGTGAGTCCGGCAGGGAGAGGAGCAGCGCCTGGGTGGGAGAGAAGCAGCCTGCCAAGCCTGCTGCGAGGAGCTTGAAGGATGTCTCGCCCCTCTCCCAACGCCTCCGTCTTTTGTCACACGTGGCGTGTGTCGGCAGCTCCAAGCCCGAGTTGCCGGTTCTTTTGTGGGATGGGAGAAGCTGGTGCTCCGGGACGTCAAGCAAGCTCGTCAAGAGACTCTTGCGCCCTGCTGTGTAGGCTTTTCGCTAGGCCTGTCAAAAAAGCTGCCCGGCAGGTTTTCCCTGGAGGACACGCGGGCTGGGCTGCAAGCGTGTGTATTTCCCCGAGTTCCCTTACCTGGAGTTTCATTGGTTTTGATGGCCTTGTGCCGGAAGGCCATGGACGGCGCCGGCGCGCATTTGTAGAGGTGTTGGTTGGCCTTGTCGGTGGAGTAGTCACCTAGGGAGAAGCAGAGAAAAGCAGGGAAGCTGGGCTCTCTTCCTCAAGCCAAAGAGGAAAGGTCAGGAGGAGGTGCTCAGCCACGTTTGCCTTCTGCCTGGAAACCTCTGAAGCTCCTTCGGGACGCGAGCTGATGGTTTTGTGCCCCGGTAGCACAGGGCAAAAAGGCAGGCGGTGCTGCTTGTGTCGCCTGGAAGAAGTGCTGGAGAAACGGTACTCACTTGGTCCAGGGGTGACCTCGGTCGTTATCTTGGGAAGTCCGCCCATGTGCTGTGCCGGAGCCACGTACTTCCCGTTCCTGGTGATGGAGGGCTGGACGTAGTACCGAGGGCCCGGAGAGCAACTGTCTGTGCCGGGAGCTTTGGCCCTTTGGAAAGTGTACGCAGGGGCTTTGGTTTTGGTGGGATTGTGAACCAGGTAACCTAGGAAGAAAAGCCTGTGAAAGGACACCTGCCTGCAACTCCATATTTAAAGCTAGTTTCTAAGTGGAGTAGCTGGAGTTGCCGGCCACAAGAATTTCCCTTCCTGTGTGGTTTTTGTCCTCCAAGAATGATACCGGCAGGCCAATACAATGGTACAATGACTTCCGGCAAGAACAGTGTAGGCACTGTGCGATTAATCAGAATACCACCAAAATGCAATTGTTATGAAGTATTAAATCCCCAAACCGTTGCTACGCTAACTTAAAGGAAATGTAAAGATCGCCTCTGTCACGTTTTGCTTTCCCGCAGCCCAGTGGGAAAGAAATTGAAACCTTACTGCTATTATGGGGGAGGAGAAGAAGAAAGTGAAGGAGAAGAAGGTGGTGAAGGAGAAGGTGGTGTTGAAGGAGAAGAAGAGAAGATGAAAATGGGGGAGAAGAATAGGAAGAGAAGATGAAGTAGAATAGGAGAAGATGAAGAAGGAGGAGAAGAAGAGGAGAAGAGAGCAGAGGAGAAGAAGAAGAAGAGAAGAAGCAAAGGATGAGGTGGGAGCAGCAAGTTCGGAGCAAAGACAGAGAAGAAGCTTCCTCCTGTGCTGCTACGGCCACCTCTGTGCTCAGCAGAGTCCGGCAGCTCTTTTCCCGGGCTTTCCCCGGAGCAGCCTGAGCCTTCCTCTGGCCCGCCTGCGTCCTTGCTGCAGCTGAGAGCATGGAGGCTTGGAGCAAGGGGGAACGGAGCCGTGGCTGCTTGTCCCCTGGAGGCAGCGGATGTGGTGCACCCCGCTTGCGACAGTGGTTTTACCTGTTGTCCCGGGGATTGAGTACTTGGGTCCCGGGCTGGTGAACTGGGCCATGATGGGGCCGCGTGGGCGATGAGGTCTCCAGGTGCCCACCCAGGCTCCGTCCACATCGGAGGCAGCTACCGAGCCTACTATAAGAGCAGGAGAGTTGCCGAGGGGCTTCCCTGGCGGAGACCCGGCATGAAACCTCCCCGGGAGGAGCAGCAACGCTTCACCTTTCTCTATCTTCGCCATCGGACTGGGTGCAGATGAGCTTGTCGGCCGCTGCAGCTCTCGGTCGCAGAGCACGGCAAGAGCGAGGGCAGGCAGCGATCGCGCAGGAGAGGTTGTGGTCTCGGCTGCCAGGTGGCCTTGGGGAGAGGCCTCGGCTCGTCACGGAGACGCCCAGTGACGTCATAGAGCTCCGGGCGCCTGTCGTATGGGCTGTTGCATCATACGGCTGACGGGGAGCTGGGGACGTCCAGCTGGCAGGGCCAGACCTTGATGAGGTCTGCACGGCAGAAACACGCAACGAGGGAAAAACTGATGTGATTTCTGTGTTTAATCTGGCAGCCTTGTGTTCTTATACTGTTGGGCTGACCTAATAATGTGAATGTAGCTTTGAACACCTGGAACTTCTTTTTCGTGTCCTATTTTCCAGGCGTCCCTTAATCTACGGTTTTCCTCCTAGGGAGGGTGAGTCGGGCCCGGTGTTAGTCAGCAGAATTTGCTGCTGGGGGCTCTCAGTTAGCGAGGTTTAGGAATACCTCTGTGGTGCCGCTTTGGGGAGTTTCTCCCTGGAAATCGAGGCAAGAGAGCCCTTTCCCAAGGTGCCGAAGAAACCGCGTAGACTTGCGCGTACCTTCTAGGTCATGCAAGTAAAGCGAGATGCCAGCCAGAGATCGGGAGTGTGTTCACATTTCTCCCCGATAAGTCAAATGCCCTATTTTTCATGGGTTTCTCACAGGAATAAGAATCGTGAGCGGGCACAGAAGGGTTTCTGTACCGGGCCTGGCTGGGATACAGGTAATTTTTCTGTCATCGCACCCTGCACGGTGCTGTTTTCAGCATTGACAGCACACCGATGTTTAGCTACTGCTGAGCAGTGCTTATGCAGAACCAAGGTCTTCTCTGTTTCTCACTCTGCTGCCCCAGCGAGCTGGCTGGGAGGGGACACAGCAGAGACAGCTGCCCCGAGCTGACCGAAGGGGTACCACGGATCCATACCACGTAGTGTCACGCTCAGCAAGAAAACCGGGACTGGGGGAGTCTTTCCAAGGCAGCCATTGCACCAAGATGGCTGGGCATCTGCCTGCTGGTGAGAGGTGGTCGGTGGTTGCTGTCACATCAGTTGGCTTCCTTTTTTATTCCCTGCACTTGTTAAACTGTCTTTATCTCGACTCCCTTAGGTCACAGCCTAAGGAAACCGGAGCTTCCTGGGTCTCAGAGTAATTCTAGAGCTCAAGTGGCGACAGACATCAACTCTAGATCACACAGTACATGCCAACGCTCATCACTGACCCAAGAAGACATGCTCCTCCTGTCCTACCCAAGGCTTTCAAGTCCAACACACTTTCTTCCTAAAGCAGGACGCTACCTTATTTACTTGTAACACCATTCCTACGTTCCGTGGGATGGGGCTACAGGTAGGTTACGCAAGCCATCAAGCCACTGTCTGGAAGCACCAGAGCCTTTTGGGTACTGTTTGTCACCATGGTTTGCCTGAGAAGGAAACTAAAACACAGAATAGACGGCGAGAAATTTAACCTGCCATGGAGATAGCTACAGTGAACAAGTACGATTTTGTGCGTTACAAAGCATCATTTTTAAAATTCAACCCTGAGTTTTTCAAGTGTCAACCCTTATTTTTATAATGCAAGCCTCAATGTTAGGGCAAAAAGCATAAATTTAAATTCTGGGGGTGCAAACAGTCATTTTTAAGGTCCAGGCCCACATATATGGAGGACAAAACCTAATTTATTAGTTCCAAGCTCCATCTTTAAGGTTCAGAGACTCATTTTAAGGGCCCAGAGCATCATTTTTAAGCCCCAAAGTCTGATCTGGAAGGACCACAGCCTCATTTGTAGAGTCTAAATCCAAATTTATACAGTCCAAACCCTTATTTTTACTTTCCAAACTCTTAGTTTTGCCTTCCAAAGCCTCATTTTAGTTTCCAAAACCTTCACTTTTAGGGTGCAGAAGCTCAGGGTTAGTTTGCATAGTCTCATTTTCAGGGTCCAAAGCCTCTTTTTTAGGATCCAGACAAGCATTTTTAGGGTGCAAGCTGCATCTGGACTGTCCAAACCCTCATTTGGAGGGTCCAAAGCCCACTTGTAGGGCTCAAAGCCTCAGGCTTAGGGTCCAAAGCTTTGATTCGAGGATTGAAAGACTTCAATTGTAGGGTGCCAACCCTCATTTTAAGGTACAAACTCCTCACTTAGGGCTCAAAGCCTCATTTCCTTAATGTCCGAGGCATATAATGAGCATCCAAAGACCCAGCTGTAGGGTCCAAAGCCCCGTTTTAGGGCCAAAATCCTTGGTTTCAGGCTTTAAAAACGGCCCTTTGGAAATGCTGACTCATATGGGCCCTAGCAATATGAAAGAGGGGGTCTCAGCATGCCCGGGCCCCCACTGCCTGCGGCTGTCTGAACCTCTCCCAGCTCTGGCTGGGAGACAGGAGTCGCCAGGGGGAAGGGGGTACTGGGAGGAGGTACTGGTCCGGCCAACTTGGGAGGGTCCGTACCAGTCCCTGTGCCCTTGTGCTCTCTCTAGTTAGTGCACGACAAGAAGAGGGTGGAAGAAGACCTCTGGCAGAGCCTGCCGTACCTGTGGGACACTCAAGCCACCTTGCCAGAGGTGGCCATCAGGTTCATCGGTGGGCCACAGTCCCCAGGGTCCCTTTTCTGCCAGCCTGGCCCCAGTCCCCACCACCGCATTGGCAGCAAGGTCTTGCCGCATGGCACCCGAGGAACCTGAGCAGGCAGAAGCTGCGGGAGACCTGCGACGGCGAGGAGGGGCTGGTGGGGCAGGGGACGGGGCCTGGGCAGGGTGCCATGGTCTGGAGGGGACTCCTGGGGGTCTCTGCAGGCAGGGGGGGGTCATGTCTGCTCTGCTTCCTTCTCTTGCAGCCCTTCTGCCCTTGGCAAAAGACCCTGAACTCTCGGTCAGGACTCTCGCAGCGGAGGCCATCTTCATCCCGATAAGAGAGATGCCAAGATCAGGATGGAGCCTGCAGTCACTGTGCTGCTGGCCCCTGCTGAGCCCTGAAGAAGTGAAATCCTCCTCTGGAAAACAGCTGTATTTTAACAAATTATTTTTTTTTAATAAAGCTGGAACAACAAGCCCAGTCCCATGCTGTCCTTCCCACGGAGAACACCCAGAGCGTGCTGAGCAGACAGTGTCATTCCTGGCTTGTGCTGCTGCCTGCAGGACAGCAGACCGGGACCCAGGGTGTCCTTGCGGCAAAGCCCCAGCTGCTCCGCTAGACCACAGAACCCGGAGAGGAGGAGGAGGAGGAGAGAAGCTTTAGCCCAGCCTGCCTCTCCTGAGACATCTCAGGGCACCCGTACTCTGCCAAGTCGGCAAATTGTCGTTTGCCCTGGCATCAAACCCCTCTCTTTTACAGGGGAAGGGTGCTGGTTTGGGCCGGGATAGAGTTAATTTTCTTCACGGTAGCTGGCACGGGGCTATGTTTTGAGTGGGAACAAGGGGTTATACCAGATGTCCCGAGTGGGGACAGCCCAAAACTACATAAGCCAAGTGGGGCAGGAGCAAAACTGCCTCCAGTCACCTCGAGTGGGAATCCGGCAAAGCTGTGGCTGACAGAAAGCTGACAAACCCTGGAGGCAGGAGAAAATGTGGGTCGCATGTGGTGTTCCCCAGGGCTCAGTACTGCGGCCGCTTCTGTTTAATATCTTTATCAACGATCTGCATGAGGGGATGGAGTGCACCCTCAGCAAGTTTGCCGACGACACCGAGTTGGGAGGGAGGGTTGGTCTGCCTGAGGGTAGGAAGGCTCTACAGAGAGATCTGGACAGGCTGGATCGATGGGCCGAGGCCAATTGTACGAGGTTCAACGAGGCCAAGTGCCGGGTCCTGCGCTTTGGTCACAACAACCCCACGCAGCGCTACAGGCTTGGGGAAGAGTGGCTGGAAAGCTGTCCGGCAGAAGAAGACCTGGGGCTGCTGGTTGACAGCCGGCTGAATACGAGCCAGCAGTGTGCCCAGGTGGCCAAGAAGGCCAACGGCATCCTGGCTTGTATCAGAAATAGTGTGGTCAGCATGAGCAGGGAGGTGATTGTTCCCCTGTACTCGGCACTGGTGAGGCCGCACCTCGAGTCCTGTGTTCAGTTTTGGGCCCCTCACTACAGGAAAGACATGGAGATGCTGGAGCGTGTCCAGAGAAGGGCAACCAAGCTGGTGAGGGGCCTGGAGCACAAGTCTTACGAGGAGCGGCTGAGGGAGCTGGGGCTGTTTAGTCTGGAGAAAAGGAGGCTGAGGGGAGACCTTATCGCTCTCTACAACTACCTGAAAGGAGGTTGTAGTGAGGTGGGTGCTGGTCTCTTCCATCAAGTAACTTGCGATAGGACAAGAGGAAACTTGTCCACCGGACAAGCCCACCAGGACTGGACCCCTCGGCTGACCAGACACCTCGGCTGACTGAACCAACGCTGGACAGACCCAGGACCGGTGAAATCTTTCTCTCTTCCTTTTTCTCTCTCTGTCTTCTTCTCTCTTTCCTTTTCCTTTGCCAAAGTCCCTACACCTCATCCGTTTCAAGATAGAAACCGTTGACCAAGTCTGAGACTAAGAGTAGATGCAGCCGCCCCTAGACCCTTCTCTGAGGAGGAGTCTGGAAAGCAAGGGGGTCTGCTCTGAACCTCCTGACTCAACGGCAGGGATCTCCTTATTCCCTCAATTGACGTATATGGTTACACGGTTTACAGAAGTAGTCTTATGCCAGTTCCTGTTGTGAGAAACCCTGCCACCTACTACCACGCCTCCCCAGTTCAGTTGGCTTCTGTCATGAATAAAATCTTTAACCGATCGTTTGGTGTTGCTTCGCCTTAATTTAGCCCGAGAGAATTTCAAATTAAACACGACTCCCTGGTCTGTCCAGTCTGGGTCGTGACAGGCCCTCACTGCTCGCCCCCCAAAATCACGCGCCTATCTAACCGAAATCTCCCTTGCCGCAACTTGAGGCCATTGCCTCTCGTCCTATCTCCGGCCACCTGACAGAAGAGACCAGCACCCACCTCACTACAACCCCCCTTCAGGTAGCTGTAGAGAGCGACAAGGTCTCCCCTCAGCCTCCTCTTCTCTAGACTAAACAGCCCCAGCTCCCTCAGCCGCCCCGGTGACGCCCCGGTGACGTGGGTGCCGAGGGCTCGGGCCCCCGCCTCGGCACTTCGCAGCCACCCCTGTGAGGCGGTGGCCGCCTCAGAGCGGGCGGCAGGTGGCCGAGGGCGTCCCTGCCCGTAGTCGGGGCGCACGCGGGCCAGCGGTGCTGATGTCACAGCGGCCACTGTGACCCGCGGGGGCAAGCCCACAAAAAGGAGCGCTGGGCACAGGCCGCCCGTCAGTGCGACCTGGTGAGGTGAGGAGAGGGCAGGGGAGGGACGGGGCTGGTGCGGGGCTGCCGAGGGAGGAGGGGGGCCCCAGGCCTCGGGGCGCTGGGCCTGTGCTGCAAGCTCACCCGCCTCTGGCTTCTCCCTCGCCCGCGCCCCGCTTCTCCCTCAGAGTCAGCAGAGGAGCATTTGGAGGAGACGCCCGGCGCTGCTGGGACAGGGACTCTCCAAACGCTCACCGTTGACGTGCGCCATGTCCGCAAGGAAGCAGAAGGCCCCCGACTCGATGGAGCAGGGTGAGAGCAAAGTAGCCCTCCCGCGGCGTAGCAGAGGGCTTGTCGGGGCGGCCGGCGTGGGGCCGAGAGCGGTGGCAGGGGGAGGCAGGAGCTCCCCGACCACCCCGGGGCAGGGCCCCTCCTGTCCTCAGCCAGCGGGGCCCAGGCTGGGCAGTGGGCACCTGCTGGGACCCCCGTGCCTGCAATGCCCCCTTCCTCTCCAAGGCCTCCAGCCCTGCCCGTCAGCCAGCTCGGCAGGGGCAGAGCAGGCCCCTGGGGGCAATCCCTCAGGGACGCTTCCCCCGGCCCCGCAGAGGTGCTCATTCCCAGTGGCGTTTGCTCTCTCCCCTCCAGCATGCCTGCTGTGTCGCCGGGCAGAGGCTGACCCGGCTCTCTGCGGGGCCAAACTGGAGAAGCGAGGGCTCTGTGCCCACGTGTTTTGCCTGGTGAGTTACGCCGGGGCTCCCTCCAGCTTGCCGACAGGCAGTCCCTGCCACGCTCTCCTCAGCAGCTCCTCCTCTTTTCTCTGCTGCAGCTTTTTGCCAGCGGGCTTTTTCAGCGAGGGGGCAGGGAAGCAGGACTCATGGGATTTCTCCCCGAGGATATTCGATGTACAATCGCGCAGGCAGCGCAGAAGGTGAGCACCTGACAAGACCGGGGAGATCTGTGCCGGGAGCGGTTTGCGGGACCCTAGCCTGGATCCGAGAAAGAAATCCCAGCCCTTCCGGCCGGCTCTGGGGCAGGAGTCTTGCTCCCAGCAGCTCCACAGAGGCTCCAGCACAGGAGCCTCGTCCGACAGGCGCATCTGCGGGGTGTGACCCAGCAGCGGCCACATCCTGCGCCCTGCCCGGAGGCGTGGGGCTGGCCGCGGCGGCCCTGGGGCTGCCGCTGATGGGGGCTGCTCTGCTCTTTCCAGCACTGCTTCGTCTGTGGCGAGAGCGGGGCCGCCATCTCCTGCCAGGAAACAGGCTGCCACCGCAGCTTCCATCTCCCCTGTGCCGTGGAGGGTGGATGCGTCACCCAATTCTTTGGGCTCTACAGGTAAGGGCAGCTGGCCCCCACAGGGGAGGCTGCTTGCTTTCAATCCTCTTCCTGCCAGCATCAGCCCAACAGGGAAGGAACCCGCAGTGACATTTCAGAACAGCCAGTCTCAGGCATAGCCACAGCCAGACAAGATCTGGGGCTCCTTCACACCTCGTCTCCCCTCCTTGCCGCCCCCCGGGGAAGGAGCCAGCGCTTCTCACCTCGCCCATCCCTTTCCTCTTGCCCCCAGGGCCTTCTGCTGGGAGCACCGCCCAGAGCAGGCAGTGGAGGCGGCTCCGGAGGAGAACACCATCTGCCTCATCTGCCTGGACCTTGTGGAGGAGAGAAAGTCCTACGGCACCATGGTGTGCCCAGCGTGCAAACACGCCTGGTTCCACAGGGGCTGCATCCAGGTAGGAGCCGTCCCCTCGCCCCCGGGATTTGCTCACCCCCGGGGCACGGCAGGCGCTCGGCAGCACCAGGGCCTCACTTGTGCCGCTTACGTTTCTCCTCCTGCAGGGACAGGCTATGTGCGCCGGCATTTGCTTCCAGTGCCCACTCTGTAGAGATACGGAGCACTTTCACTCGGAAATGCTCACCATGGGGATCCGAATCCCCTTCAGGTTGGTGTCCTTCTGGCCGGCTCACAAGACAGGAGGCTGCAAGCGCTGTGCCGCCCCAGGGGCTGTCCTTCCTGGCCCTCCGCTGTCCCGCGAGTCTGGGCTTCAGCTTCACGGAGGAGCTGGAAACAGGGCGGGGGGGGGCGAGCAGGGACGCCTTGCATCTCCCTTATGCCGGGGCAGCAGGGGCTCATCCGTTTTCCTTTCTCCATCAGACTGCCATCATGGGAGAACAGGCGTGCATACGCAGAACTAGGCGAGAGGCACAGCCGCTGCGATGCCAGGGAGTGCCTTTGTCCCGGAGGCAGGGAGCAGGCAGAGCAAGAGGGGTAAGTTGCCAAAGCTGCACCCCGGGGCTCTGTACGGGAACCCTGTCTCGCCAAGGGCTCGAGGCGCAAGGACCGAGACCGAGAGCTCGGCCGGACAATCCCGTGCTGCGGTCACTTTGTCCTCACAGCCATGAGCACGTTTGCTTCCCCAGGCCCTGGCAACTGCTCCTGTGCTGCTCCTGCGCTGCCGAGGGCACCCACAGACGCTGCTCCGACTTGAGGAGCAGCACGGCCAGCTGGGAGTGCGACGCGTGTGCTGGCCTGGGCACCGGTAAGAGGCAAAGCACCCGGCTGCCCCTGGGCTGGGGCCAGGGGCCAGGCAAGGCCTGGCAGCGGGAGCCCAGGGTGGGCCTGGCAGAGCCTCTCTGCTCTAGGAGGGCTGGGGGCACCGCTCTGGCCTATCCTGCCCCGGGCCTGGGGGCCGAGCCCTTGACCTTCCTGCTTCCCTTACAGCCTCCAGTGCCAGCTCGGAGCTCGCCGGCCCCAGCACTGCCAGCCAGGCAGGATCGCGGCAATCGCTCAGGTCTCCGGAACCGGAGACCAGCAGCCCCAGCACCACCAGCCAGCTGCCATCAGGGTCCTCCTGCGGCTCCCCACCGTCGGAGACCAGCAGCCCCAGCACTGCCAGCCAGGCAGGATCGGGGCAATCGCTCAGGTCTCCGGCACCGGAGACCAGCAGCCCCAGCACTGCCAGCCAGGCAGGATCGGGGCAATCGCTCAGGTCTCCGGAACCGGAGACCAGCAGCGCCAGCACCGCCAGCCAGGCAGCATCGTGGTCCTGTGGCTCCCCGCCACTTCAGGGCAGCAGCTGCTCCAGCCCCCCTGGGCCCGTGCGGATGCGAGACTGCTCCCGCTTGCAACGCCGGGCCCAACGTCCCTACAGCCGGCCCGGAAGATGCCATGACAGGAGCCGTGCGCCAGCACCAAGTGCTGAGACCAGCACCCCCAGCCAGGCGGCGCCGGGGCCGTCCCACAGCTCCCCGGCACCCGAGACCAGCAGCCCCAGCACCGCCAGCCAGCTGACAGCGGGGTCCTCCTGCAGCTCCCCAGCGCTCGAGAGCAGCAGAAGCTCCAGCCCTCCTGGGCCCGTGCGGATGCGAGACTGCTCCCGCTTGCAACGCCGGGTCCAACACCCCTACAGCCGGCCCAGAAGACACCGTGACAGAAGCCGTGCGCCAGCACCAAGTGCTGAGACCAGCACCCCCGGCCAGGCGGCGCCGGGGCCGTCCCACAGCTCCCCGGCACCCGAGACCAGCAGCCCCAGCACCACCAGCCAGCTGACAGCGGGGTCCTCCTGCAGCTCCCCACCACCAGAAACCAGCAGCCCCAGCACTGGGAGGCAGGCGGCATTCGGGCCACCCCACGGCTCCCTGGCACCGCAGACCAGCAGCCCCGGCAATGCGGCATCAGGGCCGTCCCAAGGCTCCGCAGTGCTTGAGGGCAGCAGCCGCTCCAGCCCCCCTGGGCCCGACTGTGTGCGAAACATCTCCCGCTTGCAACGCCGGGCCCAACACCCTTACAGCCGGCCCAGAAGACGCCGTGACAGGAGCTGTGCGCCAGCACCAAGTGCTGAGACCAGCACCCCCAGCCAGGCGGCGCCGGGGCCGTCCCACAGCTCCCCAGCACCCGAGACCAGCAGCCCCAGCACCGCCAGCCAGCTGCCAGCGGGGTCCTCCTGCGGCTCCCCAGCGCTCGAGAGCAGCAGAAGCTCCAGCCCCCCTGGGCCCGCGCGGATGCGAGACCGCTCCCGCTTGCAACGCCGGGCCCAACATCCCTACAGCCGGCCCGGACGCCGCCACGGGACCAGCCGTGCGCCATCCCCGAGCACTGGTCCTGATCCCCCTCCACCCGTACAATAAAGTTGGCCGTTAATCTCTGTGCTGGGACATTCCACGCTCATTCGTCAGCTTCCTCCTCCTCCTCCACCTCTCCCTTTCTTGCGGGGCAGCCTTAGGGGCTGGGCCCAGAGCGTTGTCTTCTCCCTGGCGGTTGGCAGCACCTTCCCCAGACCTCCCTCCTCGCGGGCTGGCCTTGGCCGGCTGCCCCGCGCCATGGCCGTGGGCTTCGGCTCTCTGCCCCCGCCGCCGGGAGGGTGGCCCGGCCCGGCACGGCCCAGTCGGCGCCACTGCCCGTCTCCGGCAATGTGGGCTGTGCCCCCCCCAGCCGGCACGGCCCTCACGGCTCGCCCCCCAAAATCACGCGCCCCGGCCCCAGCGACTTTTGACACGCTTCCACTCTGCCTCCTTCTCGATAAGGCTGTAACCCATTTCCCATCCTCGTTGCCCAGGTTAGTGAGAATTGGGGCAAAGTGGCAAAGCTACTTTTCTTGGAAAGTTGACTTCGGTGTCACGTCTGTCTTTGTGACATGAAGAATTCTGCAGCTTATGTTTCTACAGTAGCCAAAGGCCTTTCCCCGTTCCCCAGCTCCGGGTCCTGTTCTCCAACGTGATTGCTGCTGCACCAACTGAAGGCTTCCTTCTTGCAGAACAAGCCAAGAAATCCTTTTTAAGAGAGACTGCAAACACCTGGTCAGGAACGTGCTCCTCAGAGCTCAGGAGAGCCAGAGCAGTACCTGTTACCGAGGGCTTGAGTCCCGTCATACGCCCTTTAGAGCAAAAAACCCACACGTGCTCTACGGCATCCGTCCTCTCTCCAGCACTGAGGCAGGCATTGAGAAAGCTCGGTCTTGCCCCTGCATCAGCACCTTCATCTCACTCAGAGGTGGGGATACAGCACTGACCTTCCAGCACCAGGAATTGTCAGGTAGGCAGAATGATCCTCCCATCCATCCAGCGCTGCAATAAAGAACGCCTGCTTTCTAAAACTCCAGAATTGAGCCTTAGAGAGTTTCTGAAGGGCCGACTTAACGGTAACAGTCTCAGTTAATCCCAGGAGCCACAGGCCCTGTACCTGCTGCCTCCTCTCCATCAGCTGTTTTCCAGTCTCTTCCACCTCACCCCAGCTCAGATGCTCAGGGCTGACGACCCTCGGGGCAGCCGCAGGAACCGCTCCAACCTTGGTTGTGGGGTTGTCCCTGGGGCTGAGCGCTCGGGCCCAGGGCGGGCGACCACGGAAGGGCCCGTGGGCCGTGAGGAATCCAGGTCCCCCCAGCCCATCCATGCTGGGAGATACCTGCCCCTGCCCCTGCCCCTGGTCCTGGTCTTATCTCTCTCCCTCTCCCTCTCCCTCTCCCTCTTCCTCTCCCTCTCCCTCTCCCTCTCCCTCTCCCCGGCTGCCCCCACCCCATCTCTCCTCCATTTCTCCTCAGGCTGCTCAGCCTCCTGCCCCCTCTATCTGTGACTGACAGCCCGCCTCCGGCTCCGCTGATTGGCTCAGCCGTGGCCAATGGCGCAGCTGTTGCCAGGCCGGCAGGGGCAGCCGAGGCCTCTCCTCACAGAGCTGCCCCCGCCGCTGGCGAAGGTGGACGGATGGATCCACGGAGGGATGTCCGTGACTTTTTCTGGGAATGCTGTCCCGGAGCCCAGCCAGAACTAGGGCCGTGCCTTCCCCACCCCGCTCTTCCCCCGCCTTGTTAGGTCTCCTTGTTGCCACCAGCTGGTTCCCAAGGCTGGGCCTGGTCCGCTCTCCTGGAAGCCAGGGCTGTGGCCTTGGCTTTTCGCCCTGCTCCCTCCCCTCGGCATCCTCAGCTCCGCCACCTCAGGGTCACTGCAGCCAAGGCTGCTGCCGACTTTCACATCCCCAACCAGTTCCTCCTTGTTCACCAGCGCCAGGTCCAGCAGAGCACCTCTCCTTCTGGGTTCCTCCCTCTCCTCTGGGTTCCTCCACCTCCGATTGGGTTCCTCCCTCTCCTTCTGGGTTCCTCCATCTCCTTCTGGGTTCCTCCATCTCCTCTGGGTTCCTCAATCACCAGCGCCAGGTCCAGCAGAGCACATCTCCTTCTGGGTTCCTCCCTCTCCTCTGCGTTCCTCCATCTCCGATTGGGTTCCTCCCTCTCCTTCTCGGTTCCTCTGTCACCAGCACCAGGTCCAGCAGAGCACCTCTCCTTCTAGGTTCCTCCATCTCCTTCTGGGTTCCTCCATCTTCTGGGTTCCTCCATCTCCTTCTGGGTTCCTCCATCACCAGTGCCAGGTCCAGCAGAGCACCTCTCCTTCTGGGTTCCTCCATCTCCTTCTGGGTTCCTCCATCACCAGCACCAGGTCCAGCAGAGCACCTCTCCTTCTGGGTTCCTCCATCTCCTCTGGGTTCCTCAATCACCAGCGCCAGGTCCAGCAGAGCACCTCTCCTTCTGGGTTCCTCCCTCTCCTCTGGCTTCCTCCATCTCTGATTGGGTTCCTCCGTCTCCTTCTGGGTTCCTCAATCACCAGCACCAGGTTCAGCAGAGCACCTCTCCTTCTGGGTTCCTCCATCTCCTTCTGGGTTCCTCCATCTTCTGGGTTCCTCCATCTCCTTCTGGATTCCTCCATCACCAGTGCCAGGTCCAGCAGAGCACCTCTCCTTCTGGGTTCCTCCATCTCCTTCTGGGTTCCTCCATCACCAGCACCAGGTCCAGCAGAGCACATCTCCTTCTAGGTTCCTCCATCTCCTTCTGGGTTCCTCCATCTCCTTCTGGGTTCCTCCATCACCAGCACCAGGTCCAGCAGAGCACATCTCCTTCTGGGTTCCTCCAACTCCTTCTGGGTTCCTCCATCTCCTTCTGGGTTCCTCCATCACCAGCATCAGGTCCAGCAGGGCACCTCTCCTTCTGGGTTCCTCCATCTCCTCTGGGTTCCTCCATCTCCTTCTTGGTTCCTCCAGCACCAGCACCAGGTTCAGCAGAGCACCTCTCCTTCTGGGTTCCTCCATCTCCTTCTTGGTTCCTCCATCACATGCCAGGAACTGCACTCTAGAAGCCTCCTAGATTGCCTGAGCCCTGCTGGACCATCCTTCCAGCAGGTACCAGGGTGGTTCAGGTCCCCCATGAGGACCAGGGCCTGTGAACGTGAGGCTTCCTTCTTTACTTATTTGAAGAAGACTTCGGCTACCTCTTCCTCCTGAACAGGAGGTCTCTAGAAGATCCCTGCTAACACTCCAGCCACCTTGGTCTGTCTGCTGACCCTGACCCACAGGCTGGCTCCTGTCCCACCCCAAGCAGGAGGCAAGTCCACCTCCTCGCCTTCCCGGCCGGTCCTTCCCGACGAGCCCGCATCCCTCCACCGCAGCCCTCCCACGGTGCCATCTACCCAACCACACCTCCGTGGTCACAGCATGGTCACAGCCCTCTAATCCCACGCAGATTCTGGCCCTGCGAGTGGTTCTCCATGCTGCGTGCGGGAGCGTGCGGGCACTTCAGGGAAGCACCAGCTGTGCTGGTTTCCCCGGGAAGGGGGCGAGAGCCTCCTCCATCGTGCTACCTCCGTGTTGGGATGTGCGGGAGAGGGGCTGCACGTGTTTGCGCTGTGGGGTATGCATGGACTTTACTCCCTCCTGCCCCTACGAGCCGTTCTGGGATCACGCACGGGGGGTGTGTAACCCCTTTAGACCATCACCAGGCACAGACCAGTCAGTCCAGCTGGGAACAGCCCCAGAGCCCTTTATTTTGTATTTTTAGGTGGATCTGAGAAGCTGAGAAGCCTCCCAGCCCCTTTTTGCTAACAGCCACTGCTACAGCCGCCGCCTCCGGCACCTTCTCCTCTGCTGCGGTACCAGCATCGCGTGCTAGGGAGAAAGAAAGAAAGCCTGTGACCCTATGGACAGGGAGGTGGCAGAGAAACCCTGCAGGTGTCGCTCAGGCCAGCGGTGATGGGATCTGCTTGCGACGAAGCCTCCAGTTGTCTATGAAGAGGGGGAGGCCCCTGATGCCCAAGGCCCTGAGAAGGTCCCAGGTGCAACTGATGAGCCTGGGGCCGAGTCAAGTGGGGCAGAGACCTTGGGGGTCCCGTACAGGGGTCCCCCTCGGGGCAAGGTGTCTTGGGGCAGGACTCTGCGAGGGAAGGACGTGCTCTCTGGTTTGGAACGGGGAGAGGCAGCCATCAGAGGGATCCCTCTGTCTTCAGCCAGGACTTTCACGTCCCACATGGAAAGCCAATTCTAGGTGCCCAGGCAGCCCCCTTGGCTGCCAGGGAGGTCCAGCCCAAAGGCAGCCTCCAGAACCTGCTTCTGTCTCACCAGGGGTGTCAGAGAAATGCCCTCTTTCCCCCAGGGCTGCCCTCGGTGGAGGGACGGGCCTTGCAGCCGGAGAAGCACCATCCCTCTTTGGAGATAGTTACCAGGGGAGCTGCCTCTGCTGCTCCAGCTTCCGCCGCTTGTTCTCAGTGACGTGCCTGAAGATGGTCCTCCGTTCCTGATGCGGCTCCAGCCTTCTGAGGACCTGGGCCGCTCGTGGGGAAAGGTGGCTGCAACAACAGGGAAACGTCATCCCTCAGCCTCTGCCGGAGACCCCGTCTGCCTCTGCCCTCGCACAGCCCCTGCACCCACCCGGTGCCACGTGTACTCAGCCTTTCACCCTGCGGTGAGCTTTGGGTCTTAGCTGCGGGGGTAACCCAGGTCATCCCCGCGTTAGGAGACATCGGAAGGTGTCCTACGCAACCCCAGGACGCAGGGACGGGGGACGCGGACATCCCTGCGGGGTCACAGCCACTCGAGTGCCCCCGGGCTGCGGCCGGAGCCGGCGCACACTTACTCAGGCTGGAGTCTCTGCAGCTGGGCGGCTGCTGCCATCTCCTCTGCTGGGAGAGGGTTTTCAGCCTTCCTCCACCTCCCGCCGACCTCCTTTCTCCTGGGCTGGGCTGGAGGGTGGGGAGCCCGAATGCCTTCAGTGCCGAGCACCTGCCGAGGAGGAGACGCTCTCAGCAAACCAGACGGCAAACAGAGGTGCCGTTTCCCAGAGGACCTCTCGAAAGGAGCCTGCAGCGGGACCTGGGAGCCGGGAGGCTCAGCACCAGCGTGCCCGTCATCACGGCTGATGGCTGCTTTTGCCCCTCGGGTCCTGCTGCCAATCTCTCCCTCACGGGGATGAGCGGGCAAACCCCTGCCCTGCAGCTGCGTGTCAGTCCCTCTCCCACCCCCCCAGAGACCTGCCGCCCCGACAGAGAGGGCCGCTGCTGCTCTCAGCGGTGTCAATTGCTGCCCCGTACCTGGGGCGGTTGTCGGTCCTCCCCTGCAGACCAGGCCTCCCACGCCGCCCATTCTGCCTTTGCTTGCTGTCGCCGCTCTTCCCACCGGGTCTTCACTCGCTCCCACTCTGCAGACAGCTTCCAGACCTCCTGGAGGGGACAGAATCGCAGCAGCAGGCAGGATTAGTCTCAGCTCCCGGCGGGGCTTCCTTCGGGTCTGACCCGTGTTGGTGCCCCTTGCCTCAGCCGATCGGTCAGCAGCGCTTTGCCCCTAACAGATCGGGGGCCGTGGAGTCACGCCAGGCTCCTCAACTCACGGCAAACACAGCGGAGTGACCAAAGACCTCCACTGTCAATGACCTAGAAAGGACTTGTACGTTCTCCATAGCCCCTGGCCAGAAGAAAAAGCGTTTCATGACAACCCGGGGGCAACAGCAGGCGGGAAGGGTGTGCAGCACCTTCCTTTTCCTGAAGAAGACCTGACGGAGGTGACGATGAATGCACGCCAAGGAACCCTTTCAGGACGGCTCTCTGCACAAAGAGGCTTTTGCCGAGTCTCGAACAGCACGGTAGTTACAGCAAGGCAGAGCACGTACCTGCAGCGCTCTCCTGCAGCCTTCAGAAGACGGGAGCTCAGCGGTGGGGCTGGCTGGAGGAGCTGGCTTCTGCCTGCTTGCCTCCTTCGTCCTGGGGGAGCTGCCTGGACATGGTGGGAGCAGACTGCAAAGAGACACCAGGAGGAGACGGCATGAGCGTGGGGCAGGTGGGTGCCCCATGCTCTCCGTCTGGTATCAAAGCTCCCCAGGCTGGCAGAAGAAGCGGTGGAGGTCGGACCGTTTCCCATGGCAAGGGGGGGGCCTTTCCTGAGCTCCATCAGATGGATGGGAGAGGACTGCGCCTCAGGTCTGCTGTAGGAGCAAGCAAAGTAACGTGGGGTGTGCTCAACCTCCGCTGCCTTCCCCGCTAAGGGGCCTGTGATAGGGCAAACAAGCTCGTAAAAACCATGGGGCACGTGCTAGGGACCTTCCCGAGTCCTTACAGCCGGAGTCTCCAAAGGGGACGTCTCTCCTACGTGGGCGCAAGGGTCCCTTTCATCCCTTCCCACAAGGGTCTCACCTGGCAGAAGGCTTCTTCTCCGTGTCTTGCTGCCTGGTGCCCGGCCCCTGGTTTGGCAGCGCGGGGAGGGAATACTTCACCCGCCTCTGCAGCAGCTTGTCAGGCGCCTGGCTTCCCTCTGTACCTGGGAAAGGAGGAAGCTCTTCAGAGCAGCCCCGTGGGGAGTGCGTTTGAACCGGGCTCTGGACAGCAGGGACCCCTTCCCGTACCTCTTCTGACGCTGTGCTTTTCTGCAACCTTCTTGTGCCAGGCGGAGAAAGCCTTGGATGCCGATCTGCTGATCACCAGGAACTGAAACCTGGAACGCGAATGATGACACAGGCTTGAAGAACAGTGACCTCCTACCCTCTGCAGCTTGCCAGCACTAATCCTCCCGACTGTCGTGCGAGGCGTCGCATCCCTTTTCCTTTGTGGCCCTGCACAGGTTTTAGTGGCAATCTCCCCCAGCCCAGCGCTGCCTCACCATGTGCAGTTGGTTCTCGCTGATGGCAGTGACAACAGGCTGGGCGTGAGAAACACGATCACGATGCCGGGTCACTCCAGGAGAATACACGCATAGTGCCAGCTCAGCATTAGTTACCCAGAAACCAGTTGCTTCACAATTGATCCCTGACTCGATGCCGAATGTCAAGCCCTGACAACGCGTGCTCCTGAGCAGGAGCTGGGAAGCCGCCCGCTTGGCCGGTCAAGGGCTGCAGCGGAAAAGCACTCACCTCGGGAACGCGTGGGCAGGAGCAGCCTGCATCTCCTGAGAGGCGGTCGCTCCACTGGAGACAGCTGCCCCTGGCATCCATAGCCTCTGCAAAGCGACACAGAGCTGTTAGAAGGTTTCCAAGGCAGTTTCCTCTTGGCTCCCAAAGGAAGCAGACCTGTCTCCCGCTCCAAAAGCAAGCCACTTCTCCAAACCTCTCTGCCAAATCCTCCTCCATCAGCGTTAGCCCTTGCTCTGCTCTGGAGAAGCTGCACAGCCAACACTGAGACCGCGCAATAACACCGCTGGGCTTTTTTGTAGGGCAAGGACCCAGAAGAAACTTTCTTTGCTAATGGAGAAGTCAGCGGGGGCAAGCACGGGGAAAGGTGTTTGACTGTCCTGCCACGTCCAGGCTGGCCAACGGCGACCGGGTTGCTCAGCCTTCCTTAGGCTTCCCAAAGACACGGAAGCAGCCCTCAAAACCTCGAGCAACTTACAGTGTGAAGCAGCGCAATCCGGCTGGCCTTCCTCTCCAGCCCTGTGACGCAGTCAGAATAGAACCGCATGCACAGGAGGTCGTCTTTGCAGGACAGAACACCAATGTCCTTGAAGGCGAAGGAGAGGCGCTGCCCGTTCTTCAGTTGGGAAGAGTACAAGAGGACGGTCTCTTGCACGCAGTCCTTCACCACGTGCTGTGGGAAGGAGGTGGCTTGCGACAGCCGCTTGTAGTTCAGCGGCTTGATCTTGACATTGCCTGCGAGGAGGAGGAACGTGGTCACTGTCACAGCAGGCCAAATTTCCACATAAGATTCATAAAACAAAATGCCAGAGGGAAGGGTGCTCACAGAAACAGCCCTTGGGGAGCAGTTAGTTTTGGGGGAGCTCAAGCCACCCCCTGACCTTTGGAGGCAGTTCTCTACTTCTCCCAGCCCTTCCCAAAGAGCCGAGAGCACACATTCCCCCCCCAGACATGGAGGGGGAAAGCGGAGGGTGGCCGCTGCTTTCTTACCAGGGATAACTACTGTGGGGAACGCGAGCTCCTGCAGACACAACACATCAAGCTCCAGTCGGAAGACGGGTCTTCGAACCACATACACCTCTTCTTTGCCCTGGAATTGCTCTTGGAGCATAGCGAAGGTCCCGAGTCCTGCGACCAGGACACCCTGCCCAGGAAAAAGACAAAAAGGCTGATGAGCGAGTACTTCAGAGATGGGAAAAGTGAAAGCTTAGGAAAAGGCCCGTGTTCTCCATTTGTTTTCTTGCCCTCCTCAAAATATTCGCTAACATCCCTTGGCTAGAGAAGATCCCAGGCAATTCCAGCACAGGGAGGGAATACCCCTGGGACTGATTCCCAGGGATTATCCTTGGCATGGCACCGGCATAATCACCTGCCTCCCCGCTCGGCCTCTCCGCTCTGACCACAGCGAAGGGTGAAGCCCTATCGTGTGCTGAATGCTTTCTCAGACTAGATCTGGACTTGGTTTCTCTCCTGGTTGACCAAGAAGCAGCTCTGGGCACATGGGCTTGTCTCAGTGTGCCGCCACGATGCTCAGGGAGGGCTCGCTTCCCGGGGTCCAGGCCCTCCGGGGCAAAGGGGGACCAAGACGCCAGCCCACCTTGTCCTGCTTCAGCTGTCCCAGGATGTACACAGACACAGCATCCCAAATAGCCACAACCTCTGGAAAGCAAAGGAAAGAGGTGTTGGGCTCCGGGCCAGCCAGCTCACAGCCTCTGGGCAAGCTCCTCGCCCAGGGGTTGACAGATGCCGGCGTCCGCAAACAGCCCAGGCAAACGCGGCCACGGCTGCGGAGCTGGGCTGTGCCCCAATTTCCGACTGCCAGCCTTACTCTGCTCCCGGGGCAGGGCTGGGGTACAAATGGGGATGTGGGAAGGGCTCAGGACCGGGGCTGTGGCCATCTAACCCCCAGAAAGCCTTGGCACCCCAGAGCCCAGGACGTGATCTGCCAGCCTGGTGGCACAAGGGGGTCCCACGGGGAGGACGAGAGGTTCTCCCAAAGGAGACTTTGTTCAAGGGAAAGGGCTGATTTACAGCACAGGCATTTCCAGCCGGCTCGCGAGAGCCTTGTGGGAGGTGTAGCTGTCCCCCCCAGCCCCCGGGATGCAGAAGCCCTTTTCATCCCAGAGCCAGAACCCCACGAGGGGCCAGCTTCCAGGGAAAGCTGGCCCTGCATGGCCCCCCTCGCAAGGGGACGGAGCCATTCCCATGGGAGCCTCGGGGCTCCGGGCAGCACCAGGACCTGGTTGCCACATCGTCCCCCGAGTCCAGTGGGACCCCCAGGCAGGGCTCTCGCAGCAGCCCCCAGCCCTGTCCAGTCACCCCCACAGCCCGGCAGCTGCAGCTTTTTCCAGAGGCCAGCCCCGGTGCGACCCCTCGGGAAGGAATTCCCAAACCCCTTACCCTTGGTGGAGAGCTGCAGGAGCGTGGGGAACAAGCTGCTGAGCTCCAAGCTGATGGCCATGGTGCAGCAGCCCTCCATCGCGCCTGCCGCTTGCCCTCCGCTCAGGGAAAGGGATGCTCTTCGCAGCTCCTCGCCCAGAACTCCTCTCCGACGTGCCCCTGCTGCTCTGCCGGTCACAACGGGGTCCCCCCAGCGCAGCCCCGCTGCCTCCCGATCCCGCTCCTGGCTGTGGAGCAGCTCCGAAGCGCAGCAGTGGGGAGCCCCTGAGCAGTGCCCAGCAGCGCCCAAGCCTCGCCGGGAAGTGCCAGCAGCGCTGGGGAGACCTCCCTGGGATGCGGGGCATCCCCCTGTGACATCAGCCCACATCGTTTGAAGGTGCATTATGACGCCAGCAGAGAGCTGGTGCAGCTGGGGAGAGAGGAGATGGATTTCCCTTCTTGTCCTGGGAAGCAGTCATCCCCGTTCTCTCCGAGTTGCTCCGGCAGAGCTTGCCGTTACCTGTGCTGGGAATTGTTAGGGTGAATAGCCTGGCTTAGCACTAGAAGCTAAAGGAGTTGAAGCCTCAGGCTGCAAGAGCTGAGCGAGAGTCCACTTTTTGATAAAGCTAATGCTGCTAACCCAGAACTAGCTGAAACTGGCAGATGCGAGCAGAATGAAGACGACCAAGGAAACGATTCCAAGAGAATGAGGGAACTTCAGAAGAATGCCAGCCCAGTGTGGAAGAATTGCTGGAGGTGACTTACTGATATGTCCCCCCGCCTCTCTTAAGGGAAGGTGAACCTCCAGGGTGGAATACAGTGGATATGCAAGGAATCTGTTCCATAATAATTCCCTAAGCAACATAATCTGCAACCTTAGATGGCAGCAACACGAGGGGAGCTTGGTGTGCTGACTCTGAGAAACAACACGGAGGGCGGAGGAGAGCAGAGACACCGCGGCCAGGCTCTGCGAAATCACCGCAGGGATGGGGAACTGGAACCATAGGAACAAGAATGGAAGGTTCCTGCATTGAATCCACTACAGCAAGGAGGCGAAACAATGGGGTTCTGTCAATGCTGTTGTCTTACTTCTGATTTGTAAGTGCCCAGCTCTGGAGTACTGACATGGAACTTTGCTCATTGTAATCTCATTATAATAGCAAAACACACCTCTGTCCCAAAAGCTACCTGCCTCTAAGGTGCAACCACCCCTCACTGAGCATGCGCTCTGAATTTTCTCTAGCATAGACCTTTAGAAGTAAAGCGAGGAGATTTTACACCAATCATAATAAAGGTATGTATGACTAGAGTCACTCAAGCTCCACCTAAAAATAAGGAAATAGTATAAAAGGGCTTAAGAGAGGAGGAATGCTGGGGAAGATACCTGTGGTGGGTTGACCCTGGTTGGATGCCAGGTGCCCACCAAAGCCGCTCTATCACTCCCCCTCCTCAGCTGGATGGGGGGAGAAAATATAACAAAAGGCTCGTGGGTCAAGATAAGGACAGTTTAATAAAGTGATAGCAAAGGTTGCGCGCGCGTAAGCAAAGGAAAAAAACAAATGATGTTATTCTCTACTTCCCATCAGCAGGCGATGTCTAGCCACTTCTCGGGAAGCAGGGCTTCAGTACGCGTAGTGGTTGCTCCGGAAGACAAAATGCCCCCCCCCTCTTCCGTCTCCCTTTACTTAGCTTTTATATCTGAGCTGACGTCATATGGTATGGAATATCTGTTTGGTTAGTTTAGGTCAGCTGTCCTGGTTATGTCCCCTCCCAAGATCTTGCCCTGCCCCAGCCTGCCATTGAGGGGGGGCAAAAATGTTGGAGAGACAGCCTTGATGCTGTGCCAGCATTGCTCAGCTGTAGCCAAAACACTGGTGTGCTATCAACACCTTTCTAGCTACTGATGCAGAGCACAGTGCTATGAGGGCTGCCATGGGGAGTATTAACTCCATCTCAGCCAGACCCAATACAATCTCCACCCCTTATTCCATACCATTTGCGTCCTGCTCAGGTTCCACATAACTTAATACAGATATCTTCTAACCATACTATTGTATTTAATTCTCATTACTGAAACCCTTTCTCACCAACACTTACAACTGAGACTACATACTTAAACCACTTTTATACCCAACGTACGGATTTATACATTCTTATTAATTACTATCCCCTGTCCTTTAAGAGATAGATATTCCATGGGCTTCTTCCACTCTTCCTGATGTTCACATACAGGTTATGACTTGAGCCCCATCCATCAAGATGAGTGGTCAGGACAGGAGAAGCAGTATGTTCGATCGTTGGGCCCCAACACCAGCTTGGTTTGGGTCACCGATGCACTTGTCTGGTTCCTTGCGAAGTTCACTCTTCTGCAGTTCAGGTCATTCCTGCTACATTACTTCCTACAACATACAACTCACATCACAGATTATTTTTCCCCCAAGGTTAAATGTCCTTGAGGCACACACTGGGTCTCCCCATCCTTCCGCATTACCCACCAAGTACACCCAGGTCCCTGAGCAAAGACAATCCCACGAATGGGTTTGCCTTTTCCCATGGGAGGTGCAATCCACACTGCCTTCCCCAGCCACTTCCCCATGTGCACTACGGGGACCTTATCTCCTCCCACAGTATGTAGGGGTTTTGTTTGGGCAGGACCAGGACGGTTAGCAGATCCTCTGGTGTTAACTAGCCAAGTGGCTTCTGCTAAATTTGTATCCCAATGCTTCCATGTCCCATTGCCTAGCGCTCTCAGCATAGTCTTCAACAGTCCATTATATCTCTCAATTTTCCCAGATGCTTGCGGGTGATAGGGTATGTGGTACACCCACTCAATGCCATGTTTCTTTGCCCAGGAGCTTATGAGGTTATTTCGGAAATGAGTCCCATTGTCTGATTCAATTCTTTCTGGGGTACCGTGTCGCCATAAAATTTGCCTTTCAAGGCCTAAGATGGTGTTTCGGGCAGTGGCATGGTTTACAGGATATGTTTCTAGCCAACCAGTAGTTGCTTCCACCATGGTGAGTATGTAGCGCTTGCCTTGGCGTGTTCGCGGCAGTGGTCCAATGTAGTCAATTTGCCAGGCCTCGCCATATCGAAAACCCAGCCACCGCCCTCTGTTCCAGGGAGACTTTACTCTGGTAGCTCGTTTGATTGCAGCACATGTTTCACATTCATGAGTGACCTGCGTAATGGCCTCCATGGTCAGGTCCACCCCTCGATCACGAGCCCGCCTATATGTTGCATCTCTCCCTAGATGTCCCGATGTCTCATGGGCCCATCGAGCTACAAATAGCTCACCTTTACGCTCCCAGTCCAGGTCCACCTGAGCTATTTCTATTTTGGCAGCCTTGTCTACCTGTTCATTATTTCGATGTTCTTCAGTGGCACGGCTTTTGGGCACGTGAGCATCTACATGACGTACCCTTAGAGTTATGTGTTCTACACGGGCAGCAATGTCCTGCCACAATGCTGCTGCCCAGATGGGTTTACCTCTGCGTTGCCAATTGGTCTTCTTCCACTGCTGTAGCCACCCCCATAGGGCATTAGCCACCATCCAGGAGTCAGTATAGAGGTAGAGTACCGGCCATTTTTCTCGTTCAGCAATGTTTAGGGCTAGTTGGATGGCTTTCACTTCTGCAAACTGACTTGACTCGCCTTCTCCTTCAGTGGCCTCAACGACTTGGCGTGTGGGACTCCACACAGCAGCTTTCCACTTCCGATGGTTCCCTACCACACGACAGGATCCATCAGTAAACAAAGCATAACACCTTTCGTCTTCTGGTAACTCATTATATGGTGGTGCCTCTTGGGCACGAGCCACCTCCTCAGGTGATGCTCCAAAATCTCTGCCTTCTGGCCAGTCCATGATCTCTTCCAGAATTCCTGGGCGGTTAGATTTCCCCAGTCGAGCCCGTTGCGTGATCAATGCTATCCACTTACTCCATGTAGCGCTGGTTGCATGATGTGTAGAGGGGATGTTTCCTTTGAACATCCAGTGTAGCACGGGCAATCGTGGTGCCAAGAGGAGATATGCTTCTGTACCAACAACTTCTGAAGCGGCTCGAACCCCCTCATATGCTGCTAGTATCTCTTTTTCAGTCGGGGTGTAGTGGGCTTCTGATCCTCGGTACCCCCGGCTCCAAAACCCTAATGGTCGACCTCGGGTTTCTCCTGGTGTTTTCTGCCACAGGCTCCAGGTGAGACCGTGATCCCCAGCTGCAGTGTAGAGTATATTTTGCACATCTGGTCCTGTCCGGACAGGCCCAAGAGCTACTGCACGAGCTATTTCTTGTCTGATATGCTCAAAGGCTTGTTGTTGTTCAGGGCCCCATTCAAAATAGTTCTTTTTCCGCGTTACTCGATAGAGAGGGCTCACAAGCTGACTGTAACCTGGAATATGCATTCTCCAGAACCCCACAAGGCCTAGGAAAGCTTGTGTTTCTTTCTTGTTAGCTGGTGGAGACATAGATGCTATCTTGTTAACCACCTCCATAGGGACATGACGGCGTCCATCCTGCCATTTTATTCCCAAGAACTGAATCTCCTGTGCAGGTCCCTTGACCTTGCTTTTCTTTATGGCGAAACCAGCTTTCAGAAGAATCTGAATTATTCTTTTCCCCTTCTCAAACACTTCTTCTGCCTCATTGCCCCACACGATGATGTCATCTATGTATTGTAAATGTTCAGGGGCTTCGCCTTGTTCCAGTGCTGTTTGGATTAATCCGTGACAAATGGTAGGACTGTGCTTCCACCCCTGGGGCAGTCGATTCCAGGTGTATTGGACGCCTCTCCATGTGAAAGCAAACTGTGGCCTGCACTCTGCTGCCAAAGGAATGGAGAAAAATGCATTGGCAATATCAATTGTAGCATACCACGTGGCTGCCTTTGATGCCAGTTCATATTGGAGCTCTAACATGTCTGGTACAGCAGCACTCAGTGGCGGTGTCACTTCATTCAGGCCGCGATAATCTACTGTTAACCTCCACCCTCCATCAGACTTTTGCACTGGCCATATAGGACTATTAAAAGGTGAATGAGTCTTGCTGATGACTCCTTGGCTCTCTAGGTGATGAATCAGCTCATGGATGGGAGCCAGGGAGTCTCGGTTTGTCCGATATTGCCGACGGTGCACCGTCCTGGTAGCGATTGGCACCTGTTGTTCTTCAACTTGCAACAATCCCACAATGAAGGGATCTTCCGAGAGGCCAGGCAGAGTAGATAGCTGTTTGATCTTCTCTGCATTTACAGTGGCTACACCAAAAGCCCATCGGTACCCCTTTGGGTCCTTGAAGTACCCTCTCTTGAGGTAGTCAATGCCAAGGATACAAGGGGCCTCTGGGCCGGTCACAATGGGGTGCTTTTCCCACTTGTCCCCTGTCAAGCTCACTTCAGCCTCCAGTATAGTCAATTCTTGGCATCCCCCTGTCACTCCAGAGATCCAGATGGGTTCCGTGCCCCTGTATCCTGATGGCATCAGTGTACACTGTGCACCAGTGTCTACCAAAGCCTTATACTTCTGTGGGTCTGATGTGCCAGGCCATCGAATCCACACAGTCCAGTATATCCGGTCATCCCTTTCCTCCTCCTGGCCGAAGGCAGGGACCCTCTATTGCTGTTCCTCATCAGAATATTCACTGTCCGATCCTTGCGGTACCAGACCAGAAGTCCCCTCACCAGAATCAAGGGAGGTAGTTTCAGTTCTTCTATGCCTGGAGGATCGCTGAGTGCTTTCTTGGGCCTCTACAGCAACTACGCTGACAGCCTTCTTCTTGGGTGACCCCTTCTTAACAGCTGTCTTCCCTCTCAGTTCACGCACTCGGGCTTCCAGCTTAAAGGTGGGTTCACCATCCCACTTCCTCATGTCCTCCCCTTGGTCACGCAGGAAGAACCAGAGTGTACCACGTGGCATACGCCTTAGGCTCCCTTTCCCTCTGACTGGGGCAGGAGAGGACTGATTTCTTGGAGCATCCCTAACAGCCAAGGCACTGTCCTGTAGGGATGAGGAAACACAGAGATTTTCCTCAAAGTTTTGGAGCCAAGACGACACTTTCTCCACAGTTGGTGTTTCCATATCTGGACAATACATTGCTGCCAAGCTGTTAGAATACGATGCTGGGGCACCTTGAATCACCTTTCGCCACATGGCCCGTGTGCACAGGACATCCTCTGGATCTTTGGAGACTTCCTCATCATCTAGATCACTGTAGATGACTTCCACCACTGCTAACTCTCTCAGGTACTGGATGCCTTCATCTGCGGTAGTCCACTTTTCTGAGGAATTCACAAGATCTTCCTTGAATGGATATCTTGCCCTCACACTTGAGAGAAGCCGGCTCCAGAGACTGCAAACTGCTGCCTCTTTTCCAATTCCTCTTTCAATTCCCCGGTTTCTAGCGAGGGATCCCAGCTGTTGGGCTTCCTTGCCTTCCAGTTGCTGACTATCAGCCCCATTATCCCAGCATCGGAGCAGCCAGGCAGCAATCCGCTCACCTGGCTGGCGGCTGTAATCTTTCCGCAAGTCCCGAAGTTCTGAGGACGTCAGGGACCGGGTAGTTTCCGCTTCCTGTTTAAGTTCCCTCACTCCTTCCTCCAATTTCCTTACCGAAGGACCAGCTTCTAGATCAAGCCTTTCCTCTTCTTCTTCTTCTTCTCTCACTAATCGATGGTATGGACCCGTTGATCTCCTTGTCCACTGCTTCCTTTTCACTACTGGGGCAATTACTGTAGTTGTTGTTGTTTGGGTCCCTATCTCGAGCATGGTGTCCTCAGATGCAGTCTGGGTCCCTGCCTCAACCATGGTCCTCTGACAGTGTTGAACTATGGCTCGGTAGGCATAGGCCAGGCCCCAGTACAGTGCGAGAAGCTGCTGGTTTTCATTGGGATAGGCAAGGCACCCTTCTATCAGGTGGCGCGTCAGTTTGCCAGGGTTACTTGCCTGTTCAGATGTAAAATCCCAGATTATGGGAGGTGATAACCGTCCTAGGAATCTGCCCAAATCCTTCCATATACCCTGCCACCCAGGCACTGGTCGCTTGAGGGCACATTTAAGTATTGCCTCACCTAAAACTTGCCTTCTCTTATACCAGGACGAGACCAGATTCCACAATACCCATAATATGCCACCAGTATTAATTATTAGTATTAAACAGCTTACATAAGGGTGAACAAGGACCTCGGGAGCCTGCATAATAAAACCATTCACATCAATGCCTGGTAGGGAGAGGGAGATGTGTTCCCTCATCTCCTCCACAAGATAGCTCCCACAACACAGGAAAGCCATCAGTGCCAGGACAAAGCACATAGACATTATTTGTATTAGCACGTTCCCGCGTTCCTTCATTCTCCCCACAAGATAGCTACCACAGCAAAACAAAGCCATCAGTGCCAGGACAAAGCACGCAGCCATTATTTGCATTAACATGTTCCCAAACTCAGCAAGCTAGAGATAAGCAAGCAGCTAACAAGCTCCGTGACCTGCACAGGAGCTTGCCACTTAATAGCTAGCTATAGAACACTTAATGCAAAACTGCCGTTGTCTTGCCCCACGTTGGGCGCCAAAAAGGACTGTGGTGGGTTGACCCTGGTTGGATGCCAGGTGCCCACCAAAGCCGCTCTATCACTCCCCCTCCTCAGCTGGATGGGGGGAGAAAATATAACAAAAGGCTCGTGGGTCAAGATAAGGACAGTTTAATAAAGTGATAGCAAAGGTTGCGCGCGCGTAAGCAAAGGAAAAAAACAAATGATGTTATTCTCTACTTCCCATCAGCAGGCGATGTCTAGCCACTTCTCGGGAAGCAGGGCTTCAGTACGCGTAGTGGTTGCTCCGGAAGACAAAATGCCCCCCCCCTCTTCCGTCTCCCTTTACTTAGCTTTTATATCTGAGCTGACGTCATATGGTATGGAATATCTGTTTGGTTAGTTTAGGTCAGCTGTCCTGGTTATGTCCCCTCCCAAGATCTTGCCCTGCCCCAGCCTGCCATTGAGGGGGGGCAAAAATGTTGGAGAGACAGCCTTGATGCTGTGCCAGCATTGCTCAGCTGTAGCCAAAACACTGGTGTGCTATCAACACCTTTCTAGCTACTGATGCAGAGCACAGTGCTATGAGGGCTGCCATGGGGAGTATTAACTCCATCTCAGCCAGACCCAATACAATACCATCGTAGACAAGTCGGGAGGACATCACTGACTTCTGGGATCAGTCGAGGGGCTGAACATCTCTTCTCCCCTCCACCCCCCCAATGAGATGCCTACTGGGTGAGATTCGGACCCTCAGTTATACCGAGTACTTCCCCAGGAAACTCAGAAATCTCTGTAGAGTTTTTCCATAATTTAGTGTCCTTGTAGTCGACTGCCTTATTATTTGCACGTGCTTTGCAGACAGTGTACGTATCACCGGCAATCCAAAAGAACCTGTACTCCTGTTGCTTTAATAAACTGTACTATTCATTAAAATCTAGCCGTGATAGCTCGCTGAACGTGACTAAATTGAAAGGACAGTGCACTATTAGTGCATCTGTAATCGTGATAGTTCAATAAATCGAACGTGACCGGACTTAGAGTGCTGAATTGGGCATCACTCAGAATCTAAGCCTGGCCGCCCCCAGCCCCTCTGATATCTGAGGACAAGCTGGAATGCACGGGGGTTTATTTTCTGCCAAACTTTGTTACGCTTTAACGCAACAGTCCCCTTGTCACCATTACTGTGTCACCGTGTCACCATCACTGTGTCACTATCACCGTCGCCGTGTCACCATCACTGTGTCACTGTCACCATCACCATCGCTGTGTCACCATCACCATGCCGTGCAGTCTGATGGAGCGAGCGAGTATTGCTCACGCTTATGAACCCCCCCAGCAGGCAGGATGCCTTGGCATGGGCTGCGTCAAACAGCCGTGCTCCTGGGATGCAGCCGTCACCTTGGGCTGCAGGTTCCTCTCTTGCTGCTCTCCCTGATGATCCGCACCCCGGCTGCGTCCCTCTTCCCGGGCCACTTGCTCTCCCCGGACACCTGCTGCAGCTCTCCCAGCCTGCGCAGGCTTCTGTCCAACTTCCCCAGAGGGGACGGAGCCGTCGTCGTCTGCTGCCGCATCCTGCGACTCTCCTGCTTGGCTTCTCTCATGGAAGCAGAGCGCTGACTCCCGGCGCCGACGTCGTCTCATCACGACGTGCCCGTCTGCAGGCTGCTGCACCATGCAGCCCTGGCGAGGGCCAGATCCCGCCGGCAGCTGGGCCATGAATCGGCATTTTCCTGGCCACGGTGGCCAACACCTCCTTGCAGTCAGGCATGGTCTTCTGTGCTCCCGCTAACCTCCACCCCTCCTTCTGCGATTTTTGTCTCCTCCATCAGCTCCATTTACTCTGTCTCCATTGATGATTGAGTTGTCCCCTCCCTCTGGCCATTGGCAAGCGGGGCAGCACAGGAGTCTTTCCTGGGCCCTGAGCAAGAACGTGCACTTTTATAAGGTGACCCGGAGGACGCAACCGTCATCATGTCTGTTGGACTCCTTCTCCCCAACTGTCGTCGTTCTGGGGACTCGCCTGTGCTATTCAGCCCATGGCGAGAGGTCACGCCGAGCGGCTGTGTTTCTGGCTGCACCCTGGAGAGAAGCCGCCCGCGTGCACTGAAATTGGGGTGCCGAGGTGGGCTGTGTCCTCGGGGGCAAGCCTGTGCCTGCGGGACGCTCGGCCGTGGGGTGAGAGTGTGTGGGGAAGGGCCGGACTGCTTTCACGGGGCAGCGTTTAGCTGCGGTCAGGTGAAACGGTGCTGTCAGAGCCCTCTGCCTTGCTTGCGCTGTTGATCTCGCTGCTCTCCCCTCGACCTCATCTTGCAATGTCTGGCTGAGGCATAGACACAAAATGGGGACGGCCCATCGTCCTCACCCTCGCGCACCCCCTCTCGCCACAGCTGAAGGTGAACAGACTAGACCTTTGGGGGTATGTCGTTTTATTGCAGAGATAGTAGAGGGGTTGTGTAGAGGGAATGGCGGAGTCCAAAAGTGGGAGCAGGGGCCTGGGGCTTGATCAGCGTCACCTGGAAGGGGAAAAGCGAGAAGAAAAAAAGGTGACCGTGGTGCCTTGTTCGCAAGAAGACTTTTGTCTTCGGCGAAGGCCGTCTGGCATAACAAGTTGATGGCCGTGCATTTGCCGTTTGCCGTGCATTGCTGTGTGCGCGCCCGGGCACTTTCAGCTAACTCCCCCTGTGCCAGTGGCACACCTGATGGAAACCTCCTGTGTGATCAGGACATTTCTAAGGGTCTGCTGCTGTTACTGATTGGCATTTCTCCCTTTTTGGAGAGGCATATAAAGGCAAGAGAAAAAAAAAAGAGTTTAGGGGCAGGTAAAATCCATCCCTCGATTGTCTTCAGGAGGCCGCTCAAAGCAAAGAGCTTGAGTTTGACGCAAAATGGAGTGACGTGCCCGCTCCGTCTGGCAGGGCAAGCTCATGGCTGGAGCTGAGCTGGCACTGGCACTTGCTCCAAGTCCAGAGCCCTTCTAGCTCCAGCCAGACTTTGCTAGACACCCCTGCCCTCCCAGCTGATCCCCCCTGCGTGAGAAGGGTCTGCCCTTGGCTCTGCTTGTGCCTTCTGCAGCAGTGTGTCCTCCTGAAGAGCTTGTAATGTGCGAGCATGTGTCACCATTGAGCACCTGAGCTAGTGCAGAGGCAAAGATGTGTTCTTTGGCCTCACTCTGCTCGGCTTTGGGCCAAGGCAAGGGAGCAGGCCTGCTGTCCTGCGGTTTGTCGCTCCAGTAAGGTGGTCTGGAGTTCTGAGAAGCCCCGTTGGAAGGGGGAGATGCTTAAGGGCTGGTTGTTGCAAAGCAGGGGAGGAGATTTGGGCAGGCTGCCTTACCTTTCCCAGGCAGTAGTCTGCCGGTCCTGGCTTCACTGTTTTGTCACCTCCAATTCCACTTTTGCTTCCCATCGTGTACACGGGAGCCCTTTTCCTGTAGGTGTCCACTTCCACCTTGGGGAATGCAGCAGGACCTGGCGTCTGTAAGAGAGGCAGGGAGGTTGTTGGGTACAAAAGGCAGCAAACAAGAACAACAAAAGTTGATTCTTGCCGGGTGCCCACGCGGGCTGCGCTAGTTGAGCTGGCTGGCCAGAGAAGTGGCGTGAGAGGCACGGAGCGATTGGAACAAGGGCCCCTCCTGTTCCCCTGCAGAGGCAGATTTCGCAGAGGAGAGGGAGATTCCCATTACTGCCGATGAGTTTTGCCCCACCAAAACTGTTAGTGTTGGAAAGCGAGGGACTGCGGGTGTCGGCGTTGCTGTTGGCAGCAGGAGAGCCACGGGACCCATGGCTCCTTGGGTTTTGCTGCTGGTGCAGGGAAGTGGGCGTGAAGAGAGGCTGCAGCAGGAGTCAGAGCCCTCCGGCCCTGAGGAGAGCAGCTGCGAGACAGCAGAGAAGCGTAGCTCACCTTGGCGAGGTCTTCAGCAAAGCCGTTGTGCTTACTCTTCCCTTTCATGGAGTAGCAGGGGCTGGCGTGGGTGTAGGCTGTGTTGGGTCCCACCAGCCTGGGCAGGGTGTAGGTGCCAGGACCTGGAAGGGGAATGGGAAGAGAGCGTGTGTGAGTCCGGCAGGGAGAGGAGCAGCGCCTGGGTGGGAGAGAAGCAGCCTGCCAAGCCTGCTGCGAGGAGCTTGAAGGATGTCTCGCCCCTCTCCCAACGCCTCCGTCTTTTGTCACACGTGGCGTGTGTCGGCAGCTCCAAGCCCGAGTTGCCGGTTCTTTTGTGGGATGGGAGAAGCTGGTGCTCCGGGACGTCAAGCAAGCTCGTCAAGAGACTCTTGCGCCCTGCTGTGTAGGCTTTTCGCTAGGCCTGTCAAAAAAGCTGCCCGGCAGGTTTTCCCTGGAGGACACGCGGGCTGGGCTGCAAGCGTGTGTATTTCCCCGAGTTCCCTTACCTGGAGTTTCATTGGTTTTGATGGCCTTGTGCCGGAAGGCCATGGACGGCACCGGCGCGCATTTGTAGAGGTGTTGGTTGGCCTTGTCGGTGGAGTAGTCACCTAGGGAGAAGCAGAGAAAAGCAGGGAAGCTGGGCTCTCTTCCTCAAGCCAAAGAGGAAAGGTCAGGAGGAGGTGCTCAGCCACGTTTGCCTTCTGCCTGGAAACCTCTGAAGCTCCTTCGGGACGCGAGCTGATGGTTTTGTGCCCCGGTAGCACAGGGCAAAAAGGCAGGCGTGCTGCTTGTGTCGCCTGGAAGAAGTGCTGGAGAAACGGTACTCACTTGGTCCAGGGGTGACCTCGGTCGTTATCTTGGGAAGTCCGCCCATGTGCTGTGCCGGAGCCACGTACTTCCCGTTCCTGGTGATGGAGGGCTGGACGTAGTACCGAGGGCCCGGAGAGCAACTGTCTGTGCCAGGAGCTTTGGCCCTTTGGAAAGTGTACGCAGGGGCTTTGGTTTTGGTGGGATTGTGAACCAGGTAACCTAGGAAGAAAAGCCTGTGAAAGGACACCTGCCTGCAACTCCATATTTAAAGCTAGTTTCTAAGTGGAGTAGCTGGAGTTGCCGGCCACAAGAATTTCCCTTCCTGTGTGGTTTTTGTCCTCCAAGAATGATACCGGCAGGCCAATACAATGGTACAATGACTTCCGGCAAGAACAGTGTAGGCACTGTGCGATTAATCAGAATACCACCAAAATGCAATTGTTATGAAGTATTAAATCCCCAAACCGTTGCTACGCTAACTTAAAGGAAATGTAAAGATCGCCTCTGTCACGTTTTGCTTTCCCGCAGCCCAGTGGGAAAGAAATTGAAACCTTACTGCTATTATGGGGGAGGAGAAGAAGAAAGTGAAGGAGAAGAAGGTGGTGAAGGAGAAGGTGGTGTTGAAGGAGAAGAAGAGAAGATGAAAATGGGGGAGAAGAATAGGAAGAGAAGATGAAGTAGAATAGGAGAAGATGAAGAAGGAGGAGAAGAAGAGGAGAAGAGAGCAGAGGAGAAGAAGAAGAAGAGAAGAAGCAAAGGATGAGGTGGGAGCAGCAAGTTCGGAGCAAAGACAGAGAAGAAGCTTCCTCCTGTGCTGCTACGGCCACCTCTGTGCTCAGCAGAGTCCGGCAGCTCTTTTCCCGGGCTTTCCCCGGAGCAGCCTGAGCCTTCCTCTGGCCCGCCTGCGTCCTTGCTGCAGCTGAGAGCATGGAGGCTTGGAGCAAGGGGGAACGGAGCCGTGGCTGCTTGACCCCGGAGGCAGCGGATGTGGTGCACCCCGCTTGCGACAGTGGTTTTACCTGTTGTCCCGGGGATTGAGTACTTGGGTCCCGGGCTGGTGAACTGGGCCATGATGGGGCCGCGTGGGCGATGAGGTCTCCAGGTGCCCACCCAGGCTCCGTCCACATCGGAGGCAGCTACCGAGCCTACTATAAGAGCAGGAGAGTTGCCGAGGGGCTTCCCTGGCGGAGACCCGGCATGAAACCTCCCCGGGAGGAGCAGCAACGCTTCACCTTTCTCTATCTTCGCCATCGGACTGGGTGCAGATGAGCTTGTCGGCCGCTGCAGCTCTCGGTCGCAGAGCACGGCAAGAGCGAGGGCAGGCAGCGATCGCGCAGGAGAGGTTGTGGTCTCGGCTGCCAGGTGGCCTTGGGGAGAGGCCTCGGCTCGTCACGGAGACGCCCAGTGACGTCATAGAGCTCCGGGCGCCTGTCGTATGGGCTGTTGCATCATACGGCTGACGGGGAGCTGGGGACGTCCAGCTGGCAGGGCCAGACCTTGATGAGGTCTGCACGGCAGAAACACGCAACGAGGGAAAAACTGATGTGATTTCTGTGTTTAATCTGGCAGCCTTGTGTTCTTATACTGTTGGGCTGACCTAATAATGTGAATGTAGCTTTGAACACCTGGAACTTCTTTTTCGTGTCCTATTTTCCAGGCGTCCCTTAATCTACGGTTTTCCTCCTAGGGAGGGTGAGTCGGGCCCGGTGTTAGTCAGCAGAATTTGCTGCTGGGGGCTCTCAGTTAGCGAGGTTTAGGAATACCTCTGTGGTGCCGCTTTGGGGAGTTTCTCCCTGGAAATCGAGGCAAGAGAGCCCTTTCCCAAGGTGCAGAAGAAACCGCGTAGACTTGCGTGTACCTTCTAGGTCATGCAAGTAAAGCGAGATGCCAGCCAGAGATCGGGAGTGTGTTCACATTTCTCCCCGATAAGTCAAATGCCCTATTTTTCATGGGTTTCTCACAGGAATAAGAATCGTGAGCGGGCACAGAAGGGTTTCTGTACCGGGCCTGGCTGGGATACAGGTAATTTTTCTGTCATCGCACCCTGCACGGTGCTGTTTTCAGCATTGACAGCACACCGATGTTTAGCTACTGCTGAGCAGTGCTTATGCAGAACCAAGGTCTTCTCTGTTTCTCACTCTGCTGCCCCAGCGAGCTGGCTGGGAGGGGACACAGCAGAGACAGCTGCCCCGAGCTGACCGAAGGGGTACCACGGATCCATACCACGTAGTGTCACGCTCAGCAAGAAAACCGGGACTGGGGGAGTCTTTCCAAGGCAGCCATTGCACCAAGATGGCTGGGCATCTGCCTGCTGGTGAGAGGTGGTCGGTGGTTGCTGTCACATCAGTTGGCTTCCTTTTTTATTCCCTGCACTTGTTAAACTGTCTTTATCTCGACTCCCTTAGGTCACAGCCTAAGGAAACCGGAGCTTCCTGGGTCTCAGAGTAATTCTAGAGCTCAAGTGGCGACAGACATCAACTCTAGATCACACAGTACATGCCAACGCTCATCACTGACCCAAGAAGACATGCTCCTCCTGTCCTACCCAAGGCTTTCAAGTCCAACACACTTTCTTCCTAAAGCAGGACGCTACCTTATTTACTTGTAACACCATTCCTACGTTCCGTGGGATGGGGCTACAGGTAGGTTACGCAAGCCATCAAGCCACTGTCTGGAAGCACCAGAGCCTTTTGGGTACTGTTTGTCACCATGGTTTGCCTGAGAAGGAAACTAAAACACAGAATAGACGGCGAGAAATTTAACCTGCCATGGAGATAGCTACAGTGAACAAGTACGATTTTGTGCGTTACAAAGCATCATTTTTAAAATTCAACCCTGAGTTTTTCAAGTGTCAACCCTTATTTTTATAATGCAAGCCTCAATGTTAGGGCAAAAAGCATAAATTTAAATTCTGGGGGTGCAAACAGTCATTTTTAAGGTCCAGGCCCACATATATGGAGGACAAAACCTAATTTATTAGTTCCAAGCTCCATCTTTAAGGTTCAGAGACTCATTTTAAGGGCCCAGAGCATCATTTTTAAGCCCCAAAGTCTGATCTGGAAGGACCACAGCCTCATTTGTAGAGTCTAAATCCAAATTTATACAGTCCAAACCCTTATTTTTACTTTCCAAACTCTTAGTTTTGCCTTCCAAAGCCTCATTTTAGTTTCCAAAACCTTCACTTTTAGGGTGCAGAAGTTCAGGGTTAGTTTGCATAGTCTCATTTTCAGGGTCCAAAGCCTCTTTTTTAGGATCCAGACAAGCATTTTTAGGGTGCAAGCTGCATCTGGACTGTCCAAACCCTCATTTGGAGGGTCCAAAGCCCACTTGTAGGGCTCAAAGCCTCAGGCTTAGGGTCCAAAGCTTTGATTCGAGGATTGAAAGACTTCAATTGTAGGGTGCCAACCCTCATTTTAAGGTACAAACTCCTCACTTAGGGCTCAAAGCCTCATTTCCTTAATGTCCGAGGCATATAATGAGCATCCAAAGACCCAGCTGTAGGGTCCAAAGCCCCGTTTTAGGGCCAAAATCCTTGGTTTCAGGCTTTAAAAACGGCCCTTTGGAAATGCTGACTCATATGGGCCCTAGCAATATGAAAGAGGGGGTCTCAGCATGCCCGGGCCCCCACTGCCTGCGGCTGTCTGAACCTCTCCCAGCTCTGGCTGGGAGACAGGAGTCGCCAGGGGGAAGGGGGTACTGGGAGGAGGTACTGGTCCGGCCAACTTGGGAGGGTCCGTACCAGTCCCTGCGCCCTTGTGCTCTCTCTAGTTAGTGCACGACAAGAAGAGGGTGGAAGAAGACCTCTGGCAGAGCCTGCCGTACCTGTGGGACACTCAAGCCACCTTGCCAGAGGTGGCCATCAGGTTCATCGGTGGGCCACAGTCCCCAGGGTCCCTTTTCTGCCAGCCTGGCCCCAGTCCCCACCACCGCATTGGCAGCAAGGTCTTGCCGCATGGCACCCGAGGAACCTGAGCAGGCAGAAGCTGCGGGAGACCTGCGACGGCGAGGAGGGGCTGGTGGGGCAGGGGACGGGGCCTGGGCAGGGTGCCATGGTCTGGAGGGGACTCCTGGGGGTCTCTGCAGGCAGGGGGGGGGTCATGTCTGCTCTGCTTCCTTCTCTTGCAGCCCTTCTGCCCTTGGCAAAAGACCCTGAACTCTCGGTCAGGACTCTCGCAGCGGAGGCCATCTTCATCCCGATAAGAGAGATGCCAAGATCAGGATGGAGCCTGCAGTCACTGTGCTGCTGGCCCCTGCTGAGCCCTGAAGAAGTGAAATCCTCCTCTGGAAAACAGCTGTATTTTAACAAATTATTTTTTTTTAATAAAGCTGGAACAACAAGCCCAGTCCCATGCTGTCCTTCCCACGGAGAACACCCAGAGCGTGCTGAGCAGACAGTGTCATTCCTGGCTTGTGCTGCTGCCTGCAGGACAGCAGACCAGGACCCAGGGTGTCCTTGCGGCAAAGCCCCAGCTGCTCCGCTAGACCACAGAACCCGGAGAGGAGGAGGAGGAGGAGAGAAGCTTTAGCCCAGCCTGCCTCTCCTGAGACATCTCAGGGCACCCGTACTCTGCCAAGTCGGCAAATTGTCGTTTGCCCTGGCATCAAACCCCTCTCTTTTACAGGGGAAGGGTGCTGGTTTGGGCCGGGATAGAGTTAATTTTCTTCACGGTAGCTGGCACGGGGCTATGTTTTGAGTGGGAACAAGGGGTTATACCAGATGTCCCGAGTGGGGACAGCCCAAAACTACATAAGCCAAGTGGGGCAGGAGCAAAACTGCCTCCAGTCACCTCGAGTGGGAATCCGGCAAAGCTGTGGCTGACAGAAAGCTGACAAACCCTGGAGGCAGGAGAAAATGTGGGTCGCATGTGGTGTTCCCCAGGGCTCAGTACTGCGGCCGCTTCTGTTTAATATCTTTATCAACGATCTGCATGAGGGGATGGAGTGCACCCTCAGCAAGTTTGCCGACGACACCGAGTTGGGAGGGAGGGTTGGTCTGCCTGAGGGTAGGAAGGCTCTACAGAGAGATCTGGACAGGCTGGATCGATGGGCCGAGGCCAATTGTACGAGGTTCAACGAGGCCAAGTGCCGGGTCCTGCGCTTTGGTCACAACAACCCCACGCAGCGCTACAGGCTTGGGGAAGAGTGGCTGGAAAGCTGTCCGGCAGAAGAAGACCTGGGGCTGCTGGTTGACAGCCGGCTGAATACGAGCCAGCAGTGTGCCCAGGTGGCCAAGAAGGCCAACGGCATCCTGGCTTGTATCAGAAATAGTGTGGTCAGCATGAGCAGGGAGGTGATTGTTCCCCTGTACTCGGCACTGGTGAGGCCGCACCTCGAGTCCTGTGTTCAGTTTTGGGCCCCTCACTACAGGAAAGACATGGAGATGCTGGAGCGTGTCCAGAGAAGGGCAACCAAGCTGGTGAGGGGCCTGGAGCACAAGTCTTACGAGGAGCGGCTGAGGGAGCTGGGGCTGTTTAGTCTGGAGAAAAGGAGGCTGAGGGGAGACCTTATCGCTCTCTACAACTACCTGAAAGGAGGTTGTAGTGAGGTGGGTGCTGGTCTCTTCCATCAAGTAACTTGCGATAGGACAAGAGGAAACTTGTCCACCGGACAAGCCCACCAGGACTGGACCCCTCGGCTGACCAGACACCTCGGCTGACTGAACCAACGCTGGACAGACCCAGGACCGGTGAAATCTTTCTCTCTTCCTTTTTCTCTCTCTGTCTTCTTCTCTCTTTCCTTTTCCTTTGCCAAAGTCCCTACACCTCATCCGTTTCAAGATAGAAACCGTTGACCAAGTCTGAGACTAAGAGTAGATGCAGCCGCCCCTAGACCCTTCTCTGAGGAGGAGTCTGGAAAGCAAGGGGGTCTGCTCTGAACCTCCTGACTCAACGGCAGGGATCTCCTTATTCCCTCAATTGACGTATATGGTTACACGGTTTACAGAAGTAGTCTTATGCCAGTTCCTGTTGTGAGAAACCCTGCCACCTACTACCACGCCTCCCCAGTTCAGTTGGCTTCTGTCATGAATAAAATCTTTAACCGATCGTTTGGTGTTGCTTCGCCTTAATTTAGCCCGAGAGAATTTCAAATTAAACACGACTCCCTGGTCTGTCCAGTCTGGGTCGTGACAGGCCCTCACTGCTCGCCCCCCAAAATCACGCGCCTATCTAACCGAAATCTCCCTTGCCGCAACTTGAGGCCATTGCCTCTCGTCCTATCTCCGGCCACCTGACAGAAGAGACCAGCACCCACCTCACTACAACCCCCCTTCAGGTAGCTGTAGAGAGCGACAAGGTCTCCCCTCAGCCTCCTCTTCTCTAGACTAAACAGCCCCAGCTCCCTCAGCCGCCCCGGTGACGCCCCGGTGACGTGGGTGCCGAGGGCTCGGGCCCCCGCCTCGGCACTTCGCAGCCACCCCTGTGAGGCGGTGGCCGCCTCAGAGCGGGCGGCAGGTGGCCGAGGGCGTCCCTGCCCGTAGTCGGGGCGCACGCGGGCCAGCGGTGCTGATGTCACAGCGGCCACTGTGACCCGCGGGGGCAAGCCCACAAAAAGGAGCGCTGGGCACAGGCCGCCCGTCAGTGCGACCTGGTGAGGTGAGGAGAGGGCAGGGGAGGGACGGGGCTGGTGCGGGGCTGGTGCGGGGCTGCCGAGGGAGGAGGGGGGCCCCAGGCCTCGGGGCGCTGGGCCTGTGCTGCAAGCTCACCCGCCTCTGGCTTCTCCCTCGCCCGCGCCCCGCTTCTCCCTCAGAGTCAGCAGAGGAGCATTTGGAGGAGACGCCCGGCGCTGCTGGGACAGGGACTCTCCAAACGCTCACCGTTGACGTGCGCCATGTCCGCAAGGAAGCAGAAGGCCCCCGACTCGATGGAGCAGGGTGAGAGCAAAGTAGCCCTCCCGCGGCGTAGCAGAGGGCTTGTCGGGGCGGCCGGCGTGGGGCCGAGAGCGGTGGCAGGGGGAGGCAGGAGCTCCCCGACCACCCCGGGGCAGGGCCCCTCCTGTCCTCAGCCAGCGGGGCCCAGGCTGGGCAGTGGGCACCTGCTGGGACCCCCGTGCCTGCAATGCCCCCTTCCTCTCCAAGGCCTCCAGCCCTGCCCGTCAGCCAGCTCGGCAGGGGCAGAGCAGGCCCTTGGGGGCAATCCCTCAGGGACGCTTCCCCCGGCCCCGCAGAGGTGCTCATTCCCAGTGGCGTTTGCTCTCTCCCCTCCAGCATGCCTGCTGTGTCGCCGGGCAGAGGCTGACCCGGCTCTCTGCGGGGCCAAACTGGAGAAGCGAGGGCTCTGTGCCCACGTGTTTTGCCTGGTGAGTTACGCCGGGGCTCCCTCCAGCTTGCCGACAGGCAGTCCCTGCCACGCTCTCCTCAGCAGCTCCTCCTCTTTTCTCTGCTGCAGCTTTTTGCCAGCGGGCTTTTTCAGCGAGGGGGCAGGGAAGCAGGACTCATGGGATTTCTCCCCGAGGATATTCGATGTACAATCGCGCAGGCAGCGCAGAAGGTGAGCACCTGACAAGACCGGGGAGATCTGTGCCGGGAGCGGTTTGCGGGACCCTAGCCTGGATCCGAGAAAGAAATCCCAGCCCTTCCGGCCGGCTCTGGGGCAGGAGTCTTGCTCCCAGCAGCTCCACAGAGGCTCCAGCACAGGAGCCTCGTCCGACAGGCGCATCTGCGGGGTGTGACCCAGCAGCGGCCACATCCTGCGCCCTGCCCGGAGGCGTGGGGCTGGCCGCGGCGGCCCTGGGGCTGCCGCTGATGGGGGCTGCTCTGCTCTTTCCAGCACTGCTTCGTCTGTGGCGAGAGCGGGGCCGCCATCTCCTGCCAGGAAACAGGCTGCCACCGCAGCTTCCATCTCCCCTGTGCCGTGGAGGGTGGATGCGTCACCCAATTCTTTCGGCTCTACAGGTAAGGGCAGCTGGCCCCCACAGGAGAGGCTGCTTGCTTTCAATCCTCTTCCTGCCAGCATCAGCCAAACAGGGAAGGAACCCGCAGTGACATTTCAGAACAGCCAGTCTCAGGCATAGCCACAGCCAGACAAGATCTGGGGCTCCTTCACACCTCGTCTCCCCTCCTTGCCGCCCCCCGGGGAAGGAGCCAGCGCTTCTCACCTCGCCCATCCCTTTCCTCTTGCCCCCAGGGCCTTCTGCTGGGAGCACCGCCCAGAGCAGGCAGTGGAGGCGGCTCCGGAGGAGAACACCATCTGCCTCATCTGCCTGGACCTTGTGGAGGAGAGAAAGTCCTACGGCACCATGGTGTGCCCAGCGTGCAAACACGCCTGGTTCCACAGGGGCTGCATCCAGGTAGGAGCCGTCCCCTCGCCCCCGGGATTTGCTCACCCCCGGGGCACGGCAGGCGCTCGGCAGCACCAGGGCCTCACTTGTGCCGCTTACGTTTCTCCTCCTGCAGGGACAGGCTATGTGCGCCGGCATTTGCTTCCAGTGCCCACTCTGTAGAGATACGGAGCACTTTCACTCGGAAATGCTCACCATGGGGATCCGAATCCCCTTCAGGTTGGTGTCCTTCTGGCCGGCTCACAAGACAGGAGGCTGCAAGCGCTGTGCCGCCCCAGGGGCTGTCCTTCCTGGCCCTCCGCTGTCCCGCGAGTCTGGGCTTCAGCTTCACGGAGGAGCTGGAAACAGGGCGGGGGGGGGCGAGCAGGGACGCCTTGCATCTCCCTTATGCCGGGGCAGCAGGGGCTCATCCGTTTTCCTTTCTCCATCAGACTGCCATCATGGGAGAACAGGCGTGCATACGCAGAACTAGGCGAGAGGCACAGCCGCTGCGATGCCAGGGAGTGCCTTTGTCCCGGAGGCAGGGAGCAGGCAGAGCAAGAGGGGTAAGTTGCCAAAGCTGCACCCCGGGGCTCTGTACGGGAACCCTGTCTCGCCAAGGGCTCGAGGCGCAAGGACCGAGACCGAGAGCTCGGCCGGACAATCCCGTGCTGCGGTCACTTTGTCCTCACAGCCATGAGCACGTTTGCTTCCCCAGGCCCTGGCAACTGCTCCTGTGCTGCTCCTGCGCTGCCGAGGGCACCCACAGACGCTGCTCCGACTTGAGGAGCAGCACGGCCAGCTGGGAGTGCGACGCGTGTGCTGGCCTGGGCACCGGTAAGAGGCAAAGCACCCGGCTGCCCCTGGGCTGGGGCCAGGGGCCAGGCAAGGCCTGGCAGCGGGAGCCCAGGGTGGGCCTGGCAGAGCCTCTCTGCTCTAGGAGGGCTGGGGGCACCGCTCTGGCCTATCCTGCCCCGGGCCTGGGGGCCGAGCCCTTGACCTTCCTGCTTCCCTTACAGCCTCCAGTGCCAGCTCGGAGCTCGCCGGCCCCAGCACTGCCAGCCAGGCAGGATCGCGGCAATCGCTCAGGTCTCCGGAACCGGAGACCAGCAGCCCCAGCACCACCAGCCAGCTGCCATCAGGGTCCTCCTGCGGCTCCCCACCGTCGGAGACCAGCAGCCCCAGCACTGCCAGCCAGGCAGGATCGGGGCAATCGCTCAGGTCTCCGGAACCGGAGACCAGCAGCGCCAGCACCGCCAGCCAGGCAGCATCGCGGTCCTGTGGCTCCCCGCCACTTCAGGGCAGCAGCTGCTCCAGCCCCCCTGGGCCCGTGCGGATGCGAGACTGCTCCCGCTTGCAACGCCGGGCCCAACGTCCCTACAGCCGGCCCGGAAGATGCCATGACAGGAGCCGTGCGCCAGCACCAAGCGCTGAGACCAGCACCCCCAGCCAGGCGGCGCCGGGGCCGTCCCACAGCTCCCCGGCACCCGAGACCAGCAGCCCCAGCACCGCCAGCCAGCTGACAGCGGGGTCCTCCTGCAGCTCCCCAGCGCTCGAGAGCAGCAGAAGCTCCAGCCCTCCTGGGCCCGTGCGGATGCGAGACTGCTCCCGCTTGCAACGCCGGGTCCAACACCCCTACAGCCGGCCCAGAAGACACCGTGACAGAAGCCGTGCGCCAGCACCAAGTGCTGAGACCAGCACCCCCGGCCAGGCGGCGCCGGGGCCGTCCCACAGCTCCCCGGCACCCGAGACCAGCAGCCCCAGCACCACCAGCCAGCTGACAGTGGGGTCCTCCTGCAGCTCCCCACCACCAGAAACCAGCAGCCCCAGCACTGGGAGGCAGGCGGCATTCGGGCCACCCCACGGCTCCCTGGCACCGCAGACCAGCAGCCCCGGCAATGCGGCATCAGGGCCGTCCCAAGGCTCCGCAGTGCTTGAGGGCAGCAGCCGCTCCAGCCCCCCTGGGCCCGACTGTGTGCGAAACATCTCCCGCTTGCAACGCCGGGCCCAACACCCTTACAGCCGGCCCAGAAGACGCCGTGACAGGAGCTGTGCGCCAGCACCAAGTGCTGAGACCAGCACCCCCAGCCAGGCGGCGCCGGGGCCGTCCCACAGCTCCCCAGCACCTGAGACCAGCAGCCCCAGCACCGCCAGCCAGCTGACAGCGGGGTCCTCCTGCGGCTCCCCAGCGCTCGAGAGCAGCAGAAGCTCCAGCCCCCCTGGGCCCGTGCGGATGCGAGACCACTCCCGCTTGCAACGCCGGGCCCAACATCCCTACAGCCGGCCCGGACGCCGCCACGGGACCAGCCGTGCGCCATCCCCGAGCACTGGTCCTGATCCCCCTCCACCCGTACAATAAAGTTGGCCGTTAATCTCTGTGCTGGGACATTCCACGCTCATTCGTCAGCTTCCTCCTCCTCCTCCACCTCTCCCTTTCTTGCGGGGCAGCCTTAGGGGCTGGGCCCAGAGCGTTGTCTTCTCCCTGGCGGTTGGCAGCACCTTCCCCAGACCTCCCTCCTCGCGGGCTGGCCTTGGCCGGCTGCCCCGCGCCATGGCCGTGGGCTTCGGCTCTCTGCCCCCGCCGCCGGGAGGGTGGCCCGGCCCGGCACGGCCCAGTCGGCGCCACTGCCCGTCTCCGGCAATGTGGGCTGTGCCCCCCCCAGCCGGCACGGCCCTCACGGCTCGCCCCCCAAAATCACGCGCCCCGGCCCCAGCGACTTTTGACACGCTTCCACTCTGCCTCCTTCTCGATAAGGCTGTAACCCATTTCCCATCCTCGTTGCCCAGGTTAGTGAGAATTGGGGCAAAGTGGCAAAGCTACTTTTCTTGGAAAGTTGACTTCGGTGTCACGTCTGTCTTTGTGACATGAAGAATTCTGCAGCTTATGTTTCTACAGTAGCCAAAGGCCTTTCCCCGTTCCCCAGCTCCGGGTCCTGTTCTCCAACGTGATTGCTGCTGCACCAACTGAAGGCTTCCTTCTTGCAGAACAAGCCAAGAAATCCTTTTTAAGAGAGACTGCAAACACCTGGTCAGGAACGTGCTCCTCAGAGCTCAGGAGAGCCAGAGCAGTACCTGTTACCGAGGGCTTGAGTCCCGTCATACGCCCTTTAGAGCAAAAAACCCACACGTGCTCTACGGCATCCGTCCTCTCTCCAGCACTGAGGCAGGCATTGAGAAAGCTCGGTCTTGCCCCTGCATCAGCACCTTCATCTCACTCAGAGGTGGGGATACAGCACTGACCTTCCAGCACCAGGAATTGTCAGGTAGGCAGAATGATCCCCCCGTCCATCCAGCGCTGCAATAAAGAACGCCTGCTTTCTAACACTCCAAAATTGAGCCTTAGAGAGTTTCTGAAGGGCCGACTTAACGGTAACAGTCTCAGTTAATCCCAGGAGCCACAGGCCCTGTATCTGCTGCCATCGCCTCCTCTCCATCAGCTGTTTTCCAGTCTCTTCCACCTCACCCCAGCTCAGATGCTCAGGGCTGACGACCCTCAGGGCAGCCGCAGGAACCGCTCCAACCTTGGTTGTGGGGTTGTCCCTGGGGCTGAGCGCTCGGGCCCAGGGCGGGCGACCACGGAAGGGCCCGTGGGCCGTGAGGAATCCAGGTCCCCCCAGCCCATCCATGCTGGGAGATACCTGCCCCTGCCCCTGCCCCTGGTCCTGGTCTTATCCCTCTCCCTCTCCCTCTCCCTCTCCCTCTCCCTCTCCCTCTCCCCGGCTGCCCCCACCCCATCTCTCCTCCATTTCTCCTCAGGCTGCTCAGCCTCCTGCCCCCTCTATCTGTGACTGACAGCCCGCCTCCGGCTCCGCTGATTGGCTCAGCCGTGGCCAATGGCGCAGCTGTTGCCAGGCCGGCAGGGGCAGCCGAGGCCTCTCCTCACAGAGCTGCCCCCGCCGCTGGCGAAGGTGGACGGATGGATCCACGGAGGGATGTCCGTGACTTTTTCTGGGAATGCTGTCCCGGAGCCCAGCCAGAACTAGGGCCGTGCCTTCCCCACCCCGCTCTTCCCCCGCCTTGTTAGGTCTCCTTGTTGCCACCAGCTGGTTCCCAAGGCTGGGCCTGGTCCGCTCTCCTGGAAGCCAGGGCTGTGGCCTTGGCTTTTCGCCCTGCTCCCTCCCCTCGGCATCCTCAGCTCCGCCACCTCAGGGTCACTGCAGCCAAGGCTGCTGCCGACTTTCACATCCCCAACCAGTTCCTCCTTGTTCACCAGCGCCAGGTCCAGCAGAGCACCTCTCCTTCTGGGTTCCTCCCTCTCCTCTGGGTTCCTCCACCTCCGATTGGGTTCCTCCCTCTCCTTCTGGGTTCCTCCATCTCCTTCTGGGTTCCTCCATCTCCTCTGGGTTCCTCAATCACCAGCGCCAGGTCCAGCAGAGCACCTTTCCTTCTGGGTTCCTCCCTCTCCTCTGCGTTCCTCCATCTCCGATTGGGTTCCTCCCTCTCCTTCTCGGTTCCTCTGTCACCAGCACCAGGTCTAGCAGAGCACCTCTCCTTCTAGGTTCCTCCATCTCCTTCTGGGTTCCTCCATCACCAGCACCAGGTCCAGCAGAGCACCTCTCCTTGGTTCCTCCATCTCCTCTGGGTTCCTCAATCACCAGCGCCAGGTCCAGCAGAGCACATCTCCTTCTGGGTTCCTCCCTCTCCTCTGGCTTCCTCCATCTCTGATTGGGTTCCTCCGTCTCCTTCTGGGTTCCTCAATCACCAGCACCAGGTTCAGCAGAGCACCTCTCCTTCTGGGTTCCTCCATCTCCTTCTGGGTTCCTCCATCTTCTGGGTTCCTCCATCTCCTTCTGGATTCCTCCATCACCAGTGCCAGGTCCAGCAGAGCACCTCTCCTTCTGGGTTCCTCCATCTCCTTCTGGGTTCCTCCATCACCAGCACCAGGTCCAGCAGAGCACATCTCCTTCTGGGTTCCTCCATCACCAGTGCCAGGTCCAGCAGAGCACCTCTCCTTCTGGGTTCCTCCATCTCCTTCTGGGTTCCTCCATCACCAGCACCAGGTCCAGCAGAGCACCTCTCCTTCTGGGTTCCTCCAACTCCTTCTGGGTTCCTCCATCTCCTTCTGGGTTCCTCCATCACCAGCACCAGGTCCAGCAGAGCACCTCTCCTTCTGGGTTCCTCCATCTCCTTCTGGGTTCCTCCATCACCAGCATCAGGTCCAGCAGAGCACCTCTCCTTCTGGGTTCCTCCAACTCCTTCTGGGTTCCTCCATCTCCTTCTGGGTTCCTCCATCACCAGCATCAGGTCCAGCAGGGCACCTCTCCTTCTGGGTTCCTCCATCTCCTTCTGGGTTCCTCCATCTCCTTCTTGGTTCCTCCAGCACCAGCACCAGGTTCAGCAGAGCACCTCTCCTTCTGGGTTCCTCCATCTCCTTCTTGGTTCCTCCATCACATGCCAGGAACTGCACTCTAGAAGCCTCCTAGATTGCCTGAGCCCTGCTGGACCATCCTTCCAGCAGGTACCAGGGTGGTTCAGGTCCCCCATGAGGACCAGGGCCTGTGAACGTGAGGCTTCCTTCTTTACTTGTTTGAAGAAGACTTCGGCTACCTCTTCCTCCTGAACAGGAGGTCTCTAGAAGATCCCTGCTAACACTCCAGCCACCTTGGTCTGTCTGCTGACCCTGACCCACAGGCTGGCTCCTGTCCCACCCCAAGCAGGAGGCAAGTCCACCTCCTCGCCTTCCCGGCCGGTCCTTCCCGACGAGCCCGCGTCCCTCCACCGCAGCCCTCCCACGGTGCCATCTACCCAACCACACCTCCGTGGTCACAGCATGGTCACAGCCCTCTAATCCCACGCAGATTCTGGCCCTGCGAGTGGTTCTCCATGCTGTGTGTGGGAGCGTGCGGGCACTTCAGGGAAGCACCAGCTGTGCTGGTTTCCCCGGGAAGGGGGCGAGAGCCTCCTCCATCGTGCTACCTCCGTGTTGGGATGTGCGGGAGAGGGGCTGCACGTGTTTGCGCTGTGGGGTATGCATGGACTTTACTCCCTCCTGCCCCTACGAGCCGTTCTGGGATCACGCACGGGGGGTGTGTAACCCCTTTAGACCATCACCAGGCACAGACCAGTCAGTCCAGCTGGGAACAGCCCCAGAGCCCTTTATTTTGTATTTTTAGGTGGATCTGAGAAGCTGAGAAGCCTCCCAGCCCCTTTTTGCTAACAGCCACTGCTACAGCCGCCGCCTCCGGCACTTTCTACTCTGCTGCGGTACCAGCATCGCGTGCTAGGGAGAAAGAAAGCAAGCCTGTGACCCTATGGACAGGGAGGTGGCAGAGAAACCCTGCAGGTGTCGCTCAGGCCAGCGGTGATGGGATCTGCTTGCGACGAAGCCTCCAGTTGTCTATGAAGAGGGGGAGGCCCCTGATGCCCAAGGCCCTGAGAAGGTCCCAGGTGCAACTGATGAGCCTGGGGCCGAGTCAAGTGGGGCAGAGACCTTGGGGGTCCCGTACAGGGGTCCCCCTCGGGGCAAGGTGTCTTGGGGCAGGACTCTGCGAGGGAAGGACGTGCTCTCTGGTTTGGAACGGGGAGAGGCAGCCATCAGAGGGATCCCTCTGTCTTCAGCCAGGACTTTCACGTCCCACATGGAAAGCCAATTCTAGGTGCCCAGGCAGCCCCCTTGGCTGCCAGGGAGGTCCAGCCCAAAGGCAGCCTCCAGAACCTGCTTCTGTCTCACCAGGGGTGTCAGAGAAATGCCCTCTTTCCCCCAGGGCTGCCCTCGGTGGAGGGACGGGCCTTGCAGCCGGAGAAGCACCATCCCTCTTTGGAGATAGTTACCAGGGGAGCTGCCTCTGCTGCTCCAGCTTCCGCCGCTTGTTCTCAGTGACGTGCCTGAAGATGGTCCTCCGTTCCTGATGCGGCTCCAGCCTTCTGAGGACCTGGGCCGCTCGTGGGGAAAGGTGGCTGCAACAACAGGGAAACGTCATCCCTCAGCCTCTGCCGGAGACCCCGTCTGCCTCTGCCCTCGCACAGCCCCTGCACCCACCCGGTGCCACGTGTACTCAGCCTTTCACCCTGCGGTGAGCTTTGGGTCTTAGCTGCGGGGGTAACCCAGGTCATCCCCGCGTTAGGAGACATCGGAAGGTGTCCTACGCAACCCCAGGATGCAGGGACGGGGGACGCGGACATCCCTGCGGGGTCACAGCCACTCGAGTGCCCCCGGGCTGCGGCCGGAGCCAGCGCACACTTACTCAGGCTGGAGTCTCTGCAGCTGGGCGGCTGCTGCCATCTCCTCTGCTGGGAGAGGGTTTTCAGCCTTCCTCCACCTCCCGCCGACCTCCTTTCTCCTGGGCTGGGCTGGAGGGTGGGGAGCCCGAATGCCTTCAGTGCCGAGCACCTGCCGAGGAGGAGACGCTCTCAGCAAACCAGACGGCAAACAGAGGTGCCGTTTCCCAGAGGACCTCTCGAAAGGAGCCTGCAGCGGGACCTGGGAGCCGGGAGGCTCAGCACCAGCGTGCCCGTCATCACGGCTGATGGCTGCTTTTGCCCCTCGGGTCCTGCTGCCAATCTCTCCCTCACGGGGATGAGCGGGCAAACCCCTGCCCTGCAGCTGCGTGTCAGTCCCGCTCCCACCCCCCCAGAGACCTGCCGCCCCGACAGAGAGGGCCGCTGCTGCTCTCAGCGGTGTCAATTGCTGCCCCGTACCTGGGGCGGTTGTCGGTCCTCCCCTGCAGACCAGGCCTCCCACGCCGCCCATTCTGCCTTTGCTTGCTGTCGCCGCTCTTCCCACCGGGTCTTCACTCGCTCCCACTCTGCAGACAGCTTCCAGACCTCCTGGAGGGGACAGAATCGCAGCAGCAGGCAGGATTAGTCTCAGCTCCCGGCGGGGCTTCCTTCGGGTCTGACCCGTGTTGGTGCCCCTTGCCTCAGCCGGTCGGTCGGCAGCGCTTTGCCCCTAACAGATCGGGGGCCGTGGAGTCACGCCAGGCTCCTCAACTCACGGCAAACACAGCGGAGTGACCAAAGACCTCCACTGTCAACGACCTAGAAAGGACTTGTACGTTCTCCATAGCCCCTGGCCAGAAGAAAAAGCGTTTCATGACAACCCGGGGGCAACAGCAGGCGGGAAGGGTGTGCAGCACCTTCCTTTTCCTGAAGAAGACCTGACGGAGGTGACGATGAATGCACGCCAAGGAACCCTTTCAGGACGGCTCTCTGCACAAAGAGGCTTTTGCCGAGTCTCGAACAGCACGGTAGTTACAGCAAGGCAGAGCACGTACCTGCAGCGCTCTCCTGCAGCCTTCAGAAGACGGGAGCGCAGCGGTGGGGCTGGCTGGAGGAGCTGGCTTCTGCCTGCTTGCCTCCTTCGTCCTGGGGGAGCTGCCTGGACATGGTGGGAGCAGACTGCAAAGAGACACCAGGAGGAGACGGCATGAGCGTGGGGCAGGTGGGTGCCCCATGCTCTCCGTCTGGTATCAAAGCTCCCCAGGCTGGCAGAAGAAGCGGTGGAGGTCGGACCGTTTCCCATGGCAAGGGGGGGGCCTTTCCTGAGCTCCATCAGATGGATGGGAGAGGACTGCGCCTCAGGTCTGCTGTAGGAGCAAGCAAAGTAACGTGGGGTGTGCTCAACCTCCGCTGCCTTCCCCGCTAAGGGGCCTGTGATAGGGCAAACAAGCTCGTAAAAACCATGGGGCACGTGCTAGGGACCTTCCCGAGTCCCTACAGCCGGAGTCTCCAAAGGGGACGTCTCTCCTACGTGGGCGCAAGGGTCCCTTTCATCCCTTCCCACAAGGGTCTCACCTGGCAGAAGGCTTCTTCTCCGTGTCTTGCTGCCTGGTGCCCGGCCCCTGGTTTGGCAGCGCGGGGAGGGAATACTTCATCCGCCTCTGCAGCAGCTTGTCAGGCGCCTGGCTTCCCTCTGTACCTGGGAAAGGAGAAAGCTCTTCAGAGCAGCCCCGTGGGGAGTGCGTTTGAACCGGGCTCTGGACAGCAGGGACCCCTTCCCGTACCTCTTCTGACGCTGTGCTTTTCTGCAACCTTCTTGTGCCAGGCGGAGAAAGCCTTGGATGCCGATCTGCTGATCACCAGGAACTGAAACCTGGAACGCGAATGATGACACAGGCTTGAAGAACAGTGACCTCCTACCCTCTGCAGCTTGCCAGCACTAATCCTCCCGACTGTCGTGCGAGGCGTCGCATCCCTTTTCCTTTGTGGCCCTGCACAGGTTTTAGTGGCAATCTCCCCCAGCCCGACGCTGCCTCACCATGTGCATTTGGTTCTCGCTGATGGCAATGACAACAGGCTGGGCGTGAGAAACACGATCACGATGCCGGGTCACTCCAGGAGAATACACGCATAGTGCCAGCTCAGCATTAGTTACCCAGAAACCAGTTGCTTCACAATTGATCCCTGACTCGATGCCGAATGTCAAGCCCTGACAACGCGTGCTCCTGAGCAGGAGCTGGGAAGCCGCCCGCTTGGCCGGTCAAGGGCTGCAGAGGAAAAGCACTCACCTCGGGAACGCGTGGGCAGGAGCAGCCTGCATCTCCTGAGAGGCGGTCGCTCCACTGGAGACAGCTGCCCCTGGCATCCACAGCCTCTGCAAAGCGACACAGAGCTGTTAGAAGGTTTCCAAGGCAGTTTCCTCTTGGCTCCCAAAGGAAGCAGACCTGTCTCCCGCTCCAAAAGCAAGCCACTTCTCCAAACCTCTCTGCCAAATCCTCCTCCATCAGCGTTAGCCCTTGCTCTGCTCTGGAGAAGCTGCACAGCCAACACTGAGACCGCGCAATAACACCGCTGGGCTTTTTTGTAGGGCAAGGACCCAGAAGAAACTTTCTTTGCTAATGGAGAAGTCAGCGGGGGCAAGCACGGGGAAAGGTGTTTGACTGTCCTGCCACGTCCAGGCTGGCCAACGGCGACCGGGTTGCTCAGCCTTCCTTAGGCTTCCCAAAGACACGGAAGCAGCCCTCAAAACCTCGAGCAACTTACAGTGTGAAGCAGCGCAATCCGGCTGGCCTTCCTCTCCAGCCCTGTGACGCAGTCAGAATAGAACCGCATGCACAGGAGGTCGTCTTTGCAGGACAGAACACCAATGTCCTTGAAGGCGAAGGAGAGGCGCTGCCCGTTCTTCAGTTGGGAAGAGTACAAGAGGACGGTCTCTTGCACGCAGTCCTTCACCACGTGCTGTGGGAAGGAGGTGGCTTGCGACAGCCGCTTGTAGTTCAGCGGCTTGATCTTGACATTGCCTGCGAGGAGGAGGAACGTGGTCACTGTCACAGCAGGCCAAATTTCCACATAAGATTCATAAAACAAAATGCCAGAGGGAAGGGTGCTCACAGAAACAGCCCTTGGGGAGCAGTTAGTTTTGGGGGAGCTCAAGCCACCCCCTGACCTTTGGAGGCAGTTCTCTACTTCTCCCAGCCCTTCCCAAAGAGCCGAGAGCACACATTCCCCCCCCAGACATGGAGGGGGAAAGCGGAGGGTGGCCGCTGCTTTCTTACCAGGGATAACTACTGTGGGGAACGCGAGCTCCTGCAGACACAACACATCAAGCTCCAGTCGGAAGACGGGTCTTCGAACCACATACACCTCTTCTTTGCCCTGGAATTGCTCTTGGAGCATAGCGAAGGTCCCGAGTCCTGCGACCAGGACACCCTGCCCAGGAAAAAGACAAAAAGGCTGATGAGCGAGTACTTCAGAGATGGGAAAAGTGAAAGCTTAGGAAAAGGCCCGTGTTCTCCATTTGTTTTCTTGCCCTCCTCAAAATATTCGCTAACATCCCTTGGCTAGAGAAGATCCCAGGCAATTCCAGCACAGGGAGGGAATACCCCTGGGACTGATTCCCAGGGATTATCCTTGGCATGGCACCGGCATAATCACCTGCCTCCCCGCTCGGCCTCTCCGCTCTGACCACAGCGAAGGGTGAAGCCCTATCGTGTGCTGAATGCTTTCTCAGACTAGATCTGGACTTGGTTTCTCTCCTGGTTGACCAAGAAGCAGCTCTGGGCACATGGGCTTGTCTCAGTGTGCCGCCACGATGCTCAGGGAGGGCTCGCTTCCCGGGGTCCAGGCCCTCCGGGGCAAAGGGGGACCAAGACGCCAGCCCACCTTGTCCTGCTTCAGCTGTCCCAGGATGTACACAGACACAGCATCCCAAATAGCCACAACCTCTGGAAAGCAAAGGAAAGAGGTGTTGGGCTCCGGGCCAGCCAGCTCACAGCCTCTGGGCAAGCTCCTCGCCCAGGGGTTGACAGATGCCGGCGTCCGCAAACAGCCCAGGCAAACGCGGCCACGGCTGCGGAGCTGGGCTGTGCCCCAATTTCCAACTGCCAGCCTTACTCTGCTCCCGGGGCAGGGCTGGGGTACAAATGGGGATGTGGGAAGGGCTCAGGACCGGGGCTGTGGCCATCTAACCCCCAGAAAGCCTTGGCACCCCAGAGCCCAGGATGTGATCTGCCAGCCTGGTGGCACAAGGGGGTCCCACGGGGAGGACGAGAGGTTCTCCCAAAGGAGACTTTGTTCAAGGGAAAGGGCTGATTTACAGCACAGGCATTTCCAGCCGGCTCGCGAGAGCCTTGTGGGAGGTGTAGCTGTCCCCCCCAGCCCCCGGGATGCAGAAGCCCTTTTCATCCCAGAGCCAGAACCCCACGAGGGGCCAGCTTCCAGGGAAAGCTGGCCCTGCATGGCCCCCCTCGCAAGGGGACGGAGCCATTCCCATGGGAGCCTCGGGGCTCCGGGCAGCACCAGGACCTGGTTGCCACATCGTCCCCCGAGTCCAGTGGGACCCCCAGGCAGGGCTCTCGCAGCAGCCCCCAGCCCTGTCCAGTCACCCCCACAGCCCGGCAGCTGCAGCTTTTTCCAGAGGCCAGCCCCGGTGCGACCCCTCGGGAAGGAATTCCCAAACCCCTTACCCTTGGTGGAGAGCTGCAGGAGCGTGGGGAACAAGCTGCTGAGCTCCAAGCTGATGGCCATGGTGCAGCAGCCCTCCATCGCGCCTGCCGCTTGCCCTCCGCTCAGGGAAAGGGATGCTCTTCGCAGCTCCTCGCCCAGAACTCCTCTCCGACGTGCCCCTGCTGCTCTGCCGGTCACAACGGGGTCCCCCCAGCGCAGCCCCGCTGCCTCCCGATCCCGCTCCTGGCTGTGGAGCAGCTCCGAAGCGCAGCAGTGGGGAGCCCCTGAGCAGTGCCCAGCAGCGCCCAAGCCTCGCCGGGAAGTGCCAGCAGCGCTGGGGAGACCTCCCTGGGATGCGGGGCATCCCCCTGTGACATCAGCCCACATCGTTTGAAGGTGCATGTCGTGGTTTAACCCCAGCCAGCAACTAAGCACCACGCAGCCGCTCACTCACTCCCCCCCCATCCAGTGGGATGGGGGAGAAAATCAGGAAAAGAAGTAAAACTCCTGGGTTGAGATAAGAACGATTTAATAGAACAGAAAAGAAGAGACTAATAATGATAATGATAACACTAATAAAATGACAACAGTAGTAATAAACGGATTGAAATGTACAAATGATGCACAGGGCAATTGCTCACCACCCGCCAACCGACACCCAGCCAGTCCCCAAGCGGCGAATCCCTGCCCCCCCCACTTCCCAGTTCCTAAACTAGATGGGACGTCACATGGTATGGAATACACTGTTGGCCAGTTTGGGTCAGGTGCCCTGGCTGGGCATGAGAAGCTGAAAAATCCTTGACTGTAGTCTAAACACTACTGAGCAACAACTGAAAACATCAGTGTTATCAACATTCTTCACATACTGAACTCAAAACGTAGCACTGTACCAGCTACTAGGAAGACAGCTAACTACATCCCAGCTGAAACCAGGACAGTGCATTATGACGCCAGCAGAGAGCTGGTGCAGCTGGGGAGAGAGGAGATGGATTTCCCTTCTTGTCCTGGGGAGCAGTCATCCCCGTTCTCTCCGAGTTGCTCCGGCAGAGCTTGCCGTTACCTGTGCTGGGAATTGTTAGGGTGAATAGCCTGGCTTAGCACTAGAAGCTAAAGGAGTTGAAGCCTCAGGCTGCAAGAGCTGAGCGAGAGTCCACTTTTTGATAAAGCTAATGCTGCTAACCCAGAACTAGCTGAAACTGGCAGATGCGAGCAGAATGAAGACGACCAAGGAAACGATTCCAAGAGAATGAGGGAACTTCAGAAGAATGCCAGCCCAGTGTGGAAGAATTGCTGGAGGTGACTTACTGATATGTCCCCCCGCCTCTCTTAAGGGAAGGTGAACCTCCAGGGTGGAATACAGTGGATATGCAAGGAATCTGTTCCATAATAATTCCCTAAGCAACATAATCTGCAACCTTAGATGGCAGCAACACGAGGGGAGCTTGGTGTGCTGACTCTGAGAAACAACACGGAGGGCGGAGGAGAGCAGAGACACCGCGGCCAGGCTCTGCGAAATCACCGCAGGGATGGGGAACTGGAACCATAGGAACAAGAATGGAAGGTTCCTGCATTGAATCCACTACAGCAAGGAGGCGAAACAATGGGGTTCTGTCAATGCTGTTGTCTTACTTCTGATTTGTAAGTGCCCAGCTCTGGAGTACTGACATGGAACTTTGCTCATTATAATCTCATTATAATAGCAAAACACACCTCTGTCCCAAAAGCTACCTGCCTCTAAGGTGCAACCACCCCTCACTGAGCATGCGCTCTGAATTTTCTCTAGCATAGACCTTTAGAAGTAAAGCGAGGAGATTTTACACCAATCATAATAAAGGTATGTATGACTAGAGTCACTCAAGCTCCACGTAAAAATAAGAAAATAGTATAAAAGGGCTTAAGAGAGGAGGAATGCTGGGGAAGATACCATCGTAGACAAGTCGGGAGGACATCGCTGACTTCTGGGATCAGTCGAGGGGCTGAACATCTCTTCTCCCCTCCACCCCCCCAATGAGATGCCTACTGGGTGAGATTCGGACCCTCATTATACCGAGTACTTCCCCAGGAAACTCTCTGTAGAGTTTTTCCATAATTTAGTGTCCTTGTAGTCGACTGCCTTATTATTTGCACGTGCTTTGCAGACAGTGTACGTATCACCGGCAATCCAAAAGAACCTGTACTCCTGTTGCTTTAATAAACTGTACTATTCATTAAAATCTAGCCGTGATAGCTCGCTGAACGTGACTAAATTGAAAGGACAGTGCACTATTAGTGCATCTGTAATCGTGATAGTTCAATAAATCGAACGTGACCGGACTTAGAGTGCTGAATTGGGCATCACTCAGAATCTAAGCCTGGCCGCCCCCAGCCCCTCTGATATCTGAGGACAAGCTGGAATGCACGGGGGTTTATTTTCTGCCAAACTTTGTTACGCTTTAACGCAACAGTCCCCTTGTCACCATTACTGTGTCACCGTGTCACCATCACTGTGTCACTATCACCGTCGCCGTGTCACCATCACTGTGTCACTGTCACCATCACCATCGCTGTGTCACCATCACCATGCCGTGCAGTCTGATGGAGCGAGCGAGTATTGCTCACGCTTATGAACCCCCCCAGCAGGCAGGATGCCTTGGCATGGGCTGCGTCAAACAGCCGTGCTCCTGGGATGCAGCCGTCACCTTGGGCTGCAGGTTCCTCTCTTGCTGCTCTCCCTGATGATCCGCACCCCGGCTGCGTCCCTCTTCCCGGGCCACTTGCTCTCCCCGGACACCTGCTGCAGCTCTCCCAGCCTGCGCAGGCTTCTGTCCAACTTCCCCAGAGGGGACGGAGCCGTCGTCGTCTGCTGCCGCATCCTGCGACTCTCCTGCTTGGCTTCTCTCATGGAAGCAGAGCGCTGACTCCCGGCGCCGACGTCGTCTCATCACGACGTGCCCGTCTGCAGGCTGCTGCACCGTGCAGCCCTGGCGAGGGCCAGATCCCGCCGGCAGCTGGGCCATGAATCGGCATTTTCCTGGCCACGGTGGCCAACACCTCCTTGCAGTCAGGCATGGTCTTCTGTGCTCCCGCTAACCTCCACCCCTCCTTCTGCGATTTTTGTCTCCTCCATCGGCTCCATTTACTCTGTCTCCATTGATGATTGAGTTGTCCCCTCCCTCTGGCCATTGGCAAGTGGGGCAGCACAGGAGTCTTTCCTGGGCCCTGAGCAAGAACGTGCACTTTTATAAGGTGACCCGGAGGACGCAACCGTCATCATGTCTGTTGGACTCCTTCTCCCCAACTGTCGTCGTTCTGGGGACTCGCCTGTGCTATTCAGCCCATGGCGAGAGGTCACGCCGAGCGGCTGTGTTTCTGGCTGCACCCTGGAGAGAAGCCGCCCGCGTGCACTGAAATTGGGGTGCCGAGGTGGGCTGTGTCCTCGGGGGCAAGCCTGTGCCTGCGGGACGCTCGGCCGTGGGGTGAGAGTGTGTGGGGAAGGGCCGGACTGCTTTCACGGGGCAGCGTTTAGCTGCGGTCAGGTGAAACGGTGCTGTCAGAGCCCTCTGCCTTGCTTGCGCTGTTGATCTCGCTGCTCTCCCCTCGACCTCATCTTGCAATGTCTGGCTGAGGCATAGACACAAAATGGGGACGGCCCATCGTCCTCACCCTCGCGCACCCCCTCTCGCCACAGCTGAAGGTGAACAGACTAGACCTTTGGGGGTATGTCGTTTTATTGCAGAGATGGTAGAGGGGTTGTGTAGAGGGAATGGCGGAGTCCAAAAGTGGGAGCAGGGGCCTGGGGCTTGATCAGCGTCACCTGGAAGGGGAAAAGCGAGAAGAAAAAAAGGTGACCGTGGTGCCTTGTTCACAAGAAGACTTTTGTCTTCGGCGAAGGCCGTCTGGCATAACAAGTTGATGGCCGTGCATTTGCCGTTTGCCGTGCATTGCTGTGTGCGCGCCCGGGCACTTTCAGCTAACTCCCCCTGTGCCAGTGGCACACCTGATGGAAACCTCCTGTGTGATCAGGACATTTCTAAGGGTCTGCTGCTGTTACTGATTGGCATTTCTCCCTTTTTGGAGAGGCATATAAAGGCAAGAGAAAAAAAAAAGAGTTTAGGGGCAGGTAAAATCCATCCCTCGATTGTCTTCAGGAGGCCGCTCAAAGCAAAGAGCTTGTGTTTGACGCAAAATGGAGCGACGTGCCCGCTCCGTCTGGCAGGGCAAGCTCATGGCTGGAGCTGAGCTGGCACTGGCACTTGCTCCAAGTCCAGAGCCCTTCTAGCTCCAGCCAGACTTTGCTAGACACCCCTGCCCTCCCAGCTGATCCCCCCTGCGTGAGAAGGGTCTGCCCTTGGCTCTGCTTGTGCCTTCTGCAGCAGTGTGTCCTCCTGAAGAGCTTGTAATGTGCGAGCATGTGTCACCATTGAGCACCTGAGCTAGTGCAGAGGCAAAGATGTGTTCTTTGGCCTCACTCTGCTCGGCTTTGGGCCAAGGCAAGGGAGCAGGCCTGCTGTCCTGCGGTTTGTCGCTCCAGTAAGGTGGTCTGGAGTTCTGAGAAGCCCCGTTGGAAGGGGGAGATGCTTAAGGGCTGGTTGTTGCAAAGCAGGGGAGGAGATTTGGGCAGGCTGCCTTACCTTTCCCAGGCAGTAGTCTGCCGGTCCTGGCTTCACTGTTTTGTCACCTCCAATTCCACTTTTGCTTCCCATCGTGTACACGGGAGCCCTTTTCCTGTAGGTGTCCACTTCCACCTTGGGGAATGCAGCAGGACCTGGCGTCTGTAAGAGAGGCAGGGAGGTTGTTGGGTACAAAAGGCAGCAAACAAGAACAACAAAAGTTGATTCTTGCCGGGTGCCCACGCGGGCTGCGCTAGTTGAGCTGGCTGGCCAGAGAAGTGGCGTGAGAGGCACGGAGCGATTGGAACAAGGGCCCCTCCTGTTCCCCTGCAGAGGCAGATTTCGCAGAGGAGAGGGAGATTCCCATTACTGCCGATGAGTTTTGCCCCACCAAAACTGTTAGTGTTGGAAAGCGAGGGACTGCGGGTGTCGGCGTTGCTGTTGGCAGCAGGAGAGCCACGGGACCCATGGCTCCTTGGGTTTTGCTGCTGGTGCAGGGAAGTGGGCGTGAAGAGAGGCTGCAGCAGGAGTCAGAGCCCTCCGGCCCTGAGGAGAGCAGCTGCGAGACAGCAGAGAAGCGTAGCTCACCTTGGCGAGGTCTTCAGCAAAGCCGTTGTGCTTACTCTTCCCTTTCATGGAGTAGCAGGGGCTGGCGTGGGTGTAGGCTGTGTTGGGTCCCACCAGCCTGGGCAGGGTGTAGGTGCCAGGACCTGGAAGGGGAATGGGAAGAGAGCGTGTGTGAGTCCGGCAGGGAGAGGAGCAGCGCCTGGGTGGGAGAGAAGCAGCCTGCCAAGCCTGCTGCGAGGAGCTTGAAGGATGTCTCGCCCCTCTCCCAACGCCTCCGTCTTTTGTCACACGTGGCGTGTGTCGGCAGCTCCAAGCCCGAGTTGCCGGTTCTTTTGTGGGATGGGAGAAGCTGGTGCTCCGGGACGTCAAGCAAGCTCGTCAAGAGACTCTTGCGCCCTGCTGTGTAGGCTTTTCGCTAGGCCTGTCAAAAAAGCTGCCCGGCAGGTTTTCCCTGGAGGACACGCGGGCTGGGCTGCAAGCGTGTGTATTTCCCCGAGTTCCCTTACCTGGAGTTTCATTGGTTTTGATGGCCTTGTGCCGGAAGGCCATGGACGGCGCCGGCGCGCATTTGTAGAGGTGTTGGTTGGCCTTGTCGGTGGAGTAGTCACCTAGGGAGAAGCAGAGAAAAGCAGGGAAGCTGGGCTCTCTTCCTCAAGCCAAAGAGGAAAGGTCAGGAGGAGGTGCTCAGCCACGTTTGCCTTCTGCCTGGAAACCTCTGAAGCTCCTTCGGGACGCGAGCTGATGGTTTTGTGCCCCGGTAGCACAGGGCAAAAAGGCAGGCGGTGCTGCTTGTGTCGCCTGGAAGAAGTGCTGGAGAAACGGTACTCACTTGGTCCAGGGGTGACCTCGGTCGTTATCTTGGGAAGTCCGCCCATGTGCTGTGCCGGAGCCACGTACTTCCCGTTCCTGGTGATGGAGGGCTGGACGTAGTACCGAGGGCCCGGAGAGCAACTGTCTGTGCCGGGAGCTTTGGCCCTTTGGAAAGTGTACGCAGGGGCTTTGGTTTTGGTGGGATTGTGAACCAGGTAACCTAGGAAGAAAAGCCTGTGAAAGGACACCTGCCTGCAACTCCATATTTAAAGCTAGTTTCTAAGTGGAGTAGCTGGAGTTGCCGGCCACAAGAATTTCCCTTCCTGTGTGGTTTTTGTCCTCCAAGAATGATACCGGCAGGCCAATACAATGGTACAATGACTTCCGGCAAGAACAGTGTAGGCACTGTGCGATTAATCAGAATACCACCAAAATGCAATTGTTATGAAGTATTAAATCCCCAAACCGTTGCTACGCTAACTTAAAGGAAATGTAAAGATCGCCTCTGTCACGTTTTGCTTTCCCGCAGCCCAGTGGGAAAGAAATTGAAACCTTACTGCTATTATGGGGGAGGAGAAGAAGAAAGTGAAGGAGAAGAAGGTGGTGAAGGAGAAGGTGGTGTTGAAGGAGAAGAAGAGAAGATGAAAATGGGGGAGAAGAATAGGAAGAGAAGATGAAGTAGAATAGGAGAAGATGAAGAAGGAGGAGAAGAAGAGGAGAAGAGAGCAGAGGAGAAGAAGAAGAAGAGAAGAAGCAAAGGATGAGGTGGGAGCAGCAAGTTCGGAGCAAAGACAGAGAAGAAGCTTCCTCCTGTGCTGCTACGGCCACCTCTGTGCTCAGCAGAGTCCGGCAGCTCTTTTCCCGGGCTTTCCCCGGAGCAGCCTGAGCCTTCCTCTGGCCCGCCTGCGTCCTTGCTGCAGCTGAGAGCATGGAGGCTTGGAGCAAGGGGGAACGGAGCCGTGGCTGCTTGTCCCCTGGAGGCAGCGGATGTGGTGCACCCCGCTTGCGACAGTGGTTTTACCTGTTGTCCCGGGGATTGAGTACTTGGGTCCCGGGCTGGTGAACTGGGCCATGATGGGGCCGCGTGGGCGATGAGGTCTCCAGGTGCCCACCCAGGCTCCGTCCACATCGGAGGCAGCTACCGAGCCTACTATAAGAGCAGGAGAGTTGCCGAGGGGCTTCCCTGGCGGAGACCCGGCATGAAACCTCCCCGGGAGGAGCAGCAACGCTTCACCTTTCTCTATCTTCGCCATCGGACTGGGTGCAGATGAGCTTGTCGGCCGCTGCAGCTCTCGGTCGCAGAGCACGGCAAGAGCGAGGGCAGGCAGCGATCGCGCAGGAGAGGTTGTGGTCTCGGCTGCCAGGTGGCCTTGGGGAGAGGCCTCGGCTCGTCACGGAGACGCCCAGTGACGTCATAGAGCTCCGGGCGCCTGTCGTATGGGCTGTTGCATCATACGGCTGACGGGGAGCTGGGGACGTCCAGCTGGCAGGGCCAGACCTTGATGAGGTCTGCACGGCAGAAACACGCAACGAGGGAAAAACTGATGTGATTTCTGTGTTTAATCTGGCAGCCTTGTGTTCTTATACTGTTGGGCTGACCTAATAATGTGAATGTAGCTTTGAACACCTGGAACTTCTTTTTCGTGTCCTATTTTCCAGGCGTCCCTTAATCTACGGTTTTCCTCCTAGGGAGGGTGAGTCGGGCCCGGTGTTAGTCAGCAGAATTTGCTGCTGGGGGCTCTCAGTTAGCGAGGTTTAGGAATACCTCTGTGGTGCCGCTTTGGGGAGTTTCTCCCTGGAAATCGAGGCAAGAGAGCCCTTTCCCAAGGTGCCGAAGAAACCGCGTAGACTTGCGCGTACCTTCTAGGTCATGCAAGTAAAGCGAGATGCCAGCCAGAGATCGGGAGTGTGTTCACATTTCTCCCCGATAAGTCAAATGCCCTATTTTTCATGGGTTTCTCACAGGAATAAGAATCGTGAGCGGGCACAGAAGGGTTTCTGTACCGGGCCTGGCTGGGATACAGGTAATTTTTCTGTCATCGCACCCTGCACGGTGCTGTTTTCAGCATTGACAGCACACCGATGTTTAGCTACTGCTGAGCAGTGCTTATGCAGAACCAAGGTCTTCTCTGTTTCTCACTCTGCTGCCCCAGCGAGCTGGCTGGGAGGGGACACAGCAGAGACAGCTGCCCCGAGCTGACCGAAGGGGTACCACGGATCCACACCACGTAGTGTCACGCTCAGCAAGAAAACCGGGACTGGGGGAGTCTTTCCAAGGCAGCCACTGCACCAAGATGGCTGGGCATCTGCCTGCTGGTGAGAGGTGGTCGGTGGTTGCTGTCACATCAGTTGGCTTCCTTTTTTATTCCCTGCACTTGTTAAACTGTCTTTATCTCGACTCCCTTAGGTCACAGCCTAAGGAAACCGGAGCTTCCTGGGTCTCAGAGTAATTCTAGAGCTCAAGTGGCGACAGACATCAACTCTAGATCACACAGTACATGCCAACGCTCATCACTGACCCAAGAAGACATGCTCCTCCTGTCCTACCCAAGGCTTTCAAGTCCAACACACTTTCTTCCTAAAGCAGGACGCTACCTTATTTACTTGTAACACCATTCCTACGTTCCGTGGGATGGGGCTACAGGTAGGTTACGCAAGCCATCAAGCCACTGTCTGGAAGCACCAGAGCCTTTTGGGTACTGTTTGTCACCATGGTTTGCCTGAGAAGGAAACTAAAACACAGAATAGACGGCGAGAAATTTAACCTGCCATGGAGATAGCTACAGTGAACAAGTACGATTTTGTGCGTTACAAAGCATCATTTTTAAAATTCAACCCTGAGTTTTTCAAGTGTCAACCCTTATTTTTATAATGCAAGCCTCAATGTTAGGGCAAAAAGCATAAATTTAAATTCTGGGGGTGCAAACAGTCATTTTTAAGGTCCAGGCCCACATATATGGAGGACAAAACCTAATTTATTAGTTCCAAGCTCCATCTTTAAGGTTCAGAGACTCATTTTAAGGGCCCAGAGCATCATTTTTAAGCCCCAAAGTCTGATCTGGAAGGACCACAGCCTCATTTGTAGAGTCTAAATCCAAATTTATACAGTCCAAACCCTTATTTTTACTTTCCAAACTCTTAGTTTTGCCTTCCAAAGCCTCATTTTAGTTTCCAAAACCTTCACTTTTAGGGTGCAGAAGCTCAGGGTTAGTTTGCATAGTCTCATTTTCAGGGTCCAAAGCCTCTTTTTTAGGATCCAGACAAGCATTTTTAGGGTGCAAGCTGCATCTGGACTGTCCAAACCCTCATTTGGAGGGTCCAAAGCCCACTTGTAGGGCTCAAAGCCTCAGGCTTAGGGTCCAAAGCTTTGATTCGAGGATTGAAAGACTTCAATTGTAGGGTGCCAACCCTCATTTTAAGGTACAAACTCCTCACTTAGGGCTCAAAGCCTCATTTCCTTAATGTCCGAGGCATATAATGAGCATCCAAAGACCCAGCTGTAGGGTCCAAAGCCCCGTTTTAGGGCCAAAATCCTTGGTTTCAGGCTTTAAAAACGGCCCTTTGGAAATGCTGACTCATATGGGCCCTAGCAATATGAAAGAGGGGGTCTCAGCATGCCCGGGCCCCCACTGCCTGCGGCTGTCTGAACCTCTCCCAGCTCTGGCTGGGAGACAGGAGTCGCCAGGGGGAAGGGGGTACTGGGAGGAGGTACTGGTCCGGCCAACTTGGGAGGGTCCGTACCAGTCCCTGCGCCCTTGTGCTCTCTCTAGTTAGTGCACGACAAGAAGAGGGTGGAAGAAGACCTCTGGCAGAGCCTGCCGTACCTGTGGGACACTCAAGCCACCTTGCCAGAGGTGGCCATCAGGTTCATCGGTGGGCCACAGTCCCCAGGGTCCCTTTTCTGCCAGCCTGGCCCCAGTCCCCACCACCGCATTGGCAGCAAGGTCTTGCCGCATGGCACCCGAGGAACCTGAGCAGGCAGAAGCTGCGGGAGACCTGCGACGGCGAGGAGGGGCTGGTGGGGCAGGGGACGGGGCCTGGGCAGGGTGCCATGGTCTGGAGGGGACTCCTGGGGGTCTCTGCAGGCAGGGGGGGGGTCATGTCTGCTCTGCTTCCTTCTCTTGCAGCCCTTCTGCCCTTGGCAAAAGACCCTGAACTCTCGGTCAGGACTCTCGCAGCGGAGGCCATCTTCATCCCGATAAGAGAGATGCCAAGATCAGGATGGAGCCTGCAGTCACTGTGCTGCTGGCCCCTGCTGAGCCCTGAAGAAGTGAAATCCTCCTCTGGAAAACAGCTGTATTTTAACAAATTATTTTTTTTTAATAAAGCTGGAACAACAAGCCCAGTCCCATGCTGTCCTTCCCACGGAGAACACCCAGAGCGTGCTGAGCAGACAGTGTCATTCCTGGCTTGTGCTGCTGCCTGCAGGACAGCAGACCGGGACCCAGGGTGTCCTTGCGGCAAAGCCCCAGCTGCTCCGCTAGACCACAGAACCCGGAGAGGAGGAGGAGGAGGAGAGAAGCTTTAGCCCAGCCTGCCTCTCCTGAGACATCTCAGCGCACCCGTACTCTGCCAAGTCGGCAAATTGTCGTTTGCCCTGGCATCAAACCCCTCTCTTTTACAGGGGAAGGGTGCTGGTTTGGGCCGGGATAGAGTTAATTTTCTTCACGGTAGCTGGCACGGGGCTATGTTTTGAGTGGGAACAAGGGGTTATACCAGATGTCCCGAGTGGGGACAGCCCAAAACTACATAAGCCAAGTGGGGCAGGAGCAAAACTGCCTCCAGTCACCTCGAGTGGGAATCCGGCAAAGCTGTGGCTGACAGAAAGCTGACAAACCCTGGAGGCAGGAGAAAATGTGGGTCGCATGTGGTGTTCCCCAGGGCTCAGTACTGCGGCCGCTTCTGTTTAATATCTTTATCAACGATCTGCATGAGGGGATGGAGTGCACCCTCAGCAAGTTTGCCGACGACACCGAGTTGGGAGGGAGGGTTGGTCTGCCTGAGGGTAGGAAGGCTCTACAGAGAGATCTGGACAGGCTGGATCGATGGGCCGAGGCCAATTGTACGAGGTTCAACGAGGCCAAGTGCCGGGTCCTGCGCTTTGGTCACAACAACCCCACGCAGCGCTACAGGCTTGGGGAAGAGTGGCTGGAAAGCTGTCCGGCAGAAGAAGACCTGGGGCTGCTGGTTGACAGCCGGCTGAATACGAGCCAGCAGTGTGCCCAGGTGGCCAAGAAGGCCAACGGCATCCTGGCTTGTATCAGAAATAGTGTGGTCAGCATGAGCAGGGAGGTGATTGTTCCCCTGTACTCGGCACTGGTGAGGCCGCACCTCGAGTCCTGTGTTCAGTTTTGGGCCCCTCACTACAGGAAAGACATGGAGATGCTGGAGCGTGTCCAGAGAAGGGCAACCAAGCTGGTGAGGGGCCTGGAGCACAAGTCTTACGAGGAGCGGCTGAGGGAGCTGGGGCTGTTTAGTCTGGAGAAAAGGAGGCTGAGGGGAGACCTTATCGCTCTCTACAACTACCTGAAAGGAGGTTGTAGTGAGGTGGGTGCTGGTCTCTTCCATCAAGTAACTTGCGATAGGACAAGAGGAAACTTGTCCACCGGACAAGCCCACCAGGACTGGACCCCTCGGCTGACCAGACACCTCGGCTGACTGAACCAACGCTGGACAGACCCAGGACCGGTGAAATCTTTCTCTCTTCCTTTTTCTCTCTCTGTCTTCTTCTCTCTTTCCTTTTCCTTTGCCAAAGTCCCTACACCTCATCCGTTTCAAGATAGAAACCGTTGACCAAGTCTGAGACTAAGAGTAGATGCAGCCGCCCCTAGACCCTTCTCTGAGGAGGAGTCTGGAAAGCAAGGGGGTCTGCTCTGAACCTCCTGACTCAACGGCAGGGATCTCCTTATTCCCTCAATTGACGTATATGGTTACACGGTTTACAGAAGTAGTCTTATGCCAGTTCCTGTTGTGAGAAACCCTGCCACCTACTACCACGCCTCCCCAGTTCAGTTGGCTTCTGTCATGAATAAAATCTTTAACCGATCGTTTGGTGTTGCTTCGCCTTAATTTAGCCCGAGAGAATTTCAAATTAAACACGACTCCCTGGTCTGTCCAGTCTGGGTCGTGACAGGCCCTCACTGCTCGCCCCCCAAAATCACGCGCCTATCTAACCGAAATCTCCCTTGCCGCAACTTGAGGCCATTGCCTCTCGTCCTATCTCCGGCCACCTGACAGAAGAGACCAGCACCCACCTCACTACAACCCCCCTTCAGGTAGCTGTAGAGAGCGACAAGGTCTCCCCTCAGCCTCCTCTTCTCTAGACTAAACAGCCCCAGCTCCCTCAGCCGCCCCGGTGACGCCCCGGTGACGTGGGTGCCGAGGGCTCGGGCCCCCGCCTCGGCACTTCGCAGCCACCCCTGTGAGGCGGTGGCCGCCTCAGAGCGGGCGGCAGGTGGCCGAGGGCGTCCCTGCCCGTAGTCGGGGCGCACGCGGGCCAGCGGTGCTGATGTCACAGCGGCCACTGTGACCCGCGGGGGCAAGCCCACAAAAAGGAGCGCTGGGCACAGGCCGCCCGTCAGTGCGACCTGGTGAGGTGAGGAGAGGGCAGGGGAGGGACGGGGCTGGTGCGGGGCTGCCGAGGGAGGAGGGGGGCCCCAGGCCTCGGGGCGCTGGGCCTGTGCTGCAAGCTCACCCGCCTCTGGCTTCTCCCTCGCCCGCGCCCCGCTTCTCCCTCAGAGTCAGCAGAGGAGCATTTGGAGGAGACGCCCGGCGCTGCTGGGACAGGGATTCTCCAAACGCTCACCGTTGACGTGCGCCATGTCCGCAAGGAAGCAGAAGGCCCCCGACTCGATGGAGCAGGGTGAGAGCAAAGTAGCCCTCCCGCGGCGTAGCAGAGGGCTTGTCGGGGCGGCCGGCGTGGGGCCGAGAGCGGTGGCAGGGGGAGGCAGGAGCTCCCCGACCACCCCGGGGCAGGGCCCCTCCTGTCCTCAGCCAGCGGGGCCCAGGCTGGGCAGTGGGCACCTGCTGGGACCCCCGTGCCTGCAATGCCCCCTTCCTCTCCAAGGCCTCCAGCCCTGCCCGTCAGCCAGCTCGGCAGGGGCAGAGCAGGCCCTTGGGGGCAATCCCTCAGGGACGCTTCCCCCGGCCCCGCAGAGGTGCTCATTCCCAGTGGCGTTTGCTCTCTCCCCTCCAGCATGCCTGCTGTGTCGCCGGGCAGAGGCTGACCCGGCTCTCTGCGGGGCCAAACTGGAGAAGCGAGGGCTCTGTGCCCACGTGTTTTGCCTGGTGAGTTACGCCGGGGCTCCCTCCAGCTTGCCGACAGGCAGTCCCTGCCACGCTCTCCTCAGCAGCTCCTCCTCTTTTCTCTGCTGCAGCTTTTTGCCAGCGGGCTTTTTCAGCGAGGGGGCAGGGAAGCAGGACTCATGGGATTTCTCCCCGAGGATATTCGATGTACAATCGCGCAGGCAGCGCAGAAGGTGAGCACCTGACAAGACCGGGGAGATCTGTGCCGGGAGAGGTTTGCGGGACCCTAGCCTGGATCCGAGAAAGAAATCCCAGCCCTTCCGGCCGGCTCTGGGGCAGGAGTCTTGCTCCCAGCAGCTCCACAGAGGCTCCAGCACAGGAGCCTCGTCCGACAGGCGCATCTGCGGGGTGTGACCCAGCAGCGGCCACATCCTGCGCCCTGCCCGGAGGCGTGGGGCTGGCCGCGGCGGCCCTGGGGCTGCCGCTGATGGGGGCTGCTCTGCTCTTTCCAGCACTGCTTCGTCTGTGGCGAGAGCGGGGCCGCCATCTCCTGCCAGGAAACAGGCTGCCACCGCAGCTTCCATCTCCCCTGTGCCGTGGAGGGTGGATGCGTCACCCAATTCTTTGGGCTCTACAGGTAAGGGCAGCTGGCCCCCACAGGGGAGGCTGCTTGCTTTCAATCCTCTTCCTGCCAGCATCAGCCCAACAGGGAAGGAACCCGCAGTGACATTTCAGAACAGCCAGTCTCAGGCATAGCCACAGCCAGACAAGATCTGGGGCTCCTTCACACCTCGTCTCCCCTCCTTGCCGCCACCCGGGGAAGGAGCCAGCGCTTCTCACCTCGCCCATCCCTTTCCTCTTGCCCCCAGGGCCTTCTGCTGGGAGCACCGCCCAGAGCAGGCAGTGGAGGCGGCTCCGGAGGAGAACACCATCTGCCTCATCTGCCTGGACCTTGTGGAGGAGAGAAAGTCCTACGGCACCATGGTGTGCCCAGCGTGCAAACACGCCTGGTTCCACAGGGGCTGCATCCAGGTAGGAGCCGTCCCCTCGCCCCCGGGATTTGCTCACCCCCGGGGCACGGCAGGCGCTCGGCAGCACCAGGGCCTCACTTGTGCCGCTTACGTTTCTCCTCCTGCAGGGACAGGCTATGTGCGCCGGCATTTGCTTCCAGTGCCCACTCTGTAGAGATACGGAGCACTTTCACTCGGAAATGCTCACCATGGGGATCCGAATCCCCTTCAGGTTGGTGTCCTTCTGGCCGGCTCACAAGACAGGAGGCTGCAAGCGCTGTGCCGCCCCAGGGGCTGTCCTTCCTGGCCCTCCGCTGTCCCGCGAGTCTGGGCTTCAGCTTCACGGAGGAGCTGGAAACAGGGCGGGGGGGGGCGAGCAGGGACGCCCTGCATCTCCCTTATGCCGGGGCAGCAGGGGCTCATCCGTTTTCCTTTCTCCATCAGACTGCCATCATGGGAGAACAGGCGTGCATACGCAGAACTAGGCGAGAGGCACAGCCGCTGCGATGCCAGGGAGTGCCTTTGTCCCGGAGGCAGGGAGCAGGCAGAGCAAGAGGGGTAAGTTGCCAAAGCTGCACCCCGGGGCTCTGTACGGGAACCCTGTCTCGCCAAGGGCTCGAGGCGCAAGGACCGAGACCGAGAGCTCGGCCGGACAATCCCGTGCTGCGGTCACTTTGTCCTCACAGCCATGAGCACGTTTGCTTCCCCAGGCCCTGGCAACTGCTCCTGTGCTGCTCCTGCGCTGCCGAGGGCACCCACAGACGCTGCTCCGACTTGAGGAGCAGCACGGCCAGCTGGGAGTGCGACGCGTGTGCTGGCCTGGGCACCGGTAAGAGGCAAAGCACCCGGCTGCCCCTGGGCTGGGGCCAGGGGCCAGGCAAGGCCTGGCAGCGGGAGCCCAGGGTGGGCCTGGCAGAGCCTCTCTGCTCTAGGAGGGCTGGGGGCACCGCTCTGGCCTATCCTGCCCCGGGCCTGGGGGCCGAGCCCTTGACCTTCCTGCTTCCCCTTACAGCCTCCAGTGCCAGCTCAGAGCTCGCCGGCCCCAGCACTGCCAGCCAGGCAGGATCACGGCAATCGCTCAGGTCTCCGGAACCGGAGACCAGCAGCCCCAGCACCACCAGCCAGCTGCCATCAGGGTCCTCCTGCGGCTCCCCACCGTCGGAGACCAGCAGCCCCAGCACTGCCAGCCAGGCAGGATCGGGGCAATCGCTCAGGTCTCCGGCACCGGAGACCAGCAGCCCCAGCACTGCCAGCCAGGCAGGATCGGGGCAATCGCTCAGGTCTCCGGAACCGGAGACCAGCAGCGCCAGCACCGCCAGCCAGGCAGCATCGCGGTCCTGTGGCTCCCCGCCACTTCAGGGCAGCAGCTGCTCCAGCCCCCCTGGGCCCGTGCGGATGCGAGACTGCTCCCGCTTGCAACGCCGGGCCCAACGTCCCTACAGCCGGCCCGGAAGATGCCATGACAGGAGCCGTGCGCCAGCACCAAGTGCTGAGACCAGCACCCCCAGCCAGGCGGCGCCGGGGCCGTCCCACAGCTCCCCGGCACCCGAGACCAGCAGCCCCAGCACCGCCAGCCAGCTGACAGCGGGGTCCTCCTGCAGCTCCCCAGCGCTCGAGAGCAGCAGAAGCTCCAGCCCTCCTGGGCCCGTGCGGATGCGAGACTGCTCCCGCTTGCAACGCCGGGTCCAACACCCCTACAGCCGGCCCAGAAGACACCGTGACAGAAGCCGTGCGCCAGCACCAAGTGCTGAGACCAGCACCCCCAGCCAGGCGGCGCCGGGGCCGTCCCACAGCTCCCCAGCACCCGAGACCAGCAGCCCCAGCACCGCCAGCCAGCTGCCAGCGGGGTCCTCCTGCGGCTCCCCAGCGCTCGAGAGCAGCAGAAGCTCCAGCCCCCCTGGGCCCGCGCGGATGCGAGACCGCTCCCGCTTGCAACGCCGGGCCCAACATCCCTACAGCCGGCCCGGACGCCGCCATGGGACCAGCCGTGCGCCATCCCCGAGCACTGGTCCTGATCCCCCTCCACCCGTACAATAAAGTTGGCCGTTAATCTCTGTGCTGGGACATTCCACGCTCATTCGTCAGCTTCCTCCTCCTCCTCCACCTCTCCCTTTCTTGCGGGGCAGCCTTAGGGGCTGGGCCCAGAGCGTTGTCTTCTCCCTGGCGGTTGGCAGCACCTTCCCCAGACCTCCCTCCTCGCGGGCTGGCCTTGGCCGGCTGCCCCGCGCCATGGCCGTGGGCTTCGGCTCTCTGCCCCCGCCGCCGGGAGGGTGGCCCGGCCCGGCACGGCCCAGTCGGCGCCACTGCCCGTCTCCGGCAATGTGGGCTGTGCCCCCCCCAGCCGGCACGGCCCTCACGGCTCGCCCCCCAAAATCACGCGCCCCGGCCCCAGCGACTTTTGACACGCTTCCACTCTGCCTCCTTCTCGATAAGGCTGTAACCCATTTCCCATCCTCGTTGCCCAGGTTAGTGAGAATTGGGGCAAAGTGGCAAAGCTACTTTTCTTGGAAAGTTGACTTCGGTGTCACGTCTGTCTTTGTGACATGAAGAATTCTGCAGCTTATGTTTCTACAGTAGCCAAAGGCCTTTCCCCGTTCCCCAGCTCCGGGTCCTGTTCTCCAACGTGATTGCTGCTGCACCAACTGAAGGCTTCCTTCTTGCAGAACAAGCCAAGAAATCCTTTTTAAGAGAGACTGCAAACACCTGGTCAGGAACGTGCTCCTCAGAGCTCAGGAGAGCCAGAGCAGTACCTGTTACCGAGGGCTTGAGTCCCGTCATATGCCCTTTAGAGCAAAAAACCCACACGTGCTCTACGGCATCCGTCCTCTCTCCAGCACTGAGGCAGGCATTGAGAAAGCTCGGTCTTGCCCCTGCATCAGCACCTTCATCTCACTCAGAGGTGGGGATACAGCACTGACCTTCCAGCACCAGGAATTGTCAGGTAGGCAGAATGATCCTCCCATCCATCCAGCGCTGCAATAAAGAACGCCTGCTTTCTAAAACTCCAGAATTGAGCCTTAGAGAGTTTCTGAAGGGCCGACTTAACGGTAACAGTCTCAGTTAATCCCAGGAGCCACAGGCCCTGTACCTGCTGCCTCCTCTCCATCAGCTGTTTTCCAGTCTCTTCCACCTCACCCCAGCTCAGATGCTCAGGGCTGACGACCCTCGGGGCAGCCGCAGGAACCGCTCCAACCTTGGTTGTGGGGTTGTCCCTGGGGCTGAGCGCTCGGGCCCAGGGCGGGCGACCACGGAAGGGCCCGTGGGCCGTGAGGAATCCAGGTCCCCCCAGCCCATCCATGCTGGGAGATACCTGCCCCTGCCCCTGCCCCTGGTCCTGGTCTTATCCCTCTCCCTCTCCCTCTCCCTCTCCCTCTCCCTCTCCCTCTCCCTCTCCCTCTCCCCGGCTGCCCCCACCCCATCTCTCCTCCATTTCTCCTCAGGCTGCTCAGCCTCCTGCCCCCTCTATCTGTGACTGACAGCCCGCCTCCGGCTCCGCTGATTGGCTCAGCCGTGGCCAATGGCGCAGCTGTTGCCAGGCCGGCAGGGGCAGCTGAGGCCTCTCCTCACAGAGCTGCCCCCGCCGCTGGCGAAGGTGGACGGATGGATCCACGGAGGGATGTCCGTGACTTTTTCTGGGAATGCTGTCCCGGAGCCCAGCCAGAACTAGGGCCGTGCCTTCCCCACCCCGCTCTTCCCCCGCCTTGTTAGGTCTCCTTGTTGCCACCAGCTGGTTCCCAAGGCTGGGCCTGGTCCGCTCTCCTGGAAGCCAGGGCTGTGGCCTTGGCTTTTCGCCCTGCTCCCTCCCCTCGGCATCCTCAGCTCCGCCACCTCAGGGTCACTGCAGCCAAGGCTGCTGCCGACTTTCACATCCCCAACCAGTTCCTCCTTGTTCACCAGCGCCAGGTCCAGCAGAGCACCTCTCCTTCTGGGTTCCTCCCTCTCCTCTGGGTTCCTCCACCTCCGATTGGGTTCCTCCCTCTCCTTCTGGGTTCCTCCATCTCCTTCTGGGTTCCTCCATCTCCTCTGGGTTCCTCAATCACCAGCGCCAGGTCCAGCAGAGCACCTTTCCTTCTGGGTTCCTCCCTCTCCTCTGCGTTCCTCCATCTCCGATTGGGTTCCTCCCTCTCCTTCTCGGTTCCTCTGTCACCAGCACCAGGTCTAGCAGAGCACCTCTCCTTCTAGGTTCCTCCATCTCCTTCTGGGTTCCTCCATCTTCTGGGTTCCTCCGTCTCCTTCTGGGTTCCTCCGTCTCCTTCTGGGTTCCTCCATCACCAGCACCAGGTCCAGCAGAGCACCTCTCCTTCTGGGTTCCTCCATCTCCTTCTGGGTTCCTCCATCACCAGCACCAGGTCCAGCAGAGCACCTCTCCTTGGTTCCTCCATCTCCTCTGGGTTCCTCAATCACCAGCGCCAGGTCCAGCAGAGCACATCTCCTTCTGGGTTCCTCCCTCTCCTCTGGCTTCCTCCATCTCTGATTGGGTTCCTCCGTCTCCTTCTGGGTTCCTCAATCACCAGCACCAGGTTCAGCAGAGCACCTCTCCTTCTGGGTTCCTCCATCTCCTTCTGGGTTCCTCCATCTCCTTCTGGATTCCTCCATCACCAGTGCCAGGTCCAGCAGAGCACCTCTCCTTCTGGGTTCCTCCATCTCCTTCTGGGTTCCTCCATCACCAGCACCAGGTCCAGCAGAGCACATCTCCTTCTGGGTTCCTCCATCACCAGTGCCAGGTCCAGCAGAGCACCTCTCCTTCTGGGTTCCTCCATCTCCTTCTGGGTTCCTCCATCACCAGCACCAGGTCCAGCAGAGCACCTCTCCTTCTGGGTTCCTCCAACTCCTTCTGGGTTCCTCCATCTCCTTCTGGGTTCCTCCATCACCAGCACCAGGTCCAGCAGAGCACCTCTCCTTCTGGGTTCCTCCATCTCCTTCTGGGTTCCTCCATCACCAGCATCAGGTCCAGCAGAGCACCTCTCCTTCTGGGTTCCTCCAACTCCTTCTGGGTTCCTCCATCTCCTTCTGGGTTCCTCCATCACCAGCATCAGGTCCAGCAGGGCACCTCTCCTTCTGGGTTCCTCCATCTCCTCTGGGTTCCTCCATCTCCTTCTTGGTTCCTCCAGCACCAGCACCAGGTTCAGCAGAGCACCTCTCCTTCTGGGTTCCTCCATCTCCTTCTTGGTTCCTCCATCACATGCCAGGAACTGCACTCTAGAAGCCTCCTAGATTGCCTGAGCCCTGCTGGACCATCCTTCCAGCAGGTACCAGGGTGGTTCAGGTCCCCCATGAGGACCAGGGCCTGTGAACGTGAGGCTTCCTTCTTTACTTGTTTGAAGAAGACTTCGGCTACCTCTTCCTCCTGAACAGGAGGTCTCTAGAAGATCCCTGCTAACACTCCAGCCACCTTGGTCTGTCTGCTGACCCTGACCCACAGGCTGGCTCCTGTCCCACCCCAAGCAGGAGGCAAGTCCACCTCCTCGCCTTCCCGGCCGGTCCTTCCCGACGAGCCCGCATCCCTCCACCGCAGCCCTCCCACGGTGCCATCTACCCAACCACACCTCCGTGGTCACAGCATGGTCACAGCCCTCTAATCCCACGCAGATTCTGGCCCTGCGAGTGGTTCTCCATGCTGCGTGCGGGAGCGTGCGGGCACTTCAGGGAAGCACCAGCTGTGCTGGTTTCCCCGGGAAGGGGGCGAGAGCCTCCTCCATCGTGCTACCTCCGTGTTGGGATGTGCGGGAGAGGGGCTGCACGTGTTTGCGCTGTGGGGTATGCATGGACTTTACTCCCTCCTGCCCCTACGAGCCGTTCTGGGATCACGCACGGGGGGTGTGTAACCCCTTTAGACCATCACCAGGCACAGACCAGTCAGTCCAGCTGGGAACAGCCCCAGAGCCCTTTATTTTGTATTTTTAGGTGGATCTGAGAAGCTGAGAAGCCTCCCAGCCCCTTTTTGCTAACAGCCACTGCTACAGCCGCCGCCTCCGGCACCTTCTCCTCTGCTGCGGTACCAGCATCGCGTGCTAGGGAGGAAGAAAGAAAGCCTGTGACCCTATGGACAGGGAGGTGGCAGAGAAACCCTGCAGGTGTCGCTCAGGCCAGCGGTGATGGGATCTGCTTGCGACGAAGCCTCCAGTTGTCTATGAAGAGGGGGAGGCCCCTGATGCCCAAGGCCCTGAGAAGGTCCCAGGTGCAACTGATGAGCCTGGGGCCGAGTCAAGTGGGGCAGAGACCTTGGGGGTCCCGTACAGGGGTCCCCCTCGGGGCAAGGTGTCTTGGGGCAGGACTCTGCGAGGGAAGGACGTGCTCTCTGGTTTGGAACGGGGAGAGGCAGCCATCAGAGGGATCCCTCTGTCTTCAGCCAGGACTTTCACGTCCCACATGGAAAGCCAATTCTAGGTGCCCAGGCAGCCCCCTTGGCTGCCAGGGAGGTCCAGCCCAAAGGCAGCCTCCAGAACCTGCTTCTGTCTCACCAGGGGTGTCAGAGAAATGCCCTCTTTCCCCCAGGGCTGCCCTCGGTGGAGGGACGGGCCTTGCAGCCGGAGAAGCACCATCCCTCTTTGGAGATAGTTACCAGGGGAGCTGCCTCTGCTGCTCCAGCTTCCGCCGCTTGTTCTCAGTGACGTGCCTGAAGATGGTCCTCCGTTCCTGATGCGGCTCCAGCCTTCTGAGGACCTGGGCCGCTCGTGGGGAAAGGTGGCTGCAACAACAGGGAAACGTCATCCCTCAGCCTCTGCCGGAGACCCCGTCTGCCTCTGCCCTCGCACAGCCCCTGCACCCACCCGGTGCCGCATGTACTCAGCCTTTCACCCTGCGGTGAGCTTTGGGTCTTAGCTGCGGGGGTAACCCAGGTCATCCCCGCGTTAGGAGACATCGGAAGGTGTCCTACGCAACCCCAGGACGCAGGGACGGGGGACGCGGACATCCCTGCGGGGTCACAGCCACTCGAGTGCCCCCGGGCTGCGGCCGGAGCCAGCGCACACTTACTCAGGCTGGAGTCTCTGCAGCTGGGCGGCTGCTGCCATCTCCTCTGCTGGGAGAGGGTTTTCAGCCTTCCTCCACCTCCCGCCGACCTCCTTTCTCCTGGGCTGGGCTGGAGGGTGGGGAGCCCGAATGCCTTCAGTGCCGAGCACCTGCCGAGGAGGAGACGCTCTCAGCAAACCAGACGGCAAACAGAGGTGCCGTTTCCCAGAGGACCTCTCGAAAGGAGCCTGCAGCGGGACCTGGGAGCCGGGAGGCTCAGCACCAGCGTGCCCGTCATCACGGCTGATGGCTGCTTTTGCCCCTCGGGTCCTGCTGCCAATCTCTCCCTCACGGGGATGAGCGGGCAAACCCCTGCCCTGCAGCTGCGTGTCAGTCCCGCTCCCACCCCCCCAGAGACCTGCCGCCCCGACAGAGAGGGCCGCTGCTGCTCTCAGCGGTGTCAATTGCTGCCCCGTACCTGGGGCGGTTGTCGGTCCTCCCCTGCAGACCAGGCCTCCCACGCCGCCCATTCTGCCTTTGCTTGCTGTCGCCGCTCTTCCCACCGGGTCTTCACTCGCTCCCACTCTGCAGACAGCTTCCAGACCTCCTGGAGGGGACAGAATCGCAGCAGCAGGCAGGATTAGTCTCAGCTCCCGGCGGGGCTTCCTTCGGGTCTGACCCGTGTTGGTGCCCCTTGCCTCAGCCGGTCGGTCGGCAGCGCTTTGCCCCTAACAGATCGGGGGCCGTGGAGTCACGCCAGGCTCCTCAACTCACGGCAAACACAGCGGAGTGACCAAAGACCTCCACTGTCAACGACCTAGAAAGGACTTGTACGTTCTCCATAGCCCCTGGCCAGAAGAAAAAGCGTTTCATGACAACCCGGGGGCAACAGCAGGCGGGAAGGGTGTGCAGCACCTTCCTTTTCCTGAAGAAGACCTGACGGAGGTGACGATGAATGCACGCCAAGGAACCCTTTCAGGACGGCTCTCTGCACAAAGAGGCTTTTGCCGAGTCTCGAACAGCACTTTAGTTACAGCAAGGCAGAGCACGTACCTGCAGCGCTCTCCTGCAGCCTTCAGAAGACGGGAGCGCAGCGGTGGGGCTGGCTGGAGGAGCTGGCTTCTGCCTGCTTGCCTCCTTCGTCCTGGGGGAGCTGCCTGGACATGGTGGGAGCAGACTGCAAAGAGACACCAGGAGGAGACGGCATGAGCGTGGGGCAGGTGGGTGCCCCATGCTCTCCGTCTGGTATCAAAGCTCCCCAGGCTGGCAGAAGAAGCGGTGGAGGTCGGACCGTTTCCCATGGCAAGGGGGGGGCCTTTCCTGAGCTCCATCAGATGGATGGGAGAGGACTGCGCCTCAGGTCTGCTGTAGGAGCAAGCAAAGTAACGTGGGGTGTGCTCAACCTCCGCTGCCTTCCCCGCTAAGGGGCCTGTGATAGGGCAAACAAGCTCGTAAAAACCATGGGGCACGTGCTAGGGACCTTCCCGAGTCCTTACAGCCGGAGTCTCCAAAGGGGACGTCTCTCCTACGTGGGCGCAAGGGTCCCTTTCATCCCTTCCCACAAGGGTCTCACCTGGCAGAAGGCTTCTTCTCCGTGTCTTGCTGCCTGGTGCCCGGCCCCTGGTTTGGCAGCGCGGGGAGGGAATACTTCATCCGCCTCTGCAGCAGCTTGTCAGGCGCCTGGCTTCCCTCTGTACCTGGGAAAGGAGAAAGCTCTTCAGAGCAGCCCCGTGGGGAGTGCGTTTGAACCGGGCTCTGGACAGCAGGGACCCCTTCCCGTACCTCTTCTGACGCTGTGCTTTTCTGCAACCTTCTTGTGCCAGGCGGAGAAAGCCTTGGATGCCGATCTGCTGATCACCAGGAACTGAAACCTGGAACGCGAATGATGACACAGGCTTGAAGAACAGTGACCTCCTACCCTCTGCAGCTTGCCAGCACTAATCCTCCCGACTGTCGTGCGAGGCGTCGCATCCCTTTTCCTTTGTGGCCCTGCACAGGTTTTAGTGGCAATCTCCCCCAGCCCGACGCTGCCTCACCATGTGCATTTGGTTCTCGCTGATGGCAATGACAACAGGCTGGGCGTGAGAAACACGATCACGATGCCGGGTCACTCCAGGAGAATACACGCATAGTGCCAGCTCAGCATTAGTTACCCAGAAACCAGTTGCTTCACAATTGATCCCTGACTCGATGCCGAATGTCAAGCCCTGACAACGCGTGCTCCTGAGCAGGAGCTGGGAAGCCGCCCGCTTGGCCGGTCAAGGGCTGCAGAGGAAAAGCACTCACCTCGGGAACGCGTGGGCAGGAGCAGCCTGCATCTCCTGAGAGGCGGTCGCTCCACTGGAGACAGCTGCCCCTGGCATCCACAGCCTCTGCAAAGCGACACAGAGCTGTTAGAAGGTTTCCAAGGCAGTTTCCTCTTGGCTCCCAAAGGAAGCAGACCTGTCTCCCGCTCCAAAAGCAAGCCACTTCTCCAAACCTCTCTGCCAAATCCTCCTCCATCAGCGTTAGCCCTTGCTCTGCTCTGGAGAAGCTGCACAGCCAACACTGAGACCGCGCAATAACACCGCTGGGCTTTTTTGTAGGGCAAGGACCCAGAAGAAACTTTCTTTGCTAATGGAGAAGTCAGCGGGGGCAAGCACGGGGAAAGGTGTTTGACTGTCCTGCCACGTCCAGGCTGGCCAACGGCGACCGGGTTGCTCAGCCTTCCTTAGGCTTCCCAAAGACACGGAAGCAGCCCTCAAAACCTCGAGCAACTTACAGTGTGAAGCAGCGCAATCCGGCTGGCCTTCCTCTCCAGCCCTGTGACGCAGTCAGAATAGAACCGCATGCACAGGAGGTCGTCTTTGCAGGACAGAACACCAATGTCCTTGAAGGCGAAGGAGAGGCGCTGCCCGTTCTTCAGTTGGGAAGAGTACAAGAGGACGGTCTCTTGCACGCAGTCCTTCACCACGTGCTGTGGGAAGGAGGTGGCTTGCGACAGCCGCTTGTAGTTCAGCGGCTTGATCTTGACATTGCCTGCGAGGAGGAGGAACGTGGTCACTGTCACAGCAGGCCAAATTTCCACATAAGATTCATAAAACAAAATGCCAGAGGGAAGGGTGCTCACAGAAACAGCCCTTGGGGAGCAGTTAGTTTTGGGGGAGCTCAAGCCACCCCCTGACCTTTGGAGGCAGTTCTCTACTTCTCCCAGCCCTTCCCAAAGAGCCGAGAGCACACATTCCCCCCCCAGACATGGAGGGGGAAAGCGGAGGGTGGCCGCTGCTTTCTTACCAGGGATAACTACTGTGGGGAACGCGAGCTCCTGCAGACACAACACATCAAGCTCCAGTCGGAAGACGGGTCTTCGAACCACATACACCTCTTCTTTGCCCTGGAATTGCTCTTGGAGCATAGCGAAGGTCCCGAGTCCTGCGACCAGGACACCCTGCCCAGGAAAAAGACAAAAAGGCTGATGAGCGAGTACTTCAGAGATGGGAAAAGTGAAAGCTTAGGAAAAGGCCCGTGTTCTCCATTTGTTTTCTTGCCCTCCTCAAAATATTCGCTAACATCCCTTGGCTAGAGAAGATCCCAGGCAATTCCAGCACAGGGAGGGAATACCCCTGGGACTGATTCCCAGGGATTATCCTTGGCATGGCACCGGCATAATCACCTGCCTCCCCGCTCGGCCTCTCCGCTCTGACCACAGCGAAGGGTGAAGCCCTATCGTGTGCTGAATGCTTTCTCAGACTAGATCTGGACTTGGTTTCTCTCCTGGTTGACCAAGAAGCAGCTCTGGGCACATGGGCTTGTCTCAGTGTGCCGCCACGATGCTCAGGGAGGGCTCGCTTCCCGGGGTCCAGGCCCTCCGGGGCAAAGGGGGACCAAGACGCCAGCCCACCTTGTCCTGCTTCAGCTGTCCCAGGATGTACACAGACACAGCATCCCAAATAGCCACAACCTCTGGAAAGCAAAGGAAAGAGGTGTTGGGCTCCGGGCCAGCCAGCTCACAGCCTCTGGGCAAGCTCCTCGCCCAGGGGTTGACAGATGCCGGCGTCCGCAAACAGCCCAGGCAAACGCGGCCACGGCTGCGGAGCTGGGCTGTGCCCCAATTTCCGACTGCCAGCCTTACTCTGCTCCCGGGGCAGGGCTGGGGTACAAATGGGGATGTGGGAAGGGCTCAGGACCGGGGCTGTGGCCATCTAACCCCCAGAAAGCCTTGGCACCCCAGAGCCCAGGATGTGATCTGCCAGCCTGGTGGCACAAGGGGGTCCCACGGGGAGGACGAGAGGTTCTCCCAAAGGAGACTTTGTTCAAGGGAAAGGGCTGATTTACAGCACAGGCATTTCCAGCCGGCTCGCGAGAGCCTTGTGGGAGGTGTAGCTGTCCCCCCCAGCCCCCGGGATGCAGAAGCCCTTTTCATCCCAGAGCCAGAACCCCACGAGGGGCCAGCTTCCAGGGAAAGCTGGCCCTGCATGGCCCCCCTCGCAAGGGGACGGAGCCATTCCCATGGGAGCCTCGGGGCTCCGGGCAGCACCAGGACCTGGTTGCCACATCGTCCCCCGAGTCCAGTGGGACCCCCAGGCAGGGCTCTCGCAGCAGCCCCCAGCCCTGTCCAGTCACCCCCACAGCCCGGCAGCTGCAGCTTTTTCCAGAGGCCAGCCCCGGTGCGACCCCTCGGGAAGGAATTCCCAAACCCCTTACCCTTGGTGGAGAGCTGCAGGAGCGTGGGGAACAAGCTGCTGAGCTCCAAGCTGATGGCCATGGTGCAGCAGCCCTCCATCGCGCCTGCCGCTTGCCCTCCGCTCAGGGAAAGGGATGCTCTTCGCAGCTCCTCGCCCAGAACTCCTCTCCGACGTGCCCCTGCTGCTCTGCCGGTCACAACGGGGTCCCCCCAGCGCAGCCCCGCTGCCTCCCGATCCCGCTCCTGGCTGTGGAGCAGCTCCGAAGCGCAGCAGTGGGGAGCCCCTGAGCAGTGCCCAGCAGCGCCCAAGCCTCGCCGGGAAGTGCCAGCAGCGCTGGGGAGACCTCCCTGGGATGCGGGGCATCCCCCTGTGACATCAGCCCACATCGTTTGAAGGTGCATGTCGTGGTTTAACCCCAGCCAGCAACTAAGCACCACGCAGCCGCTCACTCACTCCCCCCCCATCCAGTGGGATGGGGGAGAAAATCAGGAAAAGAAGTAAAACTCCTGGGTTGAGATAAGAACGATTTAATAGAACAGAAAAGAAGAGACTAATAATGATAATGATAACACTAATAAAATGACAACAGTAGTAATAAACGGATTGAAATGTACAAATGATGCACAGGGCAATTGCTCACCACCCGCCAACCGACACCCAGCCAGTCCCCAAGCGGCGAATCCCTGCCCCCCCCACTTCCCAGTTCCTAAACTAGATGGGACGTCACATGGTATGGAATACACTGTTGGCCAGTTTGGGTCAGGTGCCCTGGCTGGGCATGAGAAGCTGAAAAATCCTTGACTGTAGTCTAAACACTACTGAGCAACAACTGAAAACATCAGTGTTATCAACATTCTTCACATACTGAACTCAAAACGTAGCACTGTACCAGCTACTAGGAAGACAGCTAACTACATCCCAGCTGAAACCAGGACAGTGCATTATGACGCCAGCAGAGAGCTGGTGCAGCTGGGGAGAGAGGAGATGGATTTCCCTTCTTGTCCTGGGGAGCAGTCATCCCCGTTCTCTCCGAGTTGCTCCGGCAGAGCTTGCCGTTACCTGTGCTGGGAATTGTTAGGGTGAATAGCCTGGCTTAGCACTAGAAGCTAAAGGAGTTGAAGCCTCAGGCTGCAAGAGCTGAGCGAGAGTCCACTTTTTGATAAAGCTAATGCTGCTAACCCAGAACTAGCTGAAACTGGCAGATGCGAGCAGAATGAAGACGACCAAGGAAACGATTCCAAGAGAATGAGGGAACTTCAGAAGAATGCCAGCCCAGTGTGGAAGAATTGCTGGAGGTGACTTACTGATATGTCCCCCCGCCTCTCTTAAGGGAAGGTGAACCTCCAGGGTGGAATACAGTGGATATGCAAGGAATCTGTTCCATAATAATTCCCTAAGCAACATAATCTGCAACCTTAGATGGCAGCAACACGAGGGGAGCTTGGTGTGCTGACTCTGAGAAACAACACGGAGGGCGGAGGAGAGCAGAGACACCGCGGCCAGGCTCTGCGAAATCACCGCAGGGATGGGGAACTGGAACCATAGGAACAAGAATGGAAGGTTCCTGCATTGAATCCACTACAGCAAGGAGGCGAAACAATGGGGTTCTGTCAATGCTGTTGTCTTACTTCTGATTTGTAAGTGCCCAGCTCTGGAGTACTGACATGGAACTTTGCTCATTATAATCTCATTATAATAGCAAAACACACCTCTGTCCCAAAAGCTACCTGCCTCTAAGGTGCAACCACCCCTCACTGAGCATGCGCTCTGAATTTTCTCTAGCATAGACCTTTAGAAGTAAAGCGAGGAGATTTTACACCAATCATAATAAAGGTATGTATGACTAGAGTCACTCAAGCTCCACGTAAAAATAAGAAAATAGTATAAAAGGGCTTAAGAGAGGAGGAATGCTGGGGAAGATACCATCGTAGACAAGTCGGGAGGACATCGCTGACTTCTGGGATCAGTCGAGGGGCTGAACATCTCTTCTCCCCTCCACCCCCCCAATGAGATGCCTACTGGGTGAGATTCGGACCCTCATTATACCGAGTACTTCCCCAGGAAACTCTCTGTAGAGTTTTTCCATAATTTAGTGTCCTTGTAGTCGACTGCCTTATTATTTGCACGTGCTTTGCAGACAGTGTACGTATCACCGGCAATCCAAAAGAACCTGTACTCCTGTTGCTTTAATAAACTGTACTATTCATTAAAATCTAGCCGTGATAGCTCGCTGAACGTGACTAAATTGAAAGGACAGTGCACTATTAGTGCATCTGTAATCGTGATAGTTCAATAAATCGAACGTGACCGGACTTAGAGTGCTGAATTGGGCATCACTCAGAATCTAAGCCTGGCCGCCCCCAGCCCCTCTGATATCTGAGGACAAGCTGGAATGCACGGGGGTTTATTTTCTGCCAAACTTTGTTACGCTTTAACGCAACAGTCCCCTTGTCACCATTACTGTGTCACCGTGTCACCATCACTGTGTCACTATCACCGTCGCCGTGTCACCATCACTGTGTCACTGTCACCATCACCATCGCTGTGTCACCATCACCATGCCGTGCAGTCTGATGGAGCGAGCGAGTATTGCTCACGCTTATGAACCCCCCCAGCAGGCAGGATGCCTTGGCATGGGCTGCGTCAAACAGCCGTGCTCCTGGGATGCAGCCGTCACCTTGGGCTGCAGGTTCCTCTCTTGCTGCTCTCCCTGATGATCCGCACCCCGGCTGCGTCCCTCTTCCCGGGCCACTTGCTCTCCCCGGACACCTGCTGCAGCTCTCCCAGCCTGCGCAGGCTTCTGTCCAACTTCCCCAGAGGGGACGGAGCCGTCGTCGTCTGCTGCCGCATCCTGCGACTCTCCTGCTTGGCTTCTCTCATGGAAGCAGAGCGCTGACTCCCGGCGCCGACGTCGTCTCATCACGACGTGCCCGTCTGCAGGCTGCTGCACCGTGCAGCCCTGGCGAGGGCCAGATCCCGCCGGCAGCTGGGCCATGAATCGGCATTTTCCTGGCCACGGTGGCCAACACCTCCTTGCAGTCAGGCATGGTCTTCTGTGCTCCCGCTAACCTCCACCCCTCCTTCTGCGATTTTTGTCTCCTCCATCGGCTCCATTTACTCTGTCTCCATTGATGATTGAGTTGTCCCCTCCCTCTGGCCATTGGCAAGTGGGGCAGCACAGGAGTCTTTCCTGGGCCCTGAGCAAGAACGTGCACTTTTATAAGGTGACCCGGAGGACGCAACCGTCATCATGTCTGTTGGACTCCTTCTCCCCAACTGTCGTCGTTCTGGGGACTCGCCTGTGCTATTCAGCCCATGGCGAGAGGTCACGCCGAGCGGCTGTGTTTCTGGCTGCACCCTGGAGAGAAGCCGCCCGCGTGCACTGAAATTGGGGTGCCGAGGTGGGCTGTGTCCTCGGGGGCAAGCCTGTGCCTGCGGGACGCTCGGCCGTGGGGTGAGAGTGTGTGGGGAAGGGCCGGACTGCTTTCACGGGGCAGCGTTTAGCTGCGGTCAGGTGAAACGGTGCTGTCAGAGCCCTCTGCCTTGCTTGCGCTGTTGATCTCGCTGCTCTCCCCTCGACCTCATCTTGCAATGTCTGGCTGAGGCATAGACACAAAATGGGGACGGCCCATCGTCCTCACCCTCGCGCACCCCCTCTCGCCACAGCTGAAGGTGAACAGACTAGACCTTTGGGGGTATGTCGTTTTATTGCAGAGATGGTAGAGGGGTTGTGTAGAGGGAATGGCGGAGTCCAAAAGTGGGAGCAGGGGCCTGGGGCTTGATCAGCGTCACCTGGAAGGGGAAAAGCGAGAAGAAAAAAAGGTGACCGTGGTGCCTTGTTCGCAAGAAGACTTTTGTCTTCGGCGAAGGCCGTCTGGCATAACAAGTTGATGGCCGTGCATTTGCCGTTTGCCGTGCATTGCTGTGTGCGCGCCCGGGCACTTTCAGCTAACTCCCCCTGTGCCAGTGGCACACCTGATGGAAACCTCCTGTGTGATCAGGACATTTCTAAGGGTCTGCTGCTGTTACTGATTGGCATTTCTCCCTTTTTGGAGAGGCATATAAAGGCAAGAGAAAAAAAAAAGAGTTTAGGGGCAGGTAAAATCCATCCCTCGATTGTCTTCAGGAGGCCGCTCAAAGCAAAGAGCTTGTGTTTGACGCAAAATGGAGCGACGTGCCCGCTCCGTCTGGCAGGGCAAGCTCATGGCTGGAGCTGAGCTGGCACTGGCACTTGCTCCAAGTCCAGAGCCCTTCTAGCTCCACCCAGACTTTGCTAGACACCCCTGCCCTCCCAGCTGATCCCCCCTGCGTGAGAAGGGTCTGCCCTTGGCTCTGCTTGTGCCTTCTGCAGCAGTGTGTCCTCCTGAAGAGCTTGTAATGTGCGAGCATGTGTCACCATTGAGCACCTGAGCTAGTGCAGAGGCAAAGATGTGTTCTTTGGCCTCACTCTGCTCGGCTTTGGGCCAAGGCAAGGGAGCAGGCCTGCTGTCCTGCGGTTTGTCGCTCCAGTAAGGTGGTCTGGAGTTCTGAGAAGCCCCGTTGGAAGGGGGAGATGCTTAAGGGCTGGTTGTTGCAAAGCAGGGGAGGAGATTTGGGCAGGCTGCCTTACCTTTCCCAGGCAGTAGTCTGCCGGTCCTGGCTTCACTGTTTTGTCACCTCCAATTCCACTTTTGCTTCCCATCGTGTACACGGGAGCCCTTTTCCTGTAGGTGTCCACTTCCACCTTGGGGAATGCAGCAGGACCTGGCGTCTGTAAGAGAGGCAGGGAGGTTGTTGGGTACAAAAGGCAGCAAACAAGAACAACAAAAGTTGATTCTTGCCGGGTGCCCACGCGGGCTGCGCTAGTTGAGCTGGCTGGCCAGAGAAGTGGCGTGAGAGGCACGGAGCGATTGGAACAAGGGCCCCTCCTGTTCCCCTGCAGAGGCAGATTTCGCAGAGGAGAGGGAGATTCCCATTACTGCCGATGAGTTTTGCCCCACCAAAACTGTTAGTGTTGGAAAGCGAGGGACTGCGGGTGTCGGCGTTGCTGTTGGCAGCAGGAGAGCCACGGGACCCATGGCTCCTTGGGTTTTGCTGCTGGTGCAGGGAAGTGGGCGTGAAGAGAGGCTGCAGCAGGAGTCAGAGCCCTCCGGCCCTGAGGAGAGCAGCTGCGAGACAGCAGAGAAGCGTAGCTCACCTTGGCGAGGTCTTCAGCAAAGCCGTTGTGCTTACTCTTCCCTTTCATGGAGTAGCAGGGGCTGGCGTGGGTGTAGGCTGTGTTGGGTCCCACCAGCCTGGGCAGGGTGTAGGTGCCAGGACCTGGAAGGGGAATGGGAAGAGAGCGTGTGTGAGTCCGGCAGGGAGAGGAGCAGCGCCTGGGTGGGAGAGAAGCAGCCTGCCAAGCCTGCTGCGAGGAGCTTGAAGGATGTCTCGCCCCTCTCCCAACGCCTCCGTCTTTTGTCACACGTGGCGTGTGTCGGCAGCTCCAAGCCCGAGTTGCCGGTTCTTTTGTGGGATGGGAGAAGCTGGTGCTCCGGGACGTCAAGCAAGCTCGTCAAGAGACTCTTGCGCCCTGCTGTGTAGGCTTTTCGCTAGGCCTGTCAAAAAAGCTGCCCGGCAGGTTTTCCCTGGAGGACACGCGGGCTGGGCTGCAAGCGTGTGTATTTCCCCGAGTTCCCTTACCTGGAGTTTCATTGGTTTTGATGGCCTTGTGCCGGAAGGCCATGGACGGCGCCGGCGCGCATTTGTAGAGGTGTTGGTTGGCCTTGTCGGTGGAGTAGTCACCTAGGGAGAAGCAGAGAAAAGCAGGGAAGCTGGGCTCTCTTCCTCAAGCCAAAGAGGAAAGGTCAGGAGGAGGTGCTCAGCCACGTTTGCCTTCTGCCTGGAAACCTCTGAAGCTCCTTCGGGACGCGAGCTGATGGTTTTGTGCCCCGGTAGCACAGGGCAAAAAGGCAGGCGGTGCTGCTTGTGTCGCCTGGAAGAAGTGCTGGAGAAACGGTACTCACTTGGTCCAGGGGTGACCTCGGTCGTTATCTTGGGAAGTCCGCCCATGTGCTGTGCCGGAGCCACGTACTTCCCGTTCCTGGTGATGGAGGGCTGGACGTAGTACCGAGGGCCCGGAGAGCAACTGTCTGTGCCGGGAGCTTTGGCCCTTTGGAAAGTGTACGCAGGGGCTTTGGTTTTGGTGGGATTGTGAACCAGGTAACCTAGGAAGAAAAGCCTGTGAAAGGACACCTGCCTGCAACTCCATATTTAAAGCTAGTTTCTAAGTGGAGTAGCTGGAGTTGCCGGCCACAAGAATTTCCCTTCCTGTGTGGTTTTTGTCCTCCAAGAATGATACCGGCAGGCCAATACAATGGTACAATGACTTCCGGCAAGAACAGTGTAGGCACTGTGCGATTAATCAGAATACCACCAAAATGCAATTGTTATGAAGTATTAAATCCCCAAACCGTTGCTACGCTAACTTAAAGGAAATGTAAAGATCGCCTCTGTCACGTTTTGCTTTCCCGCAGCCCAGTGGGAAAGAAATTGAAACCTTACTGCTATTATGGGGGAGGAGAAGAAGAAAGTGAAGGAGAAGAAGGTGGTGAAGGAGAAGGTGGTGTTGAAGGAGAAGAAGAGAAGATGAAAATGGGGGAGAAGAATAGGAAGAGAAGATGAAGTAGAATAGGAGAAGATGAAGAAGGAGGAGAAGAAGAGGAGAAGAGAGCAGAGGAGAAGAAGAAGAAGAGAAGAAGCAAAGGATGAGGTGGGAGCAGCAAGTTCGGAGCAAAGACAGAGAAGAAGCTTCCTCCTGTGCTGCTACGGCCACCTCTGTGCTCAGCAGAGTCCGGCAGCTCTTTTCCCGGGCTTTCCCCGGAGCAGCCTGAGCCTTCCTCTGGCCCGCCTGCGTCCTTGCTGCAGCTGAGAGCATGGAGGCTTGGAGCAAGGGGGAACGGAGCCGTGGCTGCTTGTCCCCTGGAGGCAGCGGATGTGGTGCACCCCGCTTGCGACAGTGGTTTTACCTGTTGTCCCGGGGATTGAGTACTTGGGTCCCGGGCTGGTGAACTGGGCCATGATGGGGCCGCGTGGGCGATGAGGTCTCCAGGTGCCCACCCAGGCTCCGTCCACATCGGAGGCAGCTACCGAGCCTACTATAAGAGCAGGAGAGTTGCCGAGGGGCTTCCCTGGCGGAGACCCGGCATGAAACCTCCCCGGGAGGAGCAGCAACGCTTCACCTTTCTCTATCTTCGCCATCGGACTGGGTGCAGATGAGCTTGTCGGCCGCTGCAGCTCTCGGTCGCAGAGCACGGCAAGAGCGAGGGCAGGCAGCGATCGCGCAGGAGAGGTTGTGGTCTCGGCTGCCAGGTGGCCTTGGGGAGAGGCCTCGGCTCGTCACGGAGACGCCCAGTGACGTCATAGAGCTCCGGGCGCCTGTCGTATGGGCTGTTGCATCATACGGCTGACGGGGAGCTGGGGACGTCCAGCTGGCAGGGCCAGACCTTGATGAGGTCTGCACGGCAGAAACACGCAACGAGGGAAAAACTGATGTGATTTCTGTGTTTAATCTGGCAGCCTTGTGTTCTTATACTGTTGGGCTGACCTAATAATGTGAATGTAGCTTTGAACACCTGGAACTTCTTTTTCGTGTCCTATTTTCCAGGCGTCCCTTAATCTACGGTTTTCCTCCTAGGGAGGGTGAGTCGGGCCCGGTGTTAGTCAGCAGAATTTGCTGCTGGGGGCTCTCAGTTAGCGAGGTTTAGGAATACCTCTGTGGTGCCGCTTTGGGGAGTTTCTCCCTGGAAATCGAGGCAAGAGAGCCCTTTCCCAAGGTGCCGAAGAAACCGCGTAGACTTGCGCGTACCTTCTAGGTCATGCAAGTAAAGCGAGATGCCAGCCAGAGATCGGGAGTGTGTTCACATTTCTCCCCGATAAGTCAAATGCCCTATTTTTCATGGGTTTCTCACAGGAATAAGAATCGTGAGCGGGCACAGAAGGGTTTCTGTACCGGGCCTGGCTGGGATACAGGTAATTTTTCTGTCATCGCACCCTGCACGGTGCTGTTTTCAGCATTGACAGCACACCGATGTTTAGCTACTGCTGAGCAGTGCTTATGCAGAACCAAGGTCTTCTCTGTTTCTCACTCTGCTGCCCCAGCGAGCTGGCTGGGAGGGGACACAGCAGAGACAGCTGCCCCGAGCTGACCGAAGGGGTACCACGGATCCACACCACGTAGTGTCACGCTCAGCAAGAAAACCGGGACTGGGGGAGTCTTTCCAAGGCAGCCACTGCACCAAGATGGCTGGGCATCTGCCTGCTGGTGAGAGGTGGTCGGTGGTTGCTGTCACATCAGTTGGCTTCCTTTTTTATTCCCTGCACTTGTTAAACTGTCTTTATCTCGACTCCCTTAGGTCACAGCCTAAGGAAACCGGAGCTTCCTGGGTCTCAGAGTAATTCTAGAGCTCAAGTGGCGACAGACATCAACTCTAGATCACACAGTACATGCCAACGCTCATCACTGACCCAAGAAGACATGCTCCTCCTGTCCTACCCAAGGCTTTCAAGTCCAACACACTTTCTTCCTAAAGCAGGACGCTACCTTATTTACTTGTAACACCATTCCTACGTTCCGTGGGATGGGGCTACAGGTAGGTTACGCAAGCCATCAAGCCACTGTCTGGAAGCACCAGAGCCTTTTGGGTACTGTTTGTCACCATGGTTTGCCTGAGAAGGAAACTAAAACACAGAATAGACGGCGAGAAATTTAACCTGCCATGGAGATAGCTACAGTGAACAAGTACGATTTTGTGCGTTACAAAGCATCATTTTTAAAATTCAACCCTGAGTTTTTCAAGTGTCAACCCTTATTTTTATAATGCAAGCCTCAATGTTAGGGCAAAAAGCATAAATTTAAATTCTGGGGGTGCAAACAGTCATTTTTAAGGTCCAGGCCCACATATATGGAGGACAAAACCTAATTTATTAGTTCCAAGCTCCATCTTTAAGGTTCAGAGACTCATTTTAAGGGCCCAGAGCATCATTTTTAAGCCCCAAAGTCTGATCTGGAAGGACCACAGCCTCATTTGTAGAGTCTAAATCCAAATTTATACAGTCCAAACCCTTATTTTTACTTTCCAAACTCTTAGTTTTGCCTTCCAAAGCCTCATTTTAGTTTCCAAAACCTTCACTTTTAGGGTGCAGAAGCTCAGGGTTAGTTTGCATAGTCTCATTTTCAGGGTCCAAAGCCTCTTTTTTAGGATCCAGACAAGCATTTTTAGGGTGCAAGCTGCATCTGGACTGTCCAAACCCTCATTTGGAGGGTCCAAAGCCCACTTGTAGGGCTCAAAGCCTCAGGCTTAGGGTCCAAAGCTTTGATTCGAGGATTGAAAGACTTCAATTGTAGGGTGCCAACCCTCATTTTAAGGTACAAACTCCTCACTTAGGGCTCAAAGCCTCATTTCCTTAATGTCCGAGGCATATAATGAGCATCCAAAGACCCAGCTGTAGGGTCCAAAGCCCCGTTTTAGGGCCAAAATCCTTGGTTTCAGGCTTTAAAAACGGCCCTTTGGAAATGCTGACTCATATGGGCCCTAGCAATATGAAAGAGGGGGTCTCAGCATGCCCGGGCCCCCACTGCCTGCGGCTGTCTGAACCTCTCCCAGCTCTGGCTGGGAGACAGGAGTCGCCAGGGGGAAGGGGGTACTGGGAGGAGGTACTGGTCCGGCCAACTTGGGAGGGTCCGTACCAGTCCCTGCGCCCTTGTGCTCTCTCTAGTTAGTGCACGACAAGAAGAGGGTGGAAGAAGACCTCTGGCAGAGCCTGCCGTACCTGTGGGACACTCAAGCCACCTTGCCAGAGGTGGCCATCAGGTTCATCGGTGGGCCACAGTCCCCAGGGTCCCTTTTCTGCCAGCCTGGCCCCAGTCCCCACCACCGCATTGGCAGCAAGGTCTTGCCGCATGGCACCCGAGGAACCTGAGCAGGCAGAAGCTGCGGGAGACCTGCGACGGCGAGGAGGGGCTGGTGGGGCAGGGGACGGGGCCTGGGCAGGGTGCCATGGTCTGGAGGGGACTCCTGGGGGTCTCTGCAGGCAGGGGGGGGGTCATGTCTGCTCTGCTTCCTTCTCTTGCAGCCCTTCTGCCCTTGGCAAAAGACCCTGAACTCTCGGTCAGGACTCTCGCAGCGGAGGCCATCTTCATCCCGATAAGAGAGATGCCAAGATCAGGATGGAGCCTGCAGTCACTGTGCTGCTGGCCCCTGCTGAGCCCTGAAGAAGTGAAATCCTCCTCTGGAAAACAGCTGTATTTTAACAAATTATTTTTTTTTAATAAAGCTGGAACAACAAGCCCAGTCCCATGCTGTCCTTCCCACGGAGAACACCCAGAGCGTGCTGAGCAGACAGTGTCATTCCTGGCTTGTGCTGCTGCCTGCAGGACAGCAGACCGGGACCCAGGGTGTCCTTGCGGCAAAGCCCCAGCTGCTCCGCTAGACCACAGAACCCGGAGAGGAGGAGGAGGAGGAGAGAAGCTTTAGCCCAGCCTGCCTCTCCTGAGACATCTCAGGGCACCCGTACTCTGCCAAGTCGGCAAATTGTCGTTTGCCCTGGCATCAAACCCCTCTCTTTTACAGGGGAAGGGTGCTGGTTTGGGCCGGGATAGAGTTAATTTTCTTCACGGTAGCTGGCACGGGGCTATGTTTTGAGTGGGAACAAGGGGTTATACCAGATGTCCCGAGTGGGGACAGCCCAAAACTACATAAGCCAAGTGGGGCAGGAGCAAAACTGCCTCCAGTCACCTCGAGTGGGAATCCGGCAAAGCTGTGGCTGACAGAAAGCTGACAAACCCTGGAGGCAGGAGAAAATGTGGGTCGCATGTGGTGTTCCCCAGGGCTCAGTACTGCGGCCGCTTCTGTTTAATATCTTTATCAACGATCTGCATGAGGGGATGGAGTGCACCCTCAGCAAGTTTGCCGACGACACCGAGTTGGGAGGGAGGGTTGGTCTGCCTGAGGGTAGGAAGGCTCTACAGAGAGATCTGGACAGGCTGGATCGATGGGCCGAGGCCAATTGTACGAGGTTCAACGAGGCCAAGTGCCGGGTCCTGCGCTTTGGTCACAACAACCCCACGCAGCGCTACAGGCTTGGGGAAGAGTGGCTGGAAAGCTGTCCGGCAGAAGAAGACCTGGGGCTGCTGGTTGACAGCCGGCTGAATACGAGCCAGCAGTGTGCCCAGGTGGCCAAGAAGGCCAACGGCATCCTGGCTTGTATCAGAAATAGTGTGGTCAGCATGAGCAGGGAGGTGATTGTTCCCCTGTACTCGGCACTGGTGAGGCCGCACCTCGAGTCCTGTGTTCAGTTTTGGGCCCCTCACTACAGGAAAGACATGGAGATGCTGGAGCGTGTCCAGAGAAGGGCAACCAAGCTGGTGAGGGGCCTGGAGCACAAGTCTTACGAGGAGCGGCTGAGGGAGCTGGGGCTGTTTAGTCTGGAGAAAAGGAGGCTGAGGGGAGACCTTATCGCTCTCTACAACTACCTGAAAGGAGGTTGTAGTGAGGTGGGTGCTGGTCTCTTCCATCAAGTAACTTGCGATAGGACAAGAGGAAACTTGTCCACCGGACAAGCCCACCAGGACTGGACCCCTCGGCTGACCAGACACCTCGGCTGACTGAACCAACGCTGGACAGACCCAGGACCGGTGAAATCTTTCTCTCTTCCTTTTTCTCTCTCTGTCTTCTTCTCTCTTTCCTTTTCCTTTGCCAAAGTCCCTACACCTCATCCGTTTCAAGATAGAAACCGTTGACCAAGTCTGAGACTAAGAGTAGATGCAGCCGCCCCTAGACCCTTCTCTGAGGAGGAGTCTGGAAAGCAAGGGGGTCTGCTCTGAACCTCCTGACTCAACGGCAGGGATCTCCTTATTCCCTCAATTGACGTATATGGTTACACGGTTTACAGAAGTAGTCTTATGCCAGTTCCTGTTGTGAGAAACCCTGCCACCTACTACCACGCCTCCCCAGTTCAGTTGGCTTCTGTCATGAATAAAATCTTTAACCGATCGTTTGGTGTTGCTTCGCCTTAATTTAGCCCGAGAGAATTTCAAATTAAACACGACTCCCTGGTCTGTCCAGTCTGGGTCGTGACAGGCCCTCACTGCTCGCCCCCCAAAATCACGCGCCTATCTAACCGAAATCTCCCTTGCCGCAACTTGAGGCCATTGCCTCTCGTCCTATCTCCGGCCACCTGACAGAAGAGACCAGCACCCACCTCACTACAACCCCCCTTCAGGTAGCTGTAGAGAGCGACAAGGTCTCCCCTCAGCCTCCTCTTCTCTAGACTAAACAGCCCCAGCTCCCTCAGCCGCCCCGGTGACGCCCCGGTGACGTGGGTGCCGAGGGCTCGGGCCCCCGCCTCGGCACTTCGCAGCCACCCCTGTGAGGCGGTGGCCGCCTCAGAGCGGGCGGCAGGTGGCCGAGGGCGTCCCTGCCCGTAGTCGGGGCGCACGCGGGCCAGCGGTGCTGATGTCACAGCGGCCACTGTGACCCGCGGGGGCAAGCCCACAAAAAGGAGCGCTGGGCACAGGCCGCCCGTCAGTGCGACCTGGTGAGGTGAGGAGAGGGCAGGGGAGGGACGGGGCTGGTGCGGGGCTGCCGAGGGAGGAGGGGGGCCCCAGGCCTCGGGGCGCTGGGCCTGTGCTGCAAGCTCACCCGCCTCTGGCTTCTCCCTCGCCCGCGCCCCGCTTCTCCCTCAGAGTCAGCAGAGGAGCATTTGGAGGAGACGCCCGGCGCTGCTGGGACAGGGACTCTCCAAACGCTCACCGTTGACGTGCGCCATGTCCGCAAGGAAGCAGAAGGCCCCCGACTCGATGGAGCAGGGTGAGAGCAAAGTAGCCCTCCCGCGGCGTAGCAGAGGGCTTGTCGGGGCGGCCGGCGTGGGGCCGAGAGCGGTGGCAGGGGGAGGCAGGAGCTCCCCGACCACCCCGGGGCAGGGCCCCTCCTGTCCTCAGCCAGCGGGGCCCAGGCTGGGCAGTGGGCACCTGCTGGGACCCCCGTGCCTGCAATGCCCCCTTCCTCTCCAAGGCCTCCAGCCCTGCCCGTCAGCCAGCTCGGCAGGGGCAGAGCAGGCCCTTGGGGGCAATCCCTCAGGGACGCTTCCCCCGGCCCCGCAGAGGTGCTCATTCCCAGTGGCGTTTGCTCTCTCCCCTCCAGCATGCCTGCTGTGTCGCCGGGCAGAGGCTGACCCGGCTCTCTGCGGGGCCAAACTGGAGAAGCGAGGGCTCTGTGCCCACGTGTTTTGCCTGGTGAGTTACGCCGGGGCTCCCTCCAGCTTGCCGACAGGCAGTCCCTGCCACGCTCTCCTCAGCAGCTCCTCCTCTTTTCTCTGCTGCAGCTTTTTGCCAGCGGGCTTTTTCAGCGAGGGGGCAGGGAAGCAGGACTCATGGGATTTCTCCCCGAGGATATTCGATGTACAATCGCGCAGGCAGCGCAGAAGGTGAGCACCTGACAAGACCGGGGAGATCTGTGCCGGGAGAGGTTTGCGGGACCCTAGCCTGGATCCGAGAAAGAAATCCCAGCCCTTCCGGCCGGCTCTGGGGCAGGAGTCTTGCTCCCAGCAGCTCCACAGAGGCTCCAGCACAGGAGCCTCGTCCGACAGGCGCATCTGCGGGGTGTGACCCAGCAGCGGCCACATCCTGCGCCCTGCCCGGAGGCGTGGGGCTGGCCGCGGCGGCCCTGGGGCTGCCGCTGATGGGGGCTGCTCTGCTCTTTCCAGCACTGCTTCGTCTGTGGCGAGAGCGGGGCCGCCATCTCCTGCCAGGAAACAGGCTGCCACCGCAGCTTCCATCTCCCCTGTGCCGTGGAGGGTGGATGCGTCACCCAATTCTTTCGGCTCTACAGGTAAGGGCAGCTGGCCCCCACAGGGGAGGCTGCTTGCTTTCAATCCTCTTCCTGCCAGCATCAGCCAAACAGGGAAGGAACCCGCAGTGACATTTCAGAACAGCCAGTCTCAGGCATAGCCACAGCCAGACAAGATCTGGGGCTCCTTCACACCTCGTCTCCCCTCCTTGCCGCCACCCGGGGAAGGAGCCAGCGCTTCTCACCTCGCCCATCCCTTTCCTCTTGCCCCCAGGGCCTTCTGCTGGGAGCACCGCCCAGAGCAGGCAGTGGAGGCGGCTCCGGAGGAGAACACCATCTGCCTCATCTGCCTGGACCTTGTGGAGGAGAGAAAGTCCTACGGCACCATGGTGTGCCCAGCGTGCAAACACGCCTGGTTCCACAGGGGCTGCATCCAGGTAGGAGCCGTCCCCTCGCCCCCGGGATTTGCTCACCCCCGGGGCACGGCAGGCGCTCGGCAGCACCAGGGCCTCACTTGTGCCGCTTACGTTTCTCCTCCTGCAGGGACAGGCTATGTGCGCCGGCATTTGCTTCCAGTGCCCACTCTGTAGAGATACGGAGCACTTTCACTCGGAAATGCTCACCATGGGGATCCGAATCCCCTTCAGGTTGGTGTCCTTCTGGCCGGCTCACAAGACAGGAGGCTGCAAGCGCTGTGCCGCCCCAGGGGCTGTCCTTCCTGGCCCTCCGCTGTCCCGCGAGTCTGGGCTTCAGCTTCACGGAGGAGCTGGAAACAGGGCGGGGGGGGGCGAGCAGGGACGCCCTGCATCTCCCTTATGCCGGGGCAGCAGGGGCTCATCCGTTTTCCTTTCTCCATCAGACTGCCATCATGGGAGAACAGGCGTGCATACGCAGAACTAGGCGAGAGGCACAGCCGCTGCGATGCCAGGGAGTGCCTTTGTCCCGGAGGCAGGGAGCAGGCAGAGCAAGAGGGGTAAGTTGCCAAAGCTGCACCCCGGGGCTCTGTACGGGAACCCTGTCTCGCCAAGGGCTCGAGGCGCAAGGACCGAGACCGAGAGCTCGGCCGGACAATCCCGTGCTGCGGTCACTTTGTCCTCACAGCCATGAGCACGTTTGCTTCCCCAGGCCCTGGCAACTGCTCCTGTGCTGCTCCTGCGCTGCCGAGGGCACCCACAGACGCTGCTCCGACTTGAGGAGCAGCACGGCCAGCTGGGAGTGCGACGCGTGTGCTGGCCTGGGCGCCGGTAAGAGGCAAAGCACCCGGCTGCCCCTGGGCTGGGGCCAGGGGCCAGGCAAGGCCTGGCAGCGGGAGCCCAGGGTGGGCCTGGCAGAGCCTCTCTGCTCTAGGAGGGCTGGGGGCACCGCTCTGGCCTATCCTGCCCCGGGCCTGGGGGCCGAGCCCTTGACCTTCCTGCTTCCCTTACAGCCTCCAGTGCCAGCTCGGAGCTCGCCGGCCCCAGCACTGCCAGCCAGGCAGGATCGCGGCAATCGCTCAGGTCTCCGGAACCGGAGACCAGCAGCCCCAGCACCACCAGCCAGCTGCCATCAGGGTCCTCCTGCGGCTCCCCACCGTCGGAGACCAGCAGCCCCAGCACTGCCAGCCAGGCAGGATCGGGGCAATCGCTCAGGTCTCCGGAACCGGAGACCAGCAGCGCCAGCACCGCCAGCCAGGCAGCATCGCGGTCCTGTGGCTCCCCGCCACTTCAGGGCAGCAGCTGCTCCAGCCCCCCTGGGCCCGTGCGGATGCGAGACTGCTCCCGCTTGCAACGCCGGGCCCAACGTCCCTACAGCCGGCCCGGAAGATGCCATGACAGGAGCCGTGCGCCAGCACCAAGTGCTGAGACCAGCACCCCCAGCCAGGCGGCGCCGGGGCCGTCCCACAGCTCCCCGGCACCCGAGACCAGCAGCCCCAGCACCGCCAGCCAGCTGCCAGCGGGGTCCTCCTGCGGCTCCCCAGCGCTCGAGAGCAGCAGAAGCTCCAGCCCTCCTGGGCCCGTGCGGATGCGAGACTGCTCCCGCTTGCAACGCCGGGTCCAACACCCCTACAGCCGGCCCAGAAGACACCGTGACAGAAGCCGTGCGCCAGCACCAAGTGCTGAGACCAGCACCCCCGGCCAGGCGGCGCCGGGGCCGTCCCACAGCTCCCCGGCACCCGAGACCAGCAGCCCCAGCACCACCAGCCAGCTGACAGCAGGGTCCTCCTGCAGCTCCCCACCACCAGAAACCAGCAGCCCCAGCACTGGGAGGCAGGCGGCATTCGGGCCACCCCACGGCTCCCTGGCACCGCAGACCAGCAGCCCCGGCAATGCGGCATCAGGGCCGTCCCAAGGCTCCGCAGTGCTTGAGGGCAGCAGCCGCTCCAGCCCCCCTGGGCCCGACTGTGTGCGAAACATCTCCCGCTTGCAACGCCGGGCCCAACACCCTTACAGCCGGCCCAGAAGACGCCGTGACAGGAGCTGTGCGCCAGCACCAAGTGCTGAGACCAGCACCCCCAGCCAGGCGGCGCCGGGGCCGTCCCACAGCTCCCCAGCACCCGAGACCAGCAGCCCCAGCACCGCCAGCCAGCTGCCAGCGGGGTCCTCCTGCGGCTCCCCAGCGCTCGAGAGCAGCAGAAGCTCCAGCCCCCCTGGGCCCGCGCGGATGCGAGACCGCTCCCGCTTGCAACGCCGGGCCCAACATCCCTACAGCCGGCCCGGACGCCGCCACGGGACCAGCCGTGCGCCATCCCCGAGCACTGGTCCTGATCCCCCTCCACCCGTACAATAAAGTTGGCCGTTAATCTCTGTGCTGGGACATTCCACGCTCATTCGTCAGCTTCCTCCTCCTCCTCCACCTCTCCCTTTCTTGCGGGGCAGCCTTAGGGGCTGGGCCCAGAGCGTTGTCTTCTCCCTGGCGGTTGGCAGCACCTTCCCCAGACCTCCCTCCTCGCGGGCTGGCCTTGGCCGGCTGCCCCGCGCCATGGCCGTGGGCTTCGGCTCTCTGCCCCCGCCGCCGGGAGGGTGGCCCGGCCCGGCACGGCCCAGTCGGCGCCACTGCCCATCTCCGGCAATGTGGGCTGTGCCCCCCCCAGCTGGCACGGCCCTCACGGCTCGCCCCCCAAAATCACGCGCCCCGGCCCCAGCTTCCACTCTGCCTCCTTCTCGATAAGGCTGTAACCCATTTCCCATCCTCGTTGCCCAGGTTAGTGAGAATTGGGGCAAAGTGGCAAAGCTACTTTTCTTGGAAAGTTGACTTCGGTGTCACGTCTGTCTTTGTGACATGAAGAATTCTGCAGCTTATGTTTCTACAGTAGCCAAAGGCCTTTCCCCGTTCCCCAGCTCCGGGTCCTGTTCTCCAACGTGATTGCTGCTGCACCAACTGAAGGCTTCCTTCTTGCAGAACAAGCCAAGAAATCCTTTTTAAGAGAGACTGCAAACACCTGGTCAGGAACGTGCTCCTCAGAGCTCAGGAGAGCCAGAGCAGTACCTGTTACCGAGGGCTTGAGTCCCGTCATATGCCCTTTAGAGCAAAAAACCCACACGTGCTCTACGGCATCCGTCCTCTCTCCAGCACTGAGGCAGGCATTGAGAAAGCTCGGTCTTGCCCCTGCATCAGCACCTTCATCTCACTCAGAGGTGGGGATACAGCACTGACCTTCCAGCACCAGGAATTGTCAGGTAGGCAGAATGATCCTCCCATCCATCCAGCGCTGCAATAAAGAACGCCTGCTTTCTAAAACTCCAGAATTGAGCCTTAGAGAGTTTCTGAAGGGCCGACTTAACGGTAACAGTCTCAGTTAATCCCAGGAGCCACAGGCCCTGTACCTGCTGCCTCCTCTCCATCAGCTGTTTTCCAGTCTCTTCCACCTCACCCCAGCTCAGATGCTCAGGGCTGACGACCCTCGGGGCAGCCGCAGGAACCGCTCCAACCTTGGTTGTGGGGTTGTCCCTGGGGCTGAGCGCTCGGGCCCAGGGCGGGCGACCACGGAAGGGCCCGTGGGCCGTGAGGAATCCAGGTCCCCCCAGCCCATCCATGCTGGGAGATACCTGCCCCTGCCCCTGCCCCTGGTCCTGGTCTTATCCCTCTCCCTCTCCCTCTCCCTCTCCCTCTCCCTCTCCCTTTCCCTCTCCCTCTCCCTCTCCCTCTCCCCGGCTGCCCCCACCCCATCTCTCCTCCATTTCTCCTCAGGCTGCTCAGCCTCCTGCCCCCTCTATCTGTGACTGACAGCCCGCCTCCGGCTCCGCTGATTGGCTCAGCCGTGGCCAATGGCGCAGCTGTTGCCAGGCCGGCAGGGGCAGCTGAGGCCTCTCCTCACAGAGCTGCCCCCGCCGCTGGCGAAGGTGGACGGATGGATCCACGGAGGGATGTCCGTGACTTTTTCTGGGAATGCTGTCCCGGAGCCCAGCCAGAACTAGGGCCGTGCCTTCCCCACCCCGCTCTTCCCCCGCCTTGTTAGGTCTCCTTGTTGCCACCAGCTGGTTCCCAAGGCTGGGCCTGGTCCGCTCTCCTGGAAGCCAGGGCTGTGGCCTTGGCTTTTCGCCCTGCTCCCTCCCCTCGGCATCCTCAGCTCCGCCACCTCAGGGTCACTGCAGCCAAGGCTGCTGCCGACTTTCACATCCCCAACCAGTTCCTCCTTGTTCACCAGCGCCAGGTCCAGCAGAGCACCTCTCCTTCTGGGTTCCTCCCTCTCCTCTGGGTTCCTCCACCTCCGATTGGGTTCCTCCCTCTCCTTCTGGGTTCCTCCATCTCCTTCTGGGTTCCTCCATCTCCTCTGGGTTCCTCAATCACCAGCGCCAGGTCCAGCAGAGCACCTTTCCTTCTGGGTTCCTCCCTCTCCTCTGCGTTCCTCCATCTCCGATTGGGTTCCTCCCTCTCCTTCTCGGTTCCTCTGTCACCAGCACCAGGTCTAGCAGAGCACCTCTCCTTCTAGGTTCCTCCATCTCCTTCTGGGTTCCTCCATCTTCTGGGTTCCTCCGTCTCCTTCTGGGTTCCTCCGTCTCCTTCTGGGTTCCTCCATCACCAGCACCAGGTCCAGCAGAGCACCTCTCCTTCTGGGTTCCTCCATCTCCTTCTGGGTTCCTCCATCACCAGCACCAGGTCCAGCAGAGCACCTCTCCTTGGTTCCTCCATCTCCTCTGGGTTCCTCAATCACCAGCGCCAGGTCCAGCAGAGCACATCTCCTTCTGGGTTCCTCCCTCTCCTCTGGCTTCCTCCATCTCTGATTGGGTTCCTCCGTCTCCTTCTGGGTTCCTCAATCACCAGCACCAGGTTCAGCAGAGCACCTCTCCTTCTGGGTTCCTCCATCTCCTTCTGGGTTCCTCCATCTTCTGGGTTCCTCCATCTCCTTCTGGATTCCTCCATCACCAGTGCCAGGTCCAGCAGAGCACCTCTCCTTCTGGGTTCCTCCATCTCCTTCTGGGTTCCTCCATCACCAGCACCAGGTCCAGCAGAGCACATCTCCTTCTGGGTTCCTCCATCACCAGTGCCAGGTCCAGCAGAGCACCTCTCCTTCTGGGTTCCTCCATCTCCTTCTGGGTTCCTCCATCACCAGCACCAGGTCCAGCAGAGCACCTCTCCTTCTGGGTTCCTCCAACTCCTTCTGGGTTCCTCCATCTCCTTCTGGGTTCCTCCATCACCAGCACCAGGTCCAGCAGAGCACCTCTCCTTCTGGGTTCCTCCATCTCCTTCTGGGTTCCTCCATCACCAGCATCAGGTCCAGCAGAGCACCTCTCCTTCTGGGTTCCTCCAACTCCTTCTGGGTTCCTCCATCTCCTTCTGGGTTCCTCCATCACCAGCATCAGGTCCAGCAGGGCACCTCTCCTTCTGGGTTCCTCCATCTCCTCTGGGTTCCTCCATCTCCTTCTGGGTTCCTCCAGCACCAGCACCAGGTTCAGCAGAGCACCTCTCCTTCTGGGTTCCTCCATCTCCTTCTTGGTTCCTCCATCACATGCCAGGAACTGCACTCTAGAAGCCTCCTAGATTGCCTGAGCCCTGCTGGACCATCCTTCCAGCAGGTACCAGGGTGGTTCAGGTCCCCCATGAGGACCAGGGCCTGTGAACGTGAGGCTTCCTTCTTTACTTGTTTGAAGAAGACTTCGGCTACCTCTTCCTCCTGAACAGGAGGTCTCTAGAAGATCCCTGCTAACACTCCAGCCACCTTGGTCTGTCTGCTGACCCTGACCCACAGGCTGGCTCCTGTCCCACCCCAAGCAGGAGGCAAGTCCACCTCCTCGCCTTCCCGGCCGGTCCTTCCCGACGAGCCCGCATCCCTCCACCGCAGCCCTCCCACGGTGCCATCTACCCAACCACACCTCCGTGGTCACAGCATGGTCACAGCCCTCTAATCCCACGCAGATTCTGGCCCTGCGAGTGGTTCTCCATGCTGCGTGCGGGAGCGTGCGGGCACTTCAGGGAAGCACCAGCTGTGCTGGTTTCCCCGGGAAGGGGGCGAGAGCCTCCTCCATCGTGCTACCTCCGTGTTGGGATGTGCGGGAGAGGGGCTGCACGTGTTTGCGCTGTGGGGTATGCATGGACTTTACTCCCTCCTGCCCCTACGAGCCGTTCTGGGATCACGCACGGGGGGTGTGTAACCCCTTTAGACCATCACCAGGCACAGACCAGTCAGTCCAGCTGGGAACAGCCCCAGAGCCCTTTATTTTGTATTTTTAGGTGGATCTGAGAAGCTGAGAAGCCTCCCAGCCCCTTTTTGCTAACAGCCACTGCTACAGCCGCCGCCTCCGGCACCTTCTCCTCTGCTGCGGTACCAGCATCGCGTGCTAGGGAGGAAGAAAGAAAGCCTGTGACCCTATGGACAGGGAGGTGGCAGAGAAACCCTGCAGGTGTCGCTCAGGCCAGCGGTGATGGGATCTGCTTGCGACGAAGCCTCCAGTTGTCTATGAAGAGGGGGAGGCCCCTGATGCCCAAGGCCCTGAGAAGGTCCCAGGTGCAACTGATGAGCCTGGGGCCGAGTCAAGTGGGGCAGAGACCTTGGGGGTCCCGTACAGGGGTCCCCCTCGGGGCAAGGTGTCTTGGGGCAGGACTCTGCGAGGGAAGGACGTGCTCTCTGGTTTGGAACGGGGAGAGGCAGCCATCAGAGGGATCCCTCTGTCTTCAGCCAGGACTTTCACGTCCCACATGGAAAGCCAATTCTAGGTGCCCAGGCAGCCCCCTTGGCTGCCAGGGAGGTCCAGCCCAAAGGCAGCCTCCAGAACCTGCTTCTGTCTCACCAGGGGTGTCAGAGAAATGCCCTCTTTCCCCCAGGGCTGCCCTCGGTGGAGGGACGGGCCTTGCAGCCGGAGAAGCACCATCCCTCTTTGGAGATAGTTACCAGGGGAGCTGCCTCTGCTGCTCCAGCTTCCGCCGCTTGTTCTCAGTGACGTGCCTGAAGATGGTCCTCCGTTCCTGATGCGGCTCCAGCCTTCTGAGGACCTGGGCCGCTCGTGGGGAAAGGTGGCTGCAACAACAGGGAAACGTCATCCCTCAGCCTCTGCCGGAGACCCCGTCTGCCTCTGCCCTCGCACAGCCCCTGCACCCACCCGGTGCCGCATGTACTCAGCCTTTCACCCTGCGGTGAGCTTTGGGTCTTAGCTGCGGGGGTAACCCAGGTCATCCCCGCGTTAGGAGACATCGGAAGGTGTCCTACGCAACCCCAGGACGCAGGGACGGGGGACGCGGACATCCCTGCGGGGTCACAGCCACTCGAGTGCCCCCGGGCTGCGGCCGGAGCCAGCGCACACTTACTCAGGCTGGAGTCTCTGCAGCTGGGCGGCTGCTGCCATCTCCTCTGCTGGGAGAGGGTTTTCAGCCTTCCTCCACCTCCCGCCGACCTCCTTTCTCCTGGGCTGGGCTGGAGGGTGGGGAGCCCGAATGCCTTCAGTGCCGAGCACCTGCCGAGGAGGAGACGCTCTCAGCAAACCAGACGGCAAACAGAGGTGCCGTTTCCCAGAGGACCTCTCGAAAGGAGCCTGCAGCGGGACCTGGGAGCCGGGAGGCTCAGCACCAGCGTGCCCGTCATCACGGCTGATGGCTGCTTTTGCCCCTCGGGTCCTGCTGCCAATCTCTCCCTCACGGGGATGAGCGGGCAAACCCCTGCCCTGCAGCTGCGTGTCAGTCCCGCTCCCACCCCCCCAGAGACCTGCCGCCCCGACAGAGAGGGCCGCTGCTGCTCTCAGCGGTGTCAATTGCTGCCCCGTACCTGGGGCGGTTGTCGGTCCTCCCCTGCAGACCAGGCCTCCCACGCCGCCCATTCTGCCTTTGCTTGCTGTCGCCGCTCTTCCCACCGGGTCTTCACTCGCTCCCACTCTGCAGACAGCTTCCAGACCTCCTGGAGGGGACAGAATCGCAGCAGCAGGCAGGATTAGTCTCAGCTCCCGGCGGGGCTTCCTTCGGGTCTGACCCGTGTTGGTGCCCCTTGCCTCAGCCGGTCGGTCGGCAGCGCTTTGCCCCTAACAGATCGGGGGCCGTGGAGTCACGCCAGGCTCCTCAACTCACGGCAAACACAGCGGAGTGACCAAAGACCTCCACTGTCAACGACCTAGAAAGGACTTGTACGTTCTCCATAGCCCCTGGCCAGAAGAAAAAGCGTTTCATGACAACCCGGGGGCAACAGCAGGCGGGAAGGGTGTGCAGCACCTTCCTTTTCCTGAAGAAGACCTGACGGAGGTGACGATGAATGCACGCCAAGGAACCCTTTCAGGACGGCTCTCTGCACAAAGAGGCTTTTGCCGAGTCTCGAACAGCACTTTAGTTACAGCAAGGCAGAGCACGTACCTGCAGCGCTCTCCTGCAGCCTTCAGAAGACGGGAGCGCAGCGGTGGGGCTGGCTGGAGGAGCTGGCTTCTGCCTGCTTGCCTCCTTCGTCCTGGGGGAGCTGCCTGGACATGGTGGGAGCAGACTGCAAAGAGACACCAGGAGGAGACGGCATGAGCGTGGGGCAGGTGGGTGCCCCATGCTCTCCGTCTGGTATCAAAGCTCCCCAGGCTGGCAGAAGAAGCGGTGGAGGTCGGACCGTTTCCCATGGCAAGGGGGGGGCCTTTCCTGAGCTCCATCAGATGGATGGGAGAGGACTGCGCCTCAGGTCTGCTGTAGGAGCAAGCAAAGTAACGTGGGGTGTGCTCAACCTCCGCTGCCTTCCCCGCTAAGGGGCCTGTGATAGGGCAAACAAGCTCGTAAAAACCATGGGGCACGTGCTAGGGACCTTCCCGAGTCCCTACAGCCGGAGTCTCCAAAGGGGACGTCTCTCCTACGTGGGCGCAAGGGTCCCTTTCATCCCTTCCCACAAGGGTCTCACCTGGCAGAAGGCTTCTTCTCCGTGTCTTGCTGCCTGGTGCCCGGCCCCTGGTTTGGCAGCGCGGGGAGGGAATACTTCATCCGCCTCTGCAGCAGCTTGTCAGGCGCCTGGCTTCCCTCTGTACCTGGGAAAGGAGAAAGCTCTTCAGAGCAGCCCCGTGGGGAGTGCGTTTGAACCGGGCTCTGGACAGCAGGGACCCCTTCCCGTACCTCTTCTGACGCTGTGCTTTTCTGCAACCTTCTTGTGCCAGGCGGAGAAAGCCTTGGATGCCGATCTGCTGATCACCAGGAACTGAAACCTGGAACGCGAATGATGACACAGGCTTGAAGAACAGTGACCTCCTACCCTCTGCAGCTTGCCAGCACTAATCCTCCCGACTGTCGTGCGAGGCGTCGCATCCCTTTTCCTTTGTGGCCCTGCACAGGTTTTAGTGGCAATCTCCCCCAGCCCGACGCTGCCTCACCATGTGCATTTGGTTCTCGCTGATGGCAATGACAACAGGCTGGGCGTGAGAAACACGATCACGATGCCGGGTCACTCCAGGAGAATACACGCATAGTGCCAGCTCAGCATTAGTTACCCAGAAACCAGTTGCTTCACAATTGATCCCTGACTCGATGCCGAATGTCAAGCCCTGACAACGCGTGCTCCTGAGCAGGAGCTGGGAAGCCGCCCGCTTGGCCGGTCAAGGGCTGCAGAGGAAAAGCACTCACCTCGGGAACGCGTGGGCAGGAGCAGCCTGCATCTCCTGAGAGGCGGTCGCTCCACTGGAGACAGCTGCCCCTGGCATCCACAGCCTCTGCAAAGCGACACAGAGCTGTTAGAAGGTTTCCAAGGCAGTTTCCTCTTGGCTCCCAAAGGAAGCAGACCTGTCTCCCGCTCCAAAAGCAAGCCACTTCTCCAAACCTCTCTGCCAAATCCTCCTCCATCAGCGTTAGCCCTTGCTCTGCTCTGGAGAAGCTGCACAGCCAACACTGAGACCGCGCAATAACACCGCTGGGCTTTTTTGTAGGGCAAGGACCCAGAAGAAACTTTCTTTGCTAATGGAGAAGTCAGCGGGGGCAAGCACGGGGAAAGGTGTTTGACTGTCCTGCCACGTCCAGGCTGGCCAACGGCGACCGGGTTGCTCAGCCTTCCTTAGGCTTCCCAAAGACACGGAAGCAGCCCTCAAAACCTCGAGCAACTTACAGTGTGAAGCAGCGCAATCCGGCTGGCCTTCCTCTCCAGCCCTGTGACGCAGTCAGAATAGAACCGCATGCACAGGAGGTCGTCTTTGCAGGACAGAACACCAATGTCCTTGAAGGCGAAGGAGAGGCGCTGCCCGTTCTTCAGTTGGGAAGAGTACAAGAGGACGGTCTCTTGCACGCAGTCCTTCACCACGTGCTGTGGGAAGGAGGTGGCTTGCGACAGCCGCTTGTAGTTCAGCGGCTTGATCTTGACATTGCCTGCGAGGAGGAGGAACGTGGTCACTGTCACAGCAGGCCAAATTTCCACATAAGATTCATAAAACAAAATGCCAGAGGGAAGGGTGCTCACAGAAACAGCCCTTGGGGAGCAGTTAGTTTTGGGGGAGCTCAAGCCACCCCCTGACCTTTGGAGGCAGTTCTCTACTTCTCCCAGCCCTTCCCAAAGAGCCGAGAGCACACATTCCCCCCCCAGACATGGAGGGGGAAAGCGGAGGGTGGCCGCTGCTTTCTTACCAGGGATAACTACTGTGGGGAACGCGAGCTCCTGCAGACACAACACATCAAGCTCCAGTCGGAAGACGGGTCTTCGAACCACATACACCTCTTCTTTGCCCTGGAATTGCTCTTGGAGCATAGCGAAGGTCCCGAGTCCTGCGACCAGGACACCCTGCCCAGGAAAAAGACAAAAAGGCTGATGAGCGAGTACTTCAGAGATGGGAAAAGTGAAAGCTTAGGAAAAGGCCCGTGTTCTCCATTTGTTTTCTTGCCCTCCTCAAAATATTCGCTAACATCCCTTGGCTAGAGAAGATCCCAGGCAATTCCAGCACAGGGAGGGAATACCCCTGGGACTGATTCCCAGGGATTATCCTTGGCATGGCACCGGCATAATCACCTGCCTCCCCGCTCGGCCTCTCCGCTCTGACCACAGCGAAGGGTGAAGCCCTATCGTGTGCTGAATGCTTTCTCAGACTAGATCTGGACTTGGTTTCTCTCCTGGTTGACCAAGAAGCAGCTCTGGGCACATGGGCTTGTCTCAGTGTGCCGCCACGATGCTCAGGGAGGGCTCGCTTCCCGGGGTCCAGGCCCTCCGGGGCAAAGGGGGACCAAGACGCCAGCCCACCTTGTCCTGCTTCAGCTGTCCCAGGATGTACACAGACACAGCATCCCAAATAGCCACAACCTCTGGAAAGCAAAGGAAAGAGGTGTTGGGCTCCGGGCCAGCCAGCTCACAGCCTCTGGGCAAGCTCCTCGCCCAGGGGTTGACAGATGCCGGCGTCCGCAAACAGCCCAGGCAAACGCGGCCACGGCTGCGGAGCTGGGCTGTGCCCCAATTTCCGACTGCCAGCCTTACTCTGCTCCCGGGGCAGGGCTGGGGTACAAATGGGGATGTGGGAAGGGCTCAGGACCGGGGCTGTGGCCATCTAACCCCCAGAAAGCCTTGGCACCCCAGAGCCCAGGATGTGATCTGCCAGCCTGGTGGCACAAGGGGGTCCCACGGGGAGGACGAGAGGTTCTCCCAAAGGAGACTTTGTTCAAGGGAAAGGGCTGATTTACAGCACAGGCATTTCCAGCCGGCTCGCGAGAGCCTTGTGGGAGGTGTAGCTGTCCCCCCCAGCCCCCGGGATGCAGAAGCCCTTTTCATCCCAGAGCCAGAACCCCACGAGGGGCCAGCTTCCAGGGAAAGCTGGCCCTGCATGGCCCCCCTCGCAAGGGGACGGAGCCATTCCCATGGGAGCCTCGGGGCTCCGGGCAGCACCAGGACCTGGTTGCCACATCGTCCCCCGAGTCCAGTGGGACCCCCAGGCAGGGCTCTCGCAGCAGCCCCCAGCCCTGTCCAGTCACCCCCACAGCCCGGCAGCTGCAGCTTTTTCCAGAGGCCAGCCCCGGTGCGACCCCTCGGGAAGGAATTCCCAAACCCCTTACCCTTGGTGGAGAGCTGCAGGAGCGTGGGGAACAAGCTGCTGAGCTCCAAGCTGATGGCCATGGTGCAGCAGCCCTCCATCGCGCCTGCCGCTTGCCCTCCGCTCAGGGAAAGGGATGCTCTTCGCAGCTCCTCGCCCAGAACTCCTCTCCGACGTGCCCCTGCTGCTCTGCCGGTCACAACGGGGTCCCCCCAGCGCAGCCCCGCTGCCTCCCGATCCCGCTCCTGGCTGTGGAGCAGCTCCGAAGCGCAGCAGTGGGGAGCCCCTGAGCAGTGCCCAGCAGCGCCCAAGCCTCGCCGGGAAGTGCCAGCAGCGCTGGGGAGACCTCCCTGGGATGCGGGGCATCCCCCTGTGACATCAGCCCACATCGTTTGAAGGTGCATGTCGTGGTTTAACCCCAGCCAGCAACTAAGCACCACGCAGCCGCTCACTCACTCCCCCCCCATCCAGTGGGATGGGGGAGAAAATCAGGAAAAGAAGTAAAACTCCTGGGTTGAGATAAGAACGATTTAATAGAACAGAAAAGAAGAGACTAATAATGATAATGATAACACTAATAAAATGACAACAGTAGTAATAAACGGATTGAAATGTACAAATGATGCACAGGGCAATTGCTCACCACCCGCCAACCGACACCCAGCCAGTCCCCAAGCGGCGAATCCCTGCCCCCCCCACTTCCCAGTTCCTAAACTAGATGGGACGTCACATGGTATGGAATACACTGTTGGCCAGTTTGGGTCAGGTGCCCTGGCTGGGCATGAGAAGCTGAAAAATCCTTGACTGTAGTCTAAACACTACTGAGCAACAACTGAAAACATCAGTGTTATCAACATTCTTCACATACTGAACTCAAAACGTAGCACTGTACCAGCTACTAGGAAGACAGCTAACTACATCCCAGCTGAAACCAGGACAGTGCATTATGACGCCAGCAGAGAGCTGGTGCAGCTGGGGAGAGAGGAGATGGATTTCCCTTCTTGTCCTGGGGAGCAGTCATCCCCGTTCTCTCCGAGTTGCTCCGGCAGAGCTTGCCGTTACCTGTGCTGGGAATTGTTAGGGTGAATAGCCTGGCTTAGCACTAGAAGCTAAAGGAGTTGAAGCCTCAGGCTGCAAGAGCTGAGCGAGAGTCCACTTTTTGATAAAGCTAATGCTGCTAACCCAGAACTAGCTGAAACTGGCAGATGCGAGCAGAATGAAGACGACCAAGGAAACGATTCCAAGAGAATGAGGGAACTTCAGAAGAATGCCAGCCCAGTGTGGAAGAATTGCTGGAGGTGACTTACTGATATGTCCCCCCGCCTCTCTTAAGGGAAGGTGAACCTCCAGGGTGGAATACAGTGGATATGCAAGGAATCTGTTCCATAATAATTCCCTAAGCAACATAATCTGCAACCTTAGATGGCAGCAACACGAGGGGAGCTTGATGTGCTGACTCTGAGAAACAACACGGAGGGCGGAGCAGAGCAGAGACACCGCGGCCAGGCTCTGCGAAATCACCGCAGGGATGGGGAACTGGAACCATAGGAACAAGAATGGAAGGTTCCTGCATTGAATCCACTACAGCAAGGAGGCGAAACAATGGGGTTCTGTCAATGCTGTTGTCTTACTTCTGATTTGTAAGTGCCCAGCTCTGGAGTACTGACATGGAACTTTGCTCATTATAATCTCATTATAATAGCAAAACACACCTCTGTCCCAAAAGCTACCTGCCTCTAAGGTGCAACCACCCCTCACTGAGCATGCGCTCTGAATTTTCTCTAGCATAGACCTTTAGAAGTAAAGCGAGGAGATTTTACACCAATCATAATAAAGGTATGTATGACTAGAGTCACTCAAGCTCCACGTAAAAATAAGAAAATAGTATAAAAGGGCTTAAGAGAGGAGGAATGCTGGGGAAGATACCATCGTAGACAAGTCGGGAGGACATCGCTGACTTCTGGGATCAGTCGAGGGGCTGAACATCTCTTCTCCCCTCCACCCCCCCAATGAGATGCCTACTGGGTGAGATTCGGACCCTCATTATACCGAGTACTTCCCCAGGAAACTCTCTGTAGAGTTTTTCCATAATTTAGTGTCCTTGTAGTCGACTGCCTTATTATTTGCACGTGCTTTGCAGACAGTGTACGTATCACCGGCAATCCAAAAGAACCTGTACTCCTGTTGCTTTAATAAACTGTACTATTCATTAAAATCTAGCCGTGATAGCTCGCTGAACGTGACTAAATTGAAAGGACAGTGCACTATTAGTGCATCTGTAATCGTGATAGTTCAATAAATCGAACGTGACCGGACTTAGAGTGCTGAATTGGGCATCACTCAGAATCTAAGCCTGGCCGCCCCCAGCCCCTCTGATATCTGAGGACAAGCTGGAATGCACGGGGGTTTATTTTCTGCCAAACTTTGTTACGCTTTAACGCAACAGTCCCCTTGTCACCATTACTGTGTCACCGTGTCACCATCACTGTGTCACTATCACCGTCGCCGTGTCACCATCACTGTGTCACTGTCACCATCACCATCGCTGTGTCACCATCACCATGCCGTGCAGTCTGATGGAGCGAGCGAGTATTGCTCACGCTTATGAACCCCCCCAGCAGGCAGGATGCCTTGGCATGGGCTGCGTCAAACAGCCGTGCTCCTGGGATGCAGCCGTCACCTTGGGCTGCAGGTTCCTCTCTTGCTGCTCTCCCTGATGATCCGCACCCCGGCTGCGTCCCTCTTCCCGGGCCACTTGCTCTCCCCGGACACCTGCTGCAGCTCTCCCAGCCTGCGCAGGCTTCTGTCCAACTTCCCCAGAGGGGACGGAGCCGTCGTCGTCTGCTGCCGCATCCTGCGACTCTCCTGCTTGGCTTCTCTCATGGAAGCAGAGCGCTGACTCCCGGCGCCGACGTCGTCTCATCACGACGTGCCCGTCTGCAGGCTGCTGCACCGTGCAGCCCTGGCGAGGGCCAGATCCCGCCGGCAGCTGGGCCATGAATCGGCATTTTCCTGGCCACGGTGGCCAACACCTCCTTGCAGTCAGGCATGGTCTTCTGTGCTCCCGCTAACCTCCACCCCTCCTTCTGCGATTTTTGTCTCCTCCATCGGCTCCATTTACTCTGTCTCCATTGATGATTGAGTTGTCCCCTCCCTCTGGCCATTGGCAAGTGGGGCAGCACAGGAGTCTTTCCTGGGCCCTGAGCAAGAACGTGCACTTTTATAAGGTGACCCGGAGGACGCAACCGTCATCATGTCTGTTGGACTCCTTCTCCCCAACTGTCGTCGTTCTGGGGACTCGCCTGTGCTATTCAGCCCATGGCGAGAGGTCACGCCGAGCGGCTGTGTTTCTGGCTGCACCCTGGAGAGAAGCCGCCCGCGTGCACTGAAATTGGGGTGCCGAGGTGGGCTGTGTCCTCGGGGGCAAGCCTGTGCCTGCGGGACGCTCGGCCGTGGGGTGAGAGTGTGTGGGGAAGGGCCGGACTGCTTTCACGGGGCAGCATTTAGCTGCGGTCAGGTGAAACGGTGCTGTCAGAGCCCTCTGCCTTGCTTGCGCTGTTGATCTCGCTGCTCTCCCCTCGACCTCATCTTGCAATGTCTGGCTGAGGCATAGACACAAAATGGGGACGGCCCATCGTCCTCACCCTCGCGCACCCCCTCTCGCCACAGCTGAAGGTGAACAGACTAGACCTTTGGGGGTATGTCGTTTTATTGCAGAGATAGTAGAGGGGTTGTGTAGAGGGAATGGCGGAGTCCAAAAGTGGGAGCAGGGGCCTGGGGCTTGATCAGCGTCACCTGGAAGGGGAAAAGCGAGAAGAAAAAAAGGTGACCGTGGTGCCTTGTTCGCAAGAAGACTTTTGTCTTCGGCGAAGGCCGTCTGGCATAACAAGTTGATGGCCGTGCATTTGCCGTTTGCCGTGCATTGCTGTGTGCGCGCCCGGGCACTTTCAGCTAACTCCCCCTGTGCCAGTGGCACACCTGATGGAAACCTCCTGTGTGATCAGGACATTTCTAAGGGTCTGCTGCTGTTACTGATTGGCATTTCTCCCTTTTTGGAGAGGCATATAAAGGCAAGAGAAAAAAAAAAGAGTTTAGGGGCAGGTAAAATCCATCCCTCGATTGTCTTCAGGAGGCCGCTCAAAGCAAAGAGCTTGTGTTTGACGCAAAATGGAGCGACGTGCCCGCTCCGTCTGGCAGGGCAAGCTCATGGCTGGAGCTGAGCTGGCACTGGCACTTGCTCCAAGTCCAGAGCCCTTCTAGCTCCACCCAGACTTTGCTAGACACCCCTGCCCTCCCAGCTGATCCCCCCTGCGTGAGAAGGGTCTGCCCTTGGCTCTGCTTGTGCCTTCTGCAGCAGTGTGTCCTCCTGAAGAGCTTGTAATGTGCGAGCATGTGTCACCATTGAGCACCTGAGCTAGTGCAGAGGCAAAGATGTGTTCTTTGGCCTCACTCTGCTCGGCTTTGGGCCAAGGCAAGGGAGCAGGCCTGCTGTCCTGCGGTTTGTCGCTCCAGTAAGGTGGTCTGGAGTTCTGAGAAGCCCCGTTGGAAGGGGGAGATGCTTAAGGGCTGGTTGTTGCAAAGCAGGGGAGGAGATTTGGGCAGGCTGCCTTACCTTTCCCAGGCAGTAGTCTGCCGGTCCTGGCTTCACTGTTTTGTCACCTCCAATTCCACTTTTGCTTCCCATCGTGTACACGGGAGCCCTTTTCCTGTAGGTGTCCACTTCCACCTTGGGGAATGCAGCAGGACCTGGCGTCTGTAAGAGAGGCAGGGAGGTTGTTGGGTACAAAAGGCAGCAAACAAGAACAACAAAAGTTGATTCTTGCCGGGTGCCCACGCGGGCTGCGCTAGTTGAGCTGGCTGGCCAGAGAAGTGGCGTGAGAGGCACGGAGCGATTGGAACAAGGGCCCCTCCTGTTCCCCTGCAGAGGCAGATTTCGCAGAGGAGAGGGAGATTCCCATTACTGCCGATGAGTTTTGCCCCACCAAAACTGTTAGTGTTGGAAAGCGAGGGACTGCGGGTGTCGGCGTTGCTGTTGGCAGCAGGAGAGCCACGGGACCCATGGCTCCTTGGGTTTTGCTGCTGGTGCAGGGAAGTGGGCGTGAAGAGAGGCTGCAGCAGGAGTCAGAGCCCTCCGGCCCTGAGGAGAGCAGCTGCGAGACAGCAGAGAAGCGTAGCTCACCTTGGCGAGGTCTTCAGCAAAGCCGTTGTGCTTACTCTTCCCTTTCATGGAGTAGCAGGGGCTGGCGTGGGTGTAGGCTGTGTTGGGTCCCACCAGCCTGGGCAGGGTGTAGGTGCCAGGACCTGGAAGGGGAATGGGAAGAGAGCGTGTGTGAGTCCGGCAGGGAGAGGAGCAGCGCCTGGGTGGGAGAGAAGCAGCCTGCCAAGCCTGCTGCGAGGAGCTTGAAGGATGTCTCGCCCCTCTCCCAACGCCTCCGTCTTTTGTCACACGTGGCGTGTGTCGGCAGCTCCAAGCCCGAGTTGCCGGTTCTTTTGTGGGATGGGAGAAGCTGGTGCTCCGGGACGTCAAGCAAGCTCGTCAAGAGACTCTTGCGCCCTGCTGTGTAGGCTTTTCGCTAGGCCTGTCAAAAAAGCTGCCCGGCAGGTTTTCCCTGGAGGACACGCGGGCTGGGCTGCAAGCGTGTGTATTTCCCCGAGTTCCCTTACCTGGAGTTTCATTGGTTTTGATGGCCTTGTGCCGGAAGGCCATGGACGGCGCCGGCGCGCATTTGTAGAGGTGTTGGTTGGCCTTGTCGGTGGAGTAGTCACCTAGGGAGAAGCAGAGAAAAGCAGGGAAGCTGGGCTCTCTTCCTCAAGCCAAAGAGGAAAGGTCAGGAGGAGGTGCTCAGCCACGTTTGCCTTCTGCCTGGAAACCTCTGAAGCTCCTTCGGGACGCGAGCTGATGGTTTTGTGCCCCGGTAGCACAGGGCAAAAAGGCAGGCGGTGCTGCTTGTGTCGCCTGGAAGAAGTGCTGGAGAAACGGTACTCACTTGGTCCAGGGGTGACCTCGGTCGTTATCTTGGGAAGTCCGCCCATGTGCTGTGCCGGAGCCACGTACTTCCCGTTCCTGGTGATGGAGGGCTGGACGTAGTACCGAGGGCCCGGAGAGCAACTGTCTGTGCCGGGAGCTTTGGCCCTTTGGAAAGTGTACGCAGGGGCTTTGGTTTTGGTGGGATTGTGAACCAGGTAACCTAGGAAGAAAAGCCTGTGAAAGGACACCTGCCTGCAACTCCATATTTAAAGCTAGTTTCTAAGTGGAGTAGCTGGAGTTGCCGGCCACAAGAATTTCCCTTCCTGTGTGGTTTTTGTCCTCCAAGAATGATACCGGCAGGCCAATACAATGGTACAATGACTTCCGGCAAGAACAGTGTAGGCACTGTGCGATTAATCAGAATACCACCAAAATGCAATTGTTATGAAGTATTAAATCCCCAAACCGTTGCTACGCTAACTTAAAGGAAATGTAAAGATCGCCTCTGTCACGTTTTGCTTTCCCGCAGCCCAGTGGGAAAGAAATTGAAACCTTACTGCTATTATGGGGGAGGAGAAGAAGAAAGTGAAGGAGAAGAAGGTGGTGAAGGAGAAGGTGGTGTTGAAGGAGAAGAAGAGAAGATGAAAATGGGGGAGAAGAATAGGAAGAGAAGATGAAGTAGAATAGGAGAAGATGAAGAAGGAGGAGAAGAAGAGGAGAAGAGAGCAGAGGAGAAGAAGAAGAAGAGAAGAAGCAAAGGATGAGGTGGGAGCAGCAAGTTCGGAGCAAAGACAGAGAAGAAGCTTCCTCCTGTGCTGCTACGGCCACCTCTGTGCTCAGCAGAGTCCGGCAGCTCTTTTCCCGGGCTTTCCCCGGAGCAGCCTGAGCCTTCCTCTGGCCCGCCTGCGTCCTTGCTGCAGCTGAGAGCATGGAGGCTTGGAGCAAGGGGGAACGGAGCCGTGGCTGCTTGTCCCCTGGAGGCAGCGGATGTGGTGCACCCCGCTTGCGACAGTGGTTTTACCTGTTGTCCCGGGGATTGAGTACTTGGGTCCCGGGCTGGTGAACTGGGCCATGATGGGGCCGCGTGGGCGATGAGGTCTCCAGGTGCCCACCCAGGCTCCGTCCACATCGGAGGCAGCTACCGAGCCTACTATAAGAGCAGGAGAGTTGCCGAGGGGCTTCCCTGGCGGAGACCCGGCATGAAACCTCCCCGGGAGGAGCAGCAACGCTTCACCTTTCTCTATCTTCGCCATCGGACTGGGTGCAGATGAGCTTGTCGGCCGCTGCAGCTCTCGGTCGCAGAGCACGGCAAGAGCGAGGGCAGGCAGCGATCGCGCAGGAGAGGTTGTGGTCTCGGCTGCCAGGTGGCCTTGGGGAGAGGCCTCGGCTCGTCACGGAGACGCCCAGTGACGTCATAGAGCTCCGGGCGCCTGTCGTATGGGCTGTTGCATCATACGGCTGACGGGGAGCTGGGGACGTCCAGCTGGCAGGGCCAGACCTTGATGAGGTCTGCACGGCAGAAACACGCAACGAGGGAAAAACTGATGTGATTTCTGTGTTTAATCTGGCAGCCTTGTGTTCTTATACTGTTGGGCTGACCTAATAATGTGAATGTAGCTTTGAACACCTGGAACTTCTTTTTCGTGTCCTATTTTCCAGGCGTCCCTTAATCTACGGTTTTCCTCCTAGGGAGGGTGAGTCGGGCCCGGTGTTAGTCAGCAGAATTTGCTGCTGGGGGCTCTCAGTTAGCGAGGTTTAGGAATACCTCTGTGGTGCCGCTTTGGGGAGTTTCTCCCTGGAAATCGAGGCAAGAGAGCCCTTTCCCAAGGTGCCGAAGAAACCGCGTAGACTTGCGCGTACCTTCTAGGTCATGCAAGTAAAGCGAGATGCCAGCCAGAGATCGGGAGTGTGTTCACATTTCTCCCCGATAAGTCAAATGCCCTATTTTTCATGGGTTTCTCACAGGAATAAGAATCGTGAGCGGGCACAGAAGGGTTTCTGTACCGGGCCTGGCTGGGATACAGGTAATTTTTCTGTCATCGCACCCTGCACGGTGCTGTTTTCAGCATTGACAGCACACCGATGTTTAGCTACTGCTGAGCAGTGCTTATGCAGAACCAAGGTCTTCTCTGTTTCTCACTCTGCTGCCCCAGCGAGCTGGCTGGGAGGGGACACAGCAGAGACAGCTGCCCCGAGCTGACCGAAGGGGTACCACGGATCCACACCACGTAGTGTCACGCTCAGCAAGAAAACCGGGACTGGGGGAGTCTTTCCAAGGCAGCCATTGCACCAAGATGGCTGGGCATCTGCCTGCTGGTGAGAGGTGGTCGGTGGTTGCTGTCACATCAGTTGGCTTCCTTTTTTATTCCCTGCACTTGTTAAACTGTCTTTATCTCGACTCCCTTAGGTCACAGCCTAAGGAAACCGGAGCTTCCTGGGTCTCAGAGTAATTCTAGAGCTCAAGTGGCGACAGACATCAACTCTAGATCACACAGTACATGCCAACGCTCATCACTGACCCAAGAAGACATGCTCCTCCTGTCCTACCCAAGGCTTTCAAGTCCAACACACTTTCTTCCTAAAGCAGGACGCTACCTTATTTACTTGTAACACCATTCCTACGTTCCGTGGGATGGGGCTACAGGTAGGTTACGCAAGCCATCAAGCCACTGTCTGGAAGCACCAGAGCCTTTTGGGTACTGTTTGTCACCATGGTTTGCCTGAGAAGGAAACTAAAACACAGAATAGACGGCGAGAAATTTAACCTGCCATGGAGATAGCTACAGTGAACAAGTACGATTTTGTGCGTTACAAAGCATCATTTTTAAAATTCAACCCTGAGTTTTTCAAGTGTCAACCCTTATTTTTATAATGCAAGCCTCAATGTTAGGGCAAAAAGCATAAATTTAAATTCTGGGGGTGCAAACAGTCATTTTTAAGGTCCAGGCCCACATATATGGAGGACAAAACCTAATTTATTAGTTCCAAGCTCCATCTTTAAGGTTCAGAGACTCATTTTAAGGGCCCAGAGCATCATTTTTAAGCCCCAAAGTCTGATCCGGAAGGACCACAGCCTCATTTGTAGAGTCTAAATCCAAATTTATACAGTCCAAACCCTTATTTTTACTTTCCAAACTCTTAGTTTTGCCTTCCAAAGCCTCATTTTAGTTTCCAAAACCTTCACTTTTAGGGTGCAGAAGCTCAGGGTTAGTTTGCATAGTCTCATTTTCAGGGTCCAAAGCCTCTTTTTTAGGATCCAGACAAGCATTTTTAGGGTGCAAGCTGCATCTGGACTGTCCAAACCCTCATTTGGAGGGTCCAAAGCCCACTTGTAGGGCTCAAAGCCTCAGGCTTAGGGTCCAAAGCTTTGATTCGAGGATTGAAAGACTTCAATTGTAGGGTGCCAACCCTCATTTTAAGGTACAAACTCCTCACTTAGGGCTCAAAGCCTCATTTCCTTAATGTCCGAGGCATATAATGAGCATCCAAAGACCCAGCTGTAGGGTCCAAAGCCCCATTTTAGGGCCAAAATCCTTGGTTTCAGGCTTTAAAAACGGCCCTTTGGAAATGCTGACTCATATGGGCCCTAGCAATATGAAAGAGGGGGTCTCAGCATGCCCGGGCCCCCACTGCCTGCGGCTGTCTGAACCTCTCCCAGCTCTGGCTGGGAGACAGGAGTCGCCAGGGGGAAGGGGGTACTGGGAGGAGGTACTGGTCCGGCCAACTTGGGAGGGTCCGTACCAGTCCCTGCGCCCTTGTGCTCTCTCTAGTTAGTGCACGACAAGAAGAGGGTGGAAGAAGACCTCTGGCAGAGCCTGCCGTACCTGTGGGACACTCAAGCCACCTTGCCAGAGGTGGCCATCAGGTTCATCGGTGGGCCACAGTCCCCAGGGTCCCTTTTCTGCCAGCCTGGCCCCAGTCCCCACCACCGCATTGGCAGCAAGGTCTTGCCGCATGGCACCCGAGGAACCTGAGCAGGCAGAAGCTGCGGGAGACCTGCGACGGCGAGGAGGGGCTGGTGGGGCAGGGGACGGGGCCTGGGCAGGGTGCCATGGTCTGGAGGGGACTCCTGGGGGTCTCTGCAGGCAGGGGGGGGGTCATGTCTGCTCTGCTTCCTTCTCTTGCAGCCCTTCTGCCCTTGGCAAAAGACCCTGAACTCTCGGTCAGGACTCTCGCAGCGGAGGCCATCTTCATCCCGATAAGAGAGATGCCAAGATCAGGATGGAGCCTGCAGTCACTGTGCTGCTGGCCCCTGCTGAGCCCTGAAGAAGTGAAATCCTCCTCTGGAAAACAGCTGTATTTTAACAAATTATTTTTTTTTAATAAAGCTGGAACAACAAGCCCAGTCCCATGCTGTCCTTCCCACGGAGAACACCCAGAGCGTGCTGAGCAGACAGTGTCATTCCTGGCTTGTGCTGCTGCCTGCAGGACAGCAGACCGGGACCCAGGGTGTCCTTGCGGCAAAGCCCCAGCTGCTCCGCTAGACCACAGAACCCGGAGAGGAGGAGGAGGAGGAGAGAAGCTTTAGCCCAGCCTGCCTCTCCTGAGACATCTCAGGGCACCCGTACTCTGCCAAGTCGGCAAATTGTCGTTTGCCCTGGCATCAAACCCCTCTCTTTTACAGGGGAAGGGTGCTGGTTTGGGCCGGGATAGAGTTAATTTTCTTCACGGTAGCTGGCACGGGGCTATGTTTTGAGTGGGAACAAGGGGTTATACCAGATGTCCCGAGTGGGGACAGCCCAAAACTACATAAGCCAAGTGGGGCAGGAGCAAAACTGCCTCCAGTCACCTCGAGTGGGAATCCGGCAAAGCTGTGGCTGACAGAAAGCTGACAAACCCTGGAGGCAGGAGAAAATGTGGGTCGCATGTGGTGTTCCCCAGGGCTCAGTACTGCGGCCGCTTCTGTTTAATATCTTTATCAACGATCTGCATGAGGGGATGGAGTGCACCCTCAGCAAGTTTGCCGACGACACCGAGTTGGGAGGGAGGGTTGGTCTGCCTGAGGGTAGGAAGGCTCTACAGAGAGATCTGGACAGGCTGGATCGATGGGCCGAGGCCAATTGTACGAGGTTCAACGAGGCCAAGTGCCGGGTCCTGCGCTTTGGTCACAACAACCCCACGCAGCGCTACAGGCTTGGGGAAGAGTGGCTGGAAAGCTGTCCGGCAGAAGAAGACCTGGGGCTGCTGGTTGACAGCCGGCTGAATACGAGCCAGCAGTGTGCCCAGGTGGCCAAGAAGGCCAACGGCATCCTGGCTTGTATCAGAAATAGTGTGGTCAGCATGAGCAGGGAGGTGATTGTTCCCCTGTACTCGGCACTGGTGAGGCCGCACCTCGAGTCCTGTGTTCAGTTTTGGGCCCCTCACTACAGGAAAGACATGGAGATGCTGGAGCGTGTCCAGAGAAGGGCAACCAAGCTGGTGAGGGGCCTGGAGCACAAGTCTTACGAGGAGCGGCTGAGGGAGCTGGGGCTGTTTAGTCTGGAGAAAAGGAGGCTGAGGGGAGACCTTATCGCTCTCTACAACTACCTGAAAGGAGGTTGTAGTGAGGTGGGTGCTGGTCTCTTCCATCAAGTAACTTGCGATAGGACAAGAGGAAACTTGTCCACCGGACAAGCCCACCAGGACTGGACCCCTCGGCTGACCAGACACCTCGGCTGACTGAACCAACGCTGGACAGACCCAGGACCGGTGAAATCTTTCTCTCTTCCTTTTTCTCTCTCTGTCTTCTTCTCTCTTTCCTTTTCCTTTGCCAAAGTCCCTACACCTCATCCGTTTCAAGATAGAAACCGTTGACCAAGTCTGAGACTAAGAGTAGATGCAGCCGCCCCTAGACCCTTCTCTGAGGAGGAGTCTGGAAAGCAAGGGGGTCTGCTCTGAACCTCCTGACTCAACGGCAGGGATCTCCTTATTCCCTCAATTGACGTATATGGTTACACGGTTTACAGAAGTAGTCTTATGCCAGTTCCTGTTGTGAGAAACCCTGCCACCTACTACCACGCCTCCCCAGTTCAGTTGGCTTCTGTCATGAATAAAATCTTTAACCGATCGTTTGGTGTTGCTTCGCCTTAATTTAGCCCGAGAGAATTTCAAATTAAACACGACTCCCTGGTCTGTCCAGTCTGGGTCGTGACAGGCCCTCACTGCTCGCCCCCCAAAATCACGCGCCTATCTAACCGAAATCTCCCTTGCCGCAACTTGAGGCCATTGCCTCTCGTCCTATCTCCGGCCACCTGACAGAAGAGACCAGCACCCACCTCACTACAACCCCCCTTCAGGTAGCTGTAGAGAGCGACAAGGTCTCCCCTCAGCCTCCTCTTCTCTAGACTAAACAGCCCCAGCTCCCTCAGCCGCCCCGGTGACGCCCCGGTGACGTGGGTGCCGAGGGCTCGGGCCCCCGCCTCGGCACTTCGCAGCCACCCCTGTGAGGCGGTGGCCGCCTCAGAGCGGGCGGCAGGTGGCCGAGGGCGTCCCTGCCCGTAGTCGGGGCGCACGCGGGCCAGCGGTGCTGATGTCACAGCGGCCACTGTGACCCGCGGGGGCAAGCCCACAAAAAGGAGCGCTGGGCACAGGCCGCCCGTCAGTGCGACCTGGTGAGGTGAGGAGAGGGCAGGGGAGGGACGGGGCTGGTGCGGGGCTGCCGAGGGAGGAGGGGGGCCCCAGGCCTCGGGGCGCTGGGCCTGTGCTGCAAGCTCACCCGCCTCTGGCTTCTCCCTCGCCCGCGCCCCGCTTCTCCCTCAGAGTCAGCAGAGGAGCATTTGGAGGAGACGCCCGGCGCTGCTGGGACAGGGACTCTCCAAACGCTCACCGTTGACGTGCGCCATGTCCGCAAGGAAGCAGAAGGCCCCCGACTCGATGGAGCAGGGTGAGAGCAAAGTAGCCCTCCCGCGGCGTAGCAGAGGGCTTGTCGGGGCGGCCGGCGTGGGGCCGAGAGCGGTGGCAGGGGGAGGCAGGAGCTCCCCGACCACCCCGGGGCAGGGCCCCTCCTGTCCTCAGCCAGCGGGGCCCAGGCTGGGCAGTGGGCACCTGCTGGGACCCCCGTGCCTGCAATGCCCCCTTCCTCTCCAAGGCCTCCAGCCCTGCCCGTCAGCCAGCTCGGCAGGGGCAGAGCAGGCCCTTGGGGGCAATCCCTCAGGGACGCTTCCCCCGGCCCCGCAGAGGTGCTCATTCCCAGTGGCGTTTGCTCTCTCCCCTCCAGCATGCCTGCTGTGTCGCCGGGCAGAGGCTGACCCGGCTCTCTGCGGGGCCAAACTGGAGAAGCGAGGGCTCTGTGCCCACGTGTTTTGCCTGGTGAGTTACGCCGGGGCTCCCTCCAGCTTGCCGACAGGCAGTCCCTGCCACGCTCTCCTCAGCAGCTCCTCCTCTTTTCTCTGCTGCAGCTTTTTGCCAGCGGGCTTTTTCAGCGAGGGGGCAGGGAAGCAGGACTCATGGGATTTCTCCCCGAGGATATTCGATGTACAATCGCGCAGGCAGCGCAGAAGGTGAGCACCTGACAAGACCGGGGAGATCTGTGCCGGGAGAGGTTTGCGGGACCCTAGCCTGGATCCGAGAAAGAAATCCCAGCCCTTCCGGCCGGCTCTGGGGCAGGAGTCTTGCTCCCAGCAGCTCCACAGAGGCTCCAGCACAGGAGCCTCGTCCGACAGGCGCATCTGCGGGGTGTGACCCAGCAGCGGCCACATCCTGCGCCCTGCCCGGAGGCGTGGGGCTGGCCGCGGCGGCCCTGGGGCTGCCGCTGATGGGGGCTGCTCTGCTCTTTCCAGCACTGCTTCGTCTGTGGCGAGAGCGGGGCCGCCATCTCCTGCCAGGAAACAGGCTGCCACCGCAGCTTCCATCTCCCCTGTGCCGTGGAGGGTGGATGCGTCACCCAATTCTTTCGGCTCTACAGGTAAGGGCAGCTGGCCCCCACAGGGGAGGCTGCTTGCTTTCAATCCTCTTCCTGCCAGCATCAGCCAAACAGGGAAGGAACCCGCAGTGACATTTCAGAACAGCCAGTCTCAGGCATAGCCACAGCCAGACAAGATCTGGGGCTCCTTCACACCTCGTCTCCCCTCCTTGCCGCCACCCGGGGAAGGAGCCAGCGCTTCTCACCTCGCCCATCCCTTTCCTCTTGCCCCCAGGGCCTTCTGCTGGGAGCACCGCCCAGAGCAGGCAGTGGAGGCGGCTCCGGAGGAGAACACCATCTGCCTCATCTGCCTGGACCTTGTGGAGGAGAGAAAGTCCTACGGCACCATGGTGTGCCCAGCGTGCAAACACGCCTGGTTCCACAGGGGCTGCATCCAGGTAGGAGCCGTCCCCTCGCCCCCGGGATTTGCTCACCCCCGGGGCACGGCAGGCGCTCGGCAGCACCAGGGCCTCACTTGTGCCGCTTACGTTTCTCCTCCTGCAGGGACAGGCTATGTGCGCCGGCATTTGCTTCCAGTGCCCACTCTGTAGAGATACGGAGCACTTTCACTCGGAAATGCTCACCATGGGGATCCGAATCCCCTTCAGGTTGGTGTCCTTCTGGCCGGCTCACAAGACAGGAGGCTGCAAGCGCTGTGCCGCCCCAGGGGCTGTCCTTCCTGGCCCTCCGCTGTCCCGCGAGTCTGGGCTTCAGCTTCACGGAGGAGCTGGAAACAGGGCGGGGGGGGGCGAGCAGGGACGCCTTGCATCTCCCTTATGCCGGGGCAGCAGGGGCTCATCCGTTTTCCTTTCTCCATCAGACTGCCATCATGGGAGAACAGGCGTGCATACGCAGAACTAGGCGAGAGGCACAGCCGCTGCGATGCCAGGGAGTGCCTTTGTCCCGGAGGCAGGGAGCAGGCAGAGCAAGAGGGGTAAGTTGCCAAAGCTGCACCCCGGGGCTCTGTACGGGAACCCTGTCTCGCCAAGGGCTCGAGGCGCAAGGACCGAGACCGAGAGCTCGGCCGGACAATCCCGTGCTGCGGTCACTTTGTCCTCACAGCCATGAGCACGTTTGCTTCCCCAGGCCCTGGCAACTGCTCCTGTGCTGCTCCTGCGCTGCCGAGGGCACCCACAGACGCTGCTCCGACTTGAGGAGCAGCACGGCCAGCTGGGAGTGCGACGCGTGTGCTGGCCTGGGCACCGGTAAGAGGCAAAGCACCCGGCTGCCCCTGGGCTGGGGCCAGGGGCCAGGCAAGGCCTGGCAGCGGGAGCCCAGGGTGGGCCTGGCAGAGCCTCTCTGCTCTAGGAGGGCTGGGGGCACCGTTCTGGCCTATCCTGCCCCGGGCCTGGGGGCCGAGCCCTTGACCTTCCTGCTTCCCCTTACAGCCTCCAGTGCCAGCTCGGAGCTCGCCGGCCCCAGCACTGCCAGCCAGGCAGGATCACGGCAATCGCTCAGGTCTCCGGAACCGGAGACCAGCAGCCCCAGCACCACCAGCCAGCTGCCATCAGGGTCCTCCTGCGGCTCCCCACCGTCGGAGACCAGCAGCCCCAGCACTGCCAGCCAGGCAGGATCGGGGCAATCGCTCAGGTCTCCGGCACCGGAGACCAGCAGCCCCAGCACTGCCAGCCAGGCAGGATCGGGGCAATCGCTCAGGTCTCCGGAACCGGAGACCAGCAGCGCCAGCACCGCCAGCCAGGCAGCATCGTGGTCCTGTGGCTCCCCGCCACTTCAGGGCAGCAGCTGCTCCAGCCCCCCTGGGCCCGTGCGGATGCGAGACTGCTCCCGCTTGCAACGCCGGGCCCAACGTCCCTACAGCCGGCCCGGAAGATGCCATGACAGGAGCCGTGCGCCAGCACCAAGTGCTGAGACCAGCACCCCCAGCCAGGCGGCGCCGGGGCCGTCCCACAGCTCCCCGGCACCCGAGACCAGCAGCCCCAGCACCGCCAGCCAGCTGACAGCGGGGTCCTCCTGCAGCTCCCCAGCGCTCGAGAGCAGCAGAAGCTCCAGCCCTCCTGGGCCCGTGCGGATGCGAGACTGCTCCCGCTTGCAACGCCGGGTCCAACACCCCTACAGCCGGCCCAGAAGACACCGTGACAGAAGCCGTGCGCCAGCACCAAGTGCTGAGACCAGCACCCCCGGCCAGGCGGCGCCGGGGCCGTCCCACAGCTCCCCGGCACCCGAGACCAGCAGCCCCAGCACCACCAGCCAGCTGACAGCGGGGTCCTCCTGCAGCTCCCCACCACCAGAAACCAGCAGCCCCAGCACTGGGAGGCAGGCGGCATTCGGGCCACCCCACGGCTCCCTGGCACCGCAGACCAGCAGCCCCGGCAATGCGGCATCAGGGCCGTCCCAAGGCTCCGCAGTGCTTGAGGGCAGCAGCCGCTCCAGCCCCCCTGGGCCCGACTGTGTGCGAAACATCTCCCGCTTGCAACGCCGGGCCCAACACCCTTACAGCCGGCCCAGAAGACGCCGTGACAGGAGCTGTGCGCCAGCACCAAGTGCTGAGACCAGCACCCCCAGCCAGGCGGCGCCGGGGCCGTCCCACAGCTCCCCAGCACCCGAGACCAGCAGCCCCAGCACCGCCAGCCAGCTGCCAGCGGGGTCCTCCTGCGGCTCCCCAGCGCTCGAGAGCAGCAGAAGCTCCAGCCCCCCTGGGCCCGCGCGGATGCGAGACCGCTCCCGCTTGCAACGCCGGGCCCAACATCCCTACAGCCGGCCCGGACGCCGCCACAGGACCAGCCGTGCGCCATCCCCGAGCACTGGTCCTGATCCCCCTCCACCCGTACAATAAAGTTGGCCGTTAATCTCTGTGCTGGGACATTCCACGCTCATTCGTCAGCTTCCTCCTCCTCCTCCACCTCTCCCTTTCTTGCGGGGCAGCCTTAGGGGCTGGGCCCAGAGCGTTGTCTTCTCCCTGGCGGTTGGCAGCACCTTCCCCAGACCTCCCTCCTCGCGGGCTGGCCTTGGCCGGCTGCCCCGCGCCATGGCCGTGGGCTTCGGCTCTCTGCCCCCGCCGCCGGGAGGGTGGCCCGGCCCGGCACGGCCCAGTCGGCGCCACTGCCCGTCTCCGGCAATGTGGGCTGTGCCCCCCCCAGCCGGCACGGCCCTCACGGCTCGCCCCCCAAAATCACGCGCCCCGGCCCCAGCGACTTTTGACACGCTTCCACTCTGCCTCCTTCTCGATAAGGCTGTAACCCATTTCCCATCCTCGTTGCCCAGGTTAGTGAGAATTGGGGCAAAGTGGCAAAGCTACTTTTCTTGGAAAGTTGACTTCGGTGTCACGTCTGTCTTTGTGACATGAAGAATTCTGCAGCTTATGTTTCTACAGTAGCCAAAGGCCTTTCCCCGTTCCCCAGCTCCGGGTCCTGTTCTCCAACGTGATTGCTGCTGCACCAACTGAAGGCTTCCTTCTTGCAGAACAAGCCAAGAAATCCTTTTTAAGAGAGACTGCAAACACCTGGTCAGGAACGTGCTCCTCAGAGCTCAGGAGAGCCAGAGCAGTACCTGTTACCGAGGGCTTGAGTCCCGTCATATGCCCTTTAGAGCAAAAAACCCACACGTGCTCTACGGCATCCGTCCTCTCTCCAGCACTGAGGCAGGCATTGAGAAAGCTCGGTCTTGCCCCTGCATCAGCACCTTCATCTCACTCAGAGGTGGGGATACAGCACTGACCTTCCAGCACCAGGAATTGTCAGGTAGGCAGAATGATCCCCCCGTCCATCCAGCGCTGCAATAAAGAACGCCTGCTTTCTAACACTCCAAAATTGAGCCTTAGAGAGTTTCTGAAGGGCCGACTTAACGGTAACAGTCTCAGTTAATCCCAGGAGCCACAGGCCCTGTATCTGCTGCCATCGCCTCCTCTCCATCAGCTGTTTTCCAGTCTCTTCCACCTCACCCCAGCTCAGATGCTCAGGGCTGACGACCCTCAGGGCAGCCGCAGGAACCGCTCCAACCTTGGTTGTGGGGTTGTCCCTGGGGCTGAGCGCTCGGGCCCAGGGCGGGCGACCACGGAAGGGCCCGTGGGCCGTGAGGAATCCAGGTCCCCCCAGCCCGTCCATGCTGGGAGATACCTGCCCCTGCCCCTGCCCCTGGTCCTGGTCTTATCCCTCTCCCTCTCCCTCTCCCTCTCCCTCTCCCTCTCCCTCTCCCTCTCCCTCTCCCTCTCCCTCTCCCTCTCCCTCTCCCCGGCTGCCCCCACCCCATCTCTCCTCCATTTCTCCTCAGGCCGCTCAGCCTCCTGCCCCCTCTATCTGTGACTGACAGCCCGCCTCCGGCTCCGCTGATTGGCTCAGCCGTGGCCAATGGCGCAGCTGTTGCCAGGCCGGCAGGGGCAGCCGAGGCCTCTCCTCACAGAGCTGCCCCCCGCCGCTGGCGAAGGTGGACGGATGGATCCACGGAGGGATGTCCGTGACTTTTTCTGGGAATGCTGTCCCGGAGCCCAGCCAGAACTAGGGCCGTGCCTTCCCCACCCCGCTCTTCCCCCGCCTTGTTAGGTCTCCTTGTTGCCACCAGCTGGTTCCCAAGGCTGGGCCTGGTCCGCTCTCCTGGAAGCCAGGGCTGTGGCCTTGGCTTTTCGCCCTGCTCCCTCCCCTCGGCATCCTCAGCTCCGCCACCTCAGGGTCACTGCAGCCAAGGCTGCTGCCGACTTTCACATCCCCAACCAGTTCCTCCTTGTTCACCAGCGCCAGGTCCAGCAGAGCACCTCTCCTTCTGGGTTCCTCCCTCTCCTCTGGGTTCCTCCACCTCCGATTGGGTTCCTCCCTCTCCTTCTGGGTTCCTCCATCTCCTTCTGGGTTCCTCCATCTCCTCTGGGTTCCTCAATCACCAGCGCCAGGTCCAGCAGAGCACCTTTCCTTCTGGGTTCCTCCCTCTCCTCTGCGTTCCTCCATCTCCGATTGGGTTCCTCCCTCTCCTTCTCGGTTCCTCTGTCACCAGCACCAGGTCTAGCAGAGCACCTCTCCTTCTAGGTTCCTCCATCTCCTTCTGGGTTCCTCCATCTTCTGGGTTCCTCCGTCTCCTTCTGGGTTCCTCCGTCTCCTTCTGGGTTCCTCCATCACCAGCACCAGGTCCAGCAGAGCACCTCTCCTTCTGGGTTCCTCCATCTCCTTCTGGGTTCCTCCATCACCAGCACCAGGTCCAGCAGAGCACCTCTCCTTGGTTCCTCCATCTCCTCTGGGTTCCTCAATCACCAGCGCCAGGTCCAGCAGAGCACATCTCCTTCTGGGTTCCTCCCTCTCCTCTGGCTTCCTCCATCTCTGATTGGGTTCCTCCGTCTCCTTCTGGGTTCCTCAATCACCAGCACCAGGTTCAGCAGAGCACCTCTCCTTCTGGGTTCCTCCATCTCCTTCTGGGTTCCTCCATCTTCTGGGTTCCTCCATCTCCTTCTGGATTCCTCCATCACCAGTGCCAGGTCCAGCAGAGCACCTCTCCTTCTGGGTTCCTCCATCTCCTTCTGGGTTCCTCCATCACCAGCACCAGGTCCAGCAGAGCACATCTCCTTCTGGGTTCCTCCATCACCAGTGCCAGGTCCAGCAGAGCACCTCTCCTTCTGGGTTCCTCCATCTCCTTCTGGGTTCCTCCATCACCAGCACCAGGTCCAGCAGAGCACCTCTCCTTCTGGGTTCCTCCAACTCCTTCTGGGTTCCTCCATCTCCTTCTGGGTTCCTCCATCACCAGCACCAGGTCCAGCAGAGCACCTCTCCTTCTGGGTTCCTCCATCTCCTTCTGGGTTCCTCCATCACCAGCATCAGGTCCAGCAGAGCACCTCTCCTTCTGGGTTCCTCCAACTCCTTCTGGGTTCCTCCATCTCCTTCTGGGTTCCTCCATCACCAGCATCAGGTCCAGCAGGGCACCTCTCCTTCTGGGTTCCTCCATCTCCTCTGGGTTCCTCCATCTCCTTCTGGGTTCCTCCAGCACCAGCACCAGGTTCAGCAGAGCACCTCTCCTTCTGGGTTCCTCCATCTCCTTCTTGGTTCCTCCATCACATGCCAGGAACTGCACTCTAGAAGCCTCCTAGATTGCCTGAGCCCTGCTGGACCATCCTTCCAGCAGGTACCAGGGTGGTTCAGGTCCCCCATGAGGACCAGGGCCTGTGAACGTGAGGCTTCCTTCTTTACTTGTTTGAAGAAGACTTCGGCTACCTCTTCCTCCTGAACAGGAGGTCTCTAGAAGATCCCTGCTAACACTCCAGCCACCTTGGTCTGTCTGCTGACCCTGACCCACAGGCTGGCTCCTGTCCCACCCCAAGCAGGAGGCAAGTCCACCTCCTCGCCTTCCCGGCCGGTCCTTCCCGACGAGCCCGCGTCCCTCCACCGCAGCCCTCCCACGGTGCCATCTACCCAACCACACCTCCGTGGTCACAGCATGGTCACAGCCCTCTAATCCCACGCAGATTCTGGCCCTGCGAGTGGTTCTCCATGCTGCGTGCGGGAGCGTGCGGGCACTTCAGGGAAGCACCAGCTGTGCTGGTTTCCCCGGGAAGGGGGCGAGAGCCTCCTCCATCGTGCTACCTCCGTGTTGGGATGTGCGGGAGAGGGGCTGCACGTGTTTGCGCTGTGGGGTATGCATGGACTTTACTCCCTCCTGCCCCTACGAGCCGTTCTGGGATCACGCACGGGGGGTGTGTAACCCCTTTAGACCATCACCAGGCACAGACCAGTCAGTCCAGCTGGGAACAGCCCCAGAGCCCTTTATTTTGTATTTTTAGGTGGATCTGAGAAGCTGAGAAGCCTCCCAGCCCCTTTTTGCTAACAGCCACTGCTACAGCCGCCGCCTCCGGCACCTTCTCCTCTGCTGCGGTACCAGCATCGCGTGCTAGGGAGGAAGAAAGAAAGCCTGTGACCCTATGGACAGGGAGGTGGCAGAGAAACCCTGCAGGTGTCGCTCAGGCCAGCGGTGATGGGATCTGCTTGCGACGAAGCCTCCAGTTGTCTATGAAGAGGGGGAGGCCCCTGATGCCCAAGGCCCTGAGAAGGTCCCAGGTGCAACTGATGAGCCTGGGGCCGAGTCAAGTGGGGCAGAGACCTTGGGGGTCCCGTACAGGGGTCCCCCTCGGGGCAAGGTGTCTTGGGGCAGGACTCTGCGAGGGAAGGACGTGCTCTCTGGTTTGGAACGGGGAGAGGCAGCCATCAGAGGGATCCCTCTGTCTTCAGCCAGGACTTTCACGTCCCACATGGAAAGCCAATTCTAGGTGCCCAGGCAGCCCCCTTGGCTGCCAGGGAGGTCCAGCCCAAAGGCAGCCTCCAGAACCTGCTTCTGTCTCACCAGGGGTGTCAGAGAAATGCCCTCTTTCCCCCAGGGCTGCCCTCGGTGGAGGGACGGGCCTTGCAGCCGGAGAAGCACCATCCCTCTTTGGAGATAGTTACCAGGGGAGCTGCCTCTGCTGCTCCAGCTTCCGCCGCTTGTTCTCAGTGACGTGCCTGAAGATGGTCCTCCGTTCCTGATGCGGCTCCAGCCTTCTGAGGACCTGGGCCGCTCGTGGGGAAAGGTGGCTGCAACAACAGGGAAACGTCATCCCTCAGCCTCTGCCGGAGACCCCGTCTGCCTCTGCCCTCGCACAGCCCCTGCACCCACCCGGTGCCGCATGTACTCAGCCTTTCACCCTGCGGTGAGCTTTGGGTCTTAGCTGCGGGGGTAACCCAGGTCATCCCCACGTTAGGAGACATCGGAAGGTGTCCTACGCAACCCCAGGACGCAGGGACGGGGGACGCGGACATCCCTGCGGGGTCACAGCCACTCGAGTGCCCCCGGGCTGCGGCCGGAGCCAGCGCACACTTACTCAGGCTGGAGTCTCTGCAGCTGGGCGGCTGCTGCCATCTCCTCTGCTGGGAGAGGGTTTTCAGCCTTCCTCCACCTCCCGCCGACCTCCTTTCTCCTGGGCTGGGCTGGAGGGTGGGGAGCCCGAATGCCTTCAGTGCCGAGCACCTGCCGAGGAGGAGACGCTCTCAGCAAACCAGACGGCAAACAGAGGTGCCGTTTCCCAGAGGACCTCTCGAAAGGAGCCTGCAGCGGGACCTGGGAGCCGGGAGGCTCAGCACCAGCGTGCCCGTCATCACGGCTGATGGCTGCTTTTGCCCCTCGGGTCCTGCTGCCAATCTCTCCCTCACGGGGATGAGCGGGCAAACCCCTGCCCTGCAGCTGCGTGTCAGTCCCGCTCCCACCCCCCCAGAGACCTGCCGCCCCGACAGAGAGGGCCGCTGCTGCTCTCAGCGGTGTCAATTGCTGCCCCGTACCTGGGGCGGTTGTCGGTCCTCCCCTGCAGACCAGGCCTCCCACGCCGCCCATTCTGCCTTTGCTTGCTGTCGCCGCTCTTCCCACCGGGTCTTCACTCGCTCCCACTCTGCAGACAGCTTCCAGACCTCCTGGAGGGGACAGAATCGCAGCAGCAGGCAGGATTAGTCTCAGCTCCCGGCGGGGCTTCCTTCGGGTCTGACCCGTGTTGGTGCCCCTTGCCTCAGCCGGTCGGTCGGCAGCGCTTTGCCCCTAACAGATCGGGGGCCGTGGAGTCACGCCAGGCTCCTCAACTCACGGCAAACACAGCGGAGTGACCAAAGACCTCCACTGTCAACGACCTAGAAAGGACTTGTACGTTCTCCATAGCCCCTGGCCAGAAGAAAAAGCGTTTCATGACAACCCGGGGGCAACAGCAGGCGGGAAGGGTGTGCAGCACCTTCCTTTTCCTGAAGAAGACCTGACGGAGGTGACGATGAATGCACGCCAAGGAACCCTTTCAGGACGGCTCTCTGCACAAAGAGGCTTTTGCCAAGTCTCGAACAGCACTTTAGTTACAGCAAGGCAGAGCACGTACCTGCAGCGCTCTCCTGCAGCCTTCAGAAGACGGGAGCGCAGCGGTGGGGCTGGCTGGAGGAGCTGGCTTCTGCCTGCTTGCCTCCTTCGTCCTGGGGGAGCTGCCTGGACATGGTGGGAGCAGACTGCAAAGAGACACCAGGAGGAGACGGCATGAGCGTGGGGCAGGTGGGTGCCCCATGCTCTCCGTCTGGTATCAAAGCTCCCCAGGCTGGCAGAAGAAGCGGTGGAGGTCGGACCGTTTCCCATGGCAAGGGGGGGGCCTTTCCTGAGCTCCATCAGATGGATGGGAGAGGACTGCGCCTCAGGTCTGCTGTAGGAGCAAGCAAAGTAACGTGGGGTGTGCTCAACCTCCGCTGCCTTCCCCGCTAAGGGGCCTGTGATAGGGCAAACAAGCTCGTAAAAACCATGGGGCACGTGCTAGGGACCTTCCCGAGTCCCTACAGCCGGAGTCTCCAAAGGGGACGTCTCTCCTACGTGGGCGCAAGGGTCCCTTTCATCCCTTCCCACAAGGGTCTCACCTGGCAGAAGGCTTCTTCTCCGTGTCTTGCTGCCTGGTGCCCGGCCCCTGGTTTGGCAGCGCGGGGAGGGAATACTTCATCCGCCTCTGCAGCAGCTTGTCAGGCGCCTGGCTTCCCTCTGTACCTGGGAAAGGAGAAAGCTCTTCAGAGCAGCCCCGTGGGGAGTGCGTTTGAACCGGGCTCTGGACAGCAGGGACCCCTTCCCGTACCTCTTCTGACGCTGTGCTTTTCTGCAACCTTCTTGTGCCAGGCGGAGAAAGCCTTGGATGCCGATCTGCTGATCACCAGGAACTGAAACCTGGAACGCGAATGATGACACAGGCTTGAAGAACAGTGACCTCCTACCCTCTGCAGCTTGCCAGCACTAATCCTCCCGACTGTCGTGCGAGGCGTCGCATCCCTTTTCCTTTGTGGCCCTGCACAGGTTTTAGTGGCAATCTCCCCCAGCCCGACGCTGCCTCACCATGTGCATTTGGTTCTCGCTGATGGCAATGACAACAGGCTGGGCGTGAGAAACACGATCACGATGCCGGGTCACTCCAGGAGAATACACGCATAGTGCCAGCTCAGCATTAGTTACCCAGAAACCAGTTGCTTCACAATTGATCCCTGACTCGATGCCGAATGTCAAGCCCTGACAACGCGTGCTCCTGAGCAGGAGCTGGGAAGCCGCCCGCTTGGCCGGTCAAGGGCTGCAGAGGAAAAGCACTCACCTCGGGAACGCGTGGGCAGGAGCAGCCTGCATCTCCTGAGAGGCGGTCGCTCCACTGGAGACAGCTGCCCCTGGCATCCACAGCCTCTGCAAAGCGACACAGAGCTGTTAGAAGGTTTCCAAGGCAGTTTCCTCTTGGCTCCCAAAGGAAGCAGACCTGTCTCCCGCTCCAAAAGCAAGCCACTTCTCCAAACCTCTCTGCCAAATCCTCCTCCATCAGCGTTAGCCCTTGCTCTGCTCTGGAGAAGCTGCACAGCCAACACTGAGACCGCGCAATAACACCGCTGGGCTTTTTTGTAGGGCAAGGACCCAGAAGAAACTTTCTTTGCTAATGGAGAAGTCAGCGGGGGCAAGCACGGGGAAAGGTGTTTGACTGTCCTGCCACGTCCAGGCTGGCCAACGGCGACCGGGTTGCTCAGCCTTCCTTAGGCTTCCCAAAGACACGGAAGCAGCCCTCAAAACCTCGAGCAACTTACAGTGTGAAGCAGCGCAATCCGGCTGGCCTTCCTCTCCAGCCCTGTGACGCAGTCAGAATAGAACCGCATGCACAGGAGGTCGTCTTTGCAGGACAGAACACCAATGTCCTTGAAGGCGAAGGAGAGGCGCTGCCCGTTCTTCAGTTGGGAAGAGTACAAGAGGACGGTCTCTTGCACGCAGTCCTTCACCACGTGCTGTGGGAAGGAGGTGGCTTGCGACAGCCGCTTGTAGTTCAGCGGCTTGATCTTGACATTGCCTGCGAGGAGGAGGAACGTGGTCACTGTCACAGCAGGCCAAATTTCCACATAAGATTCATAAAACAAAATGCCAGAGGGAAGGGTGCTCACAGAAACAGCCCTTGGGGAGCAGTTAGTTTTGGGGGAGCTCAAGCCACCCCCTGACCTTTGGAGGCAGTTCTCTACTTCTCCCAGCCCTTCCCAAAGAGCCGAGAGCACACATTCCCCCCCCAGACATGGAGGGGGAAAGCGGAGGGTGGCCGCTGCTTTCTTACCAGGGATAACTACTGTGGGGAACGCGAGCTCCTGCAGACACAACACATCAAGCTCCAGTCGGAAGACGGGTCTTCGAACCACATACACCTCTTCTTTGCCCTGGAATTGCTCTTGGAGCATAGCGAAGGTCCCGAGTCCTGCGACCAGGACACCCTGCCCAGGAAAAAGACAAAAAGGCTGATGAGCGAGTACTTCAGAGATGGGAAAAGTGAAAGCTTAGGAAAAGGCCCGTGTTCTCCATTTGTTTTCTTGCCCTCCTCAAAATATTCGCTAACATCCCTTGGCTAGAGAAGATCCCAGGCAATTCCAGCACAGGGAGGGAATACCCCTGGGACTGATTCCCAGGGATTATCCTTGGCATGGCACCGGCATAATCACCTGCCTCCCCGCTCGGCCTCTCCGCTCTGACCACAGCGAAGGGTGAAGCCCTATCGTGTGCTGAATGCTTTCTCAGACTAGATCTGGACTTGGTTTCTCTCCTGGTTGACCAAGAAGCAGCTCTGGGCACATGGGCTTGTCTCAGTGTGCCGCCACGATGCTCAGGGAGGGCTCGCTTCCCGGGGTCCAGGCCCTCCGGGGCAAAGGGGGACCAAGACGCCAGCCCACCTTGTCCTGCTTCAGCTGTCCCAGGATGTACACAGACACAGCATCCCAAATAGCCACAACCTCTGGAAAGCAAAGGAAAGAGGTGTTGGGCTCCGGGCCAGCCAGCTCACAGCCTCTGGGCAAGCTCCTCGCCCAGGGGTTGACAGATGCCGGCGTCCGCAAACAGCCCAGGCAAACGCGGCCACGGCTGCGGAGCTGGGCTGTGCCCCAATTTCCGACTGCCAGCCTTACTCTGCTCCCGGGGCAGGGCTGGGGTACAAATGGGGATGTGGGAAGGGCTCAGGACCGGGGCTGTGGCCATCTAACCCCCAGAAAGCCTTGGCACCCCAGAGCCCAGGATGTGATCTGCCAGCCTGGTGGCACAAGGGGGTCCCACGGGGAGGACGAGAGGTTCTCCCAAAGGAGACTTTGTTCAAGGGAAAGGGCTGATTTACAGCACAGGCATTTCCAGCCGGCTCGCGAGAGCCTTGTGGGAGGTGTAGCTGTCCCCCCCAGCCCCCGGGATGCAGAAGCCCTTTTCATCCCAGAGCCAGAACCCCACGAGGGGCCAGCTTCCAGGGAAAGCTGGCCCTGCATGGCCCCCCTCGCAAGGGGACGGAGCCATTCCCATGGGAGCCTCGGGGCTCCGGGCAGCACCAGGACCTGGTTGCCACATCGTCCCCCGAGTCCAGTGGGACCCCCAGGCAGGGCTCTCGCAGCAGCCCCCAGCCCTGTCCAGTCACCCCCACAGCCCGGCAGCTGCAGCTTTTTCCAGAGGCCAGCCCCGGTGCGACCCCTCGGGAAGGAATTCCCAAACCCCTTACCCTTGGTGGAGAGCTGCAGGAGCGTGGGGAACAAGCTGCTGAGCTCCAAGCTGATGGCCATGGTGCAGCAGCCCTCCATCGCGCCTGCCGCTTGCCCTCCGCTCAGGGAAAGGGATGCTCTTCGCAGCTCCTCGCCCAGAACTCCTCTCCGACGTGCCCCTGCTGCTCTGCCGGTCACAACGGGGTCCCCCCAGCGCAGCCCCGCTGCCTCCCGATCCCGCTCCTGGCTGTGGAGCAGCTCCGAAGCGCAGCAGTGGGGAGCCCCTGAGCAGTGCCCAGCAGCGCCCAAGCCTCGCCGGGAAGTGCCAGCAGCGCTGGGGAGACCTCCCTGGGATGCGGGGCATCCCCCTGTGACATCAGCCCACATCGTTTGAAGGTGCATGTCGTGGTTTAACCCCAGCCAGCAACTAAGCACCACGCAGCCGCTCACTCACTCCCCCCCCATCCAGTGGGATGGGGGAGAAAATCAGGAAAAGAAGTAAAACTCCTGGGTTGAGATAAGAACGATTTAATAGAACAGAAAAGAAGAGACTAATAATGATAATGATAACACTAATAAAATGACAACAGTAGTAATAAACGGATTGAAATGTACAAATGATGCACAGGGCAATTGCTCACCACCCGCCAACCGACACCCAGCCAGTCCCCAAGCGGCGAATCCCTGCCCCCCCCACTTCCCAGTTCCTAAACTAGATGGGACGTCACATGGTATGGAATACACTGTTGGCCAGTTTGGGTCAGGTGCCCTGGCTGGGCATGAGAAGCTGAAAAATCCTTGACTGTAGTCTAAACACTACTGAGCAACAACTGAAAACATCAGTGTTATCAACATTCTTCACATACTGAACTCAAAACGTAGCACTGTACCAGCTACTAGGAAGACAGTTAACTACATCCCAGCTGAAACCAGGACAGTGCATTATGACGCCAGCAGAGAGCTGGTGCAGCTGGGGAGAGAGGAGATGGATTTCCCTTCTTGTCCTGGGGAGCAGTCATCCCCGTTCTCTCCGAGTTGCTCCGGCAGAGCTTGCCGTTACCTGTGCTGGGAATTGTTAGGGTGAATAGCCTGGCTTAGCACTAGAAGCTAAAGGAGTTGAAGCCTCAGGCTGCAAGAGCTGAGCGAGAGTCCACTTTTTGATAAAGCTAATGCTGCTAACCCAGAACTAGCTGAAACTGGCAGATGCGAGCAGAATGAAGACGACCAAGGAAACGATTCCAAGAGAATGAGGGAACTTCAGAAGAATGCCAGCCCAGTGTGGAAGAATTGCTGGAGGTGACTTACTGATATGTCCCCCCGCCTCTCTTAAGGGAAGGTGAACCTCCAGGGTGGAATACAGTGGATATGCAAGGAATCTGTTCCATAATAATTCCCTAAGCAACATAATCTGCAACCTTAGATGGCAGCAACACGAGGGGAGCTTGGTGTGCTGACTCTGAGAAACAACACGGAGGGCGGAGGAGAGCAGAGACACCGCGGCCAGGCTCTGCGAAATCACCGCAGGGATGGGGAACTGGAACCATAGGAACAAGAATGGAAGGTTCCTGCATTGAATCCACTACAGCAAGGAGGCGAAACAATGGGGTTCTGTCAATGCTGTTGTCTTACTTCTGATTTGTAAGTGCCCAGCTCTGGAGTACTGACATGGAACTTTGCTCATTATAATCTCATTATAATAGCAAAACACACCTCTGTCCCAAAAGCTACCTGCCTCTAAGGTGCAACCACCCCTCACTGAGCATGCGCTCTGAATTTTCTCTAGCATAGACCTTTAGAAGTAAAGCGAGGAGATTTTACACCAATCATAATAAAGGTATGTATGACTAGAGTCACTCAAGCTCCACGTAAAAATAAGAAAATAGTATAAAAGGGCTTAAGAGAGGAGGAATGCTGGGGAAGATACCATCGTAGACAAGTCGGGAGGACATCGCTGACTTCTGGGATCAGTCGAGGGGCTGAACATCTCTTCTCCCCTCCACCCCCCCAATGAGATGCCTACTGGGTGAGATTCGGACCCTCATTATACCGAGTACTTCCCCAGGAAACTCTCTGTAGAGTTTTTCCATAATTTAGTGTCCTTGTAGTCGACTGCCTTATTATTTGCACGTGCTTTGCAGACAGTGTACGTATCACCGGCAATCCAAAAGAACCTGTACTCCTGTTGCTTTAATAAACTGTACTATTCATTAAAATCTAGCCGTGATAGCTCGCTGAACGTGACTAAATTGAAAGGACAGTGCACTATTAGTGCATCTGTAATCGTGATAGTTCAATAAATCGAACGTGACCGGACTTAGAGTGCTGAATTGGGCATCACTCAGAATCTAAGCCTGGCCGCCCCCAGCCCCTCTGATATCTGAGGACAAGCTGGAATGCACGGGGGTTTATTTTCTGCCAAACTTTGTTACGCTTTAACGCAACAGTCCCCTTGTCACCATTACTGTGTCACCGTGTCACCATCACTGTGTCACTATCACCGTCGCCGTGTCACCATCACTGTGTCACTGTCACCATCACCATCGCTGTGTCACCATCACCATGCCGTGCAGTCTGATGGAGCGAGCGAGTATTGCTCACGCTTATGAACCCCCCCAGCAGGCAGGATGCCTTGGCATGGGCTGCGTCAAACAGCCGTGCTCCTGGGATGCAGCCGTCACCTTGGGCTGCAGGTTCCTCTCTTGCTGCTCTCCCTGATGATCCGCACCCCGGCTGCGTCCCTCTTCCCGGGCCACTTGCTCTCCCCGGACACCTGCTGCAGCTCTCCCAGCCTGCGCAGGCTTCTGTCCAACTTCCCCAGAGGGGACGGAGCCGTCGTCGTCTGCTGCCGCATCCTGCGACTCTCCTGCTTGGCTTCTCTCATGGAAGCAGAGCGCTGACTCCCGGCGCCGACGTCGTCTCATCACGACGTGCCCGTCTGCAGGCTGCTGCACCGTGCAGCCCTGGCGAGGGCCAGATCCCGCCGGCAGCTGGGCCATGAATCGGCATTTTCCTGGCCACGGTGGCCAACACCTCCTTGCAGTCAGGCATGGTCTTCTGTGCTCCCGCTAACCTCCACCCCTCCTTCTGCGATTTTTGTCTCCTCCATCGGCTCCATTTACTCTGTCTCCATTGATGATTGAGTTGTCCCCTCCCTCTGGCCATTGGCAAGTGGGGCAGCACAGGAGTCTTTCCTGGGCCCTGAGCAAGAACGTGCACTTTTATAAGGTGACCCGGAGGACGCAACCGTCATCATGTCTGTTGGACTCCTTCTCCCCAACTGTCGTCGTTCTGGGGACTCGCCTGTGCTATTCAGCCCATGGCGAGAGGTCACGCCGAGCGGCTGTGTTTCTGGCTGCACCCTGGAGAGAAGCCGCCCGCGTGCACTGAAATTGGGGTGCCGAGGTGGGCTGTGTCCTCGGGGGCAAGCCTGTGCCTGCGGGACGCTCGGCCGTGGGGTGAGAGTGTGTGGGGAAGGGCCGGACTGCTTTCACGGGGCAGCGTTTAGCTGCGGTCAGGTGAAACGGTGCTGTCAGAGCCCTCTGCCTTGCTTGCGCTGTTGATCTCGCTGCTCTCCCCTCGACCTCATCTTGCAATGTCTGGCTGAGGCATAGACACAAAATGGGGACGGCCCATCGTCCTCACCCTCGCGCACCCCCTCTCGCCACAGCTGAAGGTGAACAGACTAGACCTTTGGGGGTATGTCGTTTTATTGCAGAGATGGTAGAGGGGTTGTGTAGAGGGAATGGCGGAGTCCAAAAGTGGGAGCAGGGGCCTGGGGCTTGATCAGCGTCACCTGGAAGGGGAAAAGCGAGAAGAAAAAAAGGTGACCGTGGTGCCTTGTTCGCAAGAAGACTTTTGTCTTCGGCGAAGGCCGTCTGGCATAACAAGTTGATGGCCGTGCATTTGCCGTTTGCCGTGCATTGCTGTGTGCGCGCCCGGGCACTTTCAGCTAACTCCCCCTGTGCCAGTGGCACACCTGATGGAAACCTCCTGTGTGATCAGGACATTTCTAAGGGTCTGCTGCTGTTACTGATTGGCATTTCTCCCTTTTTGGAGAGGCATATAAAGGCAAGAGAAAAAAAAAAGAGTTTAGGGGCAGGTAAAATCCATCCCTCGATTGTCTTCAGGAGGCCGCTCAAAGCAAAGAGCTTGTGTTTGACGCAAAATGGAGCGACGTGCCCGCTCCGTCTGGCAGGGCAAGCTCATGGCTGGAGCTGAGCTGGCACTGGCACTTGCTCCAAGTCCAGAGCCCTTCTAGCTCCACCCAGACTTTGCTAGACACCCCTGCCCTCCCAGCTGATCCCCCCTGCGTGAGAAGGGTCTGCCCTTGGCTCTGCTTGTGCCTTCTGCAGCAGTGTGTCCTCCTGAAGAGCTTGTAATGTGCGAGCATGTGTCACCATTGAGCACCTGAGCTAGTGCAGAGGCAAAGATGTGTTCTTTGGCCTCACTCTGCTCGGCTTTGGGCCAAGGCAAGGGAGCAGGCCTGCTGTCCTGCGGTTTGTCGCTCCAGTAAGGTGGTCTGGAGTTCTGAGAAGCCCCGTTGGAAGGGGGAGATGCTTAAGGGCTGGTTGTTGCAAAGCAGGGGAGGAGATTTGGGCAGGCTGCCTTACCTTTCCCAGGCAGTAGTCTGCCGGTCCTGGCTTCACTGTTTTGTCACCTCCAATTCCACTTTTGCTTCCCATCGTGTACACGGGAGCCCTTTTCCTGTAGGTGTCCACTTCCACCTTGGGGAATGCAGCAGGACCTGGCGTCTGTAAGAGAGGCAGGGAGGTTGTTGGGTACAAAAGGCAGCAAACAAGAACAACAAAAGTTGATTCTTGCCGGGTGCCCACGCGGGCTGCGCTAGTTGAGCTGGCTGGCCAGAGAAGTGGCGTGAGAGGCACGGAGCGATTGGAACAAGGGCCCCTCCTGTTCCCCTGCAGAGGCAGATTTCGCAGAGGAGAGGGAGATTCCCATTACTGCCGATGAGTTTTGCCCCACCAAAACTGTTAGTGTTGGAAAGCGAGGGACTGCGGGTGTCGGCGTTGCTGTTGGCAGCAGGAGAGCCACGGGACCCATGGCTCCTTGGGTTTTGCTGCTGGTGCAGGGAAGTGGGCGTGAAGAGAGGCTGCAGCAGGAGTCAGAGCCCTCCGGCCCTGAGGAGAGCAGCTGCGAGACAGCAGAGAAGCGTAGCTCACCTTGGCGAGGTCTTCAGCAAAGCCGTTGTGCTTACTCTTCCCTTTCATGGAGTAGCAGGGGCTGGCGTGGGTGTAGGCTGTGTTGGGTCCCACCAGCCTGGGCAGGGTGTAGGTGCCAGGACCTGGAAGGGGAATGGGAAGAGAGCGTGTGTGAGTCCGGCAGGGAGAGGAGCAGCGCCTGGGTGGGAGAGAAGCAGCCTGCCAAGCCTGCTGCGAGGAGCTTGAAGGATGTCTCGCCCCTCTCCCAACGCCTCCGTCTTTTGTCACACGTGGCGTGTGTCGGCAGCTCCAAGCCCGAGTTGCCGGTTCTTTTGTGGGATGGGAGAAGCTGGTGCTCCGGGACGTCAAGCAAGCTCGTCAAGAGACTCTTGCGCCCTGCTGTGTAGGCTTTTCGCTAGGCCTGTCAAAAAAGCTGCCCGGCAGGTTTTCCCTGGAGGACACGCGGGCTGGGCTGCAAGCGTGTGTATTTCCCCGAGTTCCCTTACCTGGAGTTTCATTGGTTTTGATGGCCTTGTGCCGGAAGGCCATGGACGGCGCCGGCGCGCATTTGTAGAGGTGTTGGTTGGCCTTGTCGGTGGAGTAGTCACCTAGGGAGAAGCAGAGAAAAGCAGGGAAGCTGGGCTCTCTTCCTCAAGCCAAAGAGGAAAGGTCAGGAGGAGGTGCTCAGCCACGTTTGCCTTCTGCCTGGAAACCTCTGAAGCTCCTTCGGGACGCGAGCTGATGGTTTTGTGCCCCGGTAGCACAGGGCAAAAAGGCAGGCGGTGCTGCTTGTGTCGCCTGGAAGAAGTGCTGGAGAAACGGTACTCACTTGGTCCAGGGGTGACCTCGGTCGTTATCTTGGGAAGTCCGCCCATGTGCTGTGCCGGAGCCACGTACTTCCCGTTCCTGGTGATGGAGGGCTGGACGTAGTACCGAGGGCCCGGAGAGCAACTGTCTGTGCCGGGAGCTTTGGCCCTTTGGAAAGTGTACGCAGGGGCTTTGGTTTTGGTGGGATTGTGAACCAGGTAACCTAGGAAGAAAAGCCTGTGAAAGGACACCTGCCTGCAACTCCATATTTAAAGCTAGTTTCTAAGTGGAGTAGCTGGAGTTGCCGGCCACAAGAATTTCCCTTCCTGTGTGGTTTTTGTCCTCCAAGAATGATACCGGCAGGCCAATACAATGGTACAATGACTTCCGGCAAGAACAGTGTAGGCACTGTGCGATTAATCAGAATACCACCAAAATGCAATTGTTATGAAGTATTAAATCCCCAAACCGTTGCTACGCTAACTTAAAGGAAATGTAAAGATCGCCTCTGTCACGTTTTGCTTTCCCGCAGCCCAGTGGGAAAGAAATTGAAACCTTACTGCTATTATGGGGGAGGAGAAGAAGAAAGTGAAGGAGAAGAAGGTGGTGAAGGAGAAGGTGGTGTTGAAGGAGAAGAAGAGAAGATGAAAATGGGGGAGAAGAATAGGAAGAGAAGATGAAGTAGAATAGGAGAAGATGAAGAAGGAGGAGAAGAAGAGGAGAAGAGAGCAGAGGAGAAGAAGAAGAAGAGAAGAAGCAAAGGATGAGGTGGGAGCAGCAAGTTCGGAGCAAAGACAGAGAAGAAGCTTCCTCCTGTGCTGCTACGGCCACCTCTGTGCTCAGCAGAGTCCGGCAGCTCTTTTCCCGGGCTTTCCCCGGAGCAGCCTGAGCCTTCCTCTGGCCCGCCTGCGTCCTTGCTGCAGCTGAGAGCATGGAGGCTTGGAGCAAGGGGGAACGGAGCCGTGGCTGCTTGTCCCCTGGAGGCAGCGGATGTGGTGCACCCCGCTTGCGACAGTGGTTTTACCTGTTGTCCCGGGGATTGAGTACTTGGGTCCCGGGCTGGTGAACTGGGCCATGATGGGGCCGCGTGGGCGATGAGGTCTCCAGGTGCCCACCCAGGCTCCGTCCACATCGGAGGCAGCTACCGAGCCTACTATAAGAGCAGGAGAGTTGCCGAGGGGCTTCCCTGGCGGAGACCCGGCATGAAACCTCCCCGGGAGGAGCAGCAACGCTTCACCTTTCTCTATCTTCGCCATCGGACTGGGTGCAGATGAGCTTGTCGGCCGCTGCAGCTCTCGGTCGCAGAGCACGGCAAGAGCGAGGGCAGGCAGCGATCGCGCAGGAGAGGTTGTGGTCTCGGCTGCCAGGTGGCCTTGGGGAGAGGCCTCGGCTCGTCACGGAGACGCCCAGTGACGTCATAGAGCTCCGGGCGCCTGTCGTATGGGCTGTTGCATCATACGGCTGACGGGGAGCTGGGGACGTCCAGCTGGCAGGGCCAGACCTTGATGAGGTCTGCACGGCAGAAACACGCAACGAGGGAAAAACTGATGTGATTTCTGTGTTTAATCTGGCAGCCTTGTGTTCTTATACTGTTGGGCTGACCTAATAATGTGAATGTAGCTTTGAACACCTGGAACTTCTTTTTCGTGTCCTATTTTCCAGGCGTCCCTTAATCTACGGTTTTCCTCCTAGGGAGGGTGAGTCGGGCCCGGTGTTAGTCAGCAGAATTTGCTGCTGGGGGCTCTCAGTTAGCGAGGTTTAGGAATACCTCTGTGGTGCCGCTTTGGGGAGTTTCTCCCTGGAAATCGAGGCAAGAGAGCCCTTTCCCAAGGTGCCGAAGAAACCGCGTAGACTTGCGCGTACCTTCTAGGTCATGCAAGTAAAGCGAGATGCCAGCCAGAGATCGGGAGTGTGTTCACATTTCTCCCCGATAAGTCAAATGCCCTATTTTTCATGGGTTTCTCACAGGAATAAGAATCGTGAGCGGGCACAGAAGGGTTTCTGTACCGGGCCTGGCTGGGATACAGGTAATTTTTCTGTCATCGCACCCTGCACGGTGCTGTTTTCAGCATTGACAGCACACCGATGTTTAGCTACTGCTGAGCAGTGCTTATGCAGAACCAAGGTCTTCTCTGTTTCTCACTCTGCTGCCCCAGCGAGCTGGCTGGGAGGGGACACAGCAGAGACAGCTGCCCCGAGCTGACCGAAGGGGTACCACGGATCCACACCACGTAGTGTCACGCTCAGCAAGAAAACCGGGACTGGGGGAGTCTTTCCAAGGCAGCCACTGCACCAAGATGGCTGGGCATCTGCCTGCTGGTGAGAGGTGGTCGGTGGTTGCTGTCACATCAGTTGGCTTCCTTTTTTATTCCCTGCACTTGTTAAACTGTCTTTATCTCGACTCCCTTAGGTCACAGCCTAAGGAAACCGGAGCTTCCTGGGTCTCAGAGTAATTCTAGAGCTCAAGTGGCGACAGACATCAACTCTAGATCACACAGTACATGCCAACGCTCATCACTGACCCAAGAAGACATGCTCCTCCTGTCCTACCCAAGGCTTTCAAGTCCAACACACTTTCTTCCTAAAGCAGGACGCTACCTTATTTACTTGTAACACCATTCCTACGTTCCGTGGGATGGGGCTACAGGTAGGTTACGCAAGCCATCAAGCCACTGTCTGGAAGCACCAGAGCCTTTTGGGTACTGTTTGTCACCATGGTTTGCCTGAGAAGGAAACTAAAACACAGAATAGACGGCGAGAAATTTAACCTGCCATGGAGATAGCTACAGTGAACAAGTACGATTTTGTGCGTTACAAAGCATCATTTTTAAAATTCAACCCTGAGTTTTTCAAGTGTCAACCCTTATTTTTATAATGCAAGCCTCAATGTTAGGGCAAAAAGCATAAATTTAAATTCTGGGGGTGCAAACAGTCATTTTTAAGGTCCAGGCCCACATATATGGAGGACAAAACCTAATTTATTAGTTCCAAGCTCCATCTTTAAGGTTCAGAGACTCATTTTAAGGGCCCAGAGCATCATTTTTAAGCCCCAAAGTCTGATCTGGAAGGACCACAGCCTCATTTGTAGAGTCTAAATCCAAATTTATACAGTCCAAACCCTTATTTTTACTTTCCAAACTCTTAGTTTTGCCTTCCAAAGCCTCATTTTAGTTTCCAAAACCTTCACTTTTAGGGTGCAGAAGCTCAGGGTTAGTTTGCATAGTCTCATTTTCAGGGTCCAAAGCCTCTTTTTTAGGATCCAGACAAGCATTTTTAGGGTGCAAGCTGCATCTGGACTGTCCAAACCCTCATTTGGAGGGTCCAAAGCCCACTTGTAGGGCTCAAAGCCTCAGGCTTAGGGTCCAAAGCTTTGATTCGAGGATTGAAAGACTTCAATTGTAGGGTGCCAACCCTCATTTTAAGGTACAAACTCCTCACTTAGGGCTCAAAGCCTCATTTCCTTAATGTCCGAGGCATATAATGAGCATCCAAAGACCCAGCTGTAGGGTCCAAAGCCCCGTTTTAGGGCCAAAATCCTTGGTTTCAGGCTTTAAAAACGGCCCTTTGGAAATGCTGACTCATATGGGCCCTAGCAATATGAAAGAGGGGGTCTCAGCATGCCCGGGCCCCCACTGCCTGCGGCTGTCTGAACCTCTCCCAGCTCTGGCTGGGAGACAGGAGTCGCCAGGGGGAAGGGGGTACTGGGAGGAGGTACTGGTCCGGCCAACTTGGGAGGGTCCGTACCAGTCCCTGCGCCCTTGTGCTCTCTCTAGTTAGTGCACGACAAGAAGAGGGTGGAAGAAGACCTCTGGCAGAGCCTGCCGTACCTGTGGGACACTCAAGCCACCTTGCCAGAGGTGGCCATCAGGTTCATCGGTGGGCCACAGTCCCCAGGGTCCCTTTTCTGCCAGCCTGGCCCCAGTCCCCACCACCGCATTGGCAGCAAGGTCTTGCCGCATGGCACCCGAGGAACCTGAGCAGGCAGAAGCTGCGGGAGACCTGCGACGGCGAGGAGGGGCTGGTGGGGCAGGGGACGGGGCCTGGGCAGGGTGCCATGGTCTGGAGGGGACTCCTGGGGGTCTCTGCAGGCAGGGGGGGGGTCATGTCTGCTCTGCTTCCTTCTCTTGCAGCCCTTCTGCCCTTGGCAAAAGACCCTGAACTCTCGGTCAGGACTCTCGCAGCGGAGGCCATCTTCATCCCGATAAGAGAGATGCCAAGATCAGGATGGAGCCTGCAGTCACTGTGCTGCTGGCCCCTGCTGAGCCCTGAAGAAGTGAAATCCTCCTCTGGAAAACAGCTGTATTTTAACAAATTATTTTTTTTTAATAAAGCTGGAACAACAAGCCCAGTCCCATGCTGTCCTTCCCACGGAGAACACCCAGAGCGTGCTGAGCAGACAGTGTCATTCCTGGCTTGTGCTGCTGCCTGCAGGACAGCAGACCGGGACCCAGGGTGTCCTTGCGGCAAAGCCCCAGCTGCTCCGCTAGACCACAGAACCCGGAGAGGAGGAGGAGGAGGAGAGAAGCTTTAGCCCAGCCTGCCTCTCCTGAGACATCTCAGCGCACCCGTACTCTGCCAAGTCGGCAAATTGTCGTTTGCCCTGGCATCAAACCCCTCTCTTTTACAGGGGAAGGGTGCTGGTTTGGGCCGGGATAGAGTTAATTTTCTTCACGGTAGCTGGCACGGGGCTATGTTTTGAGTGGGAACAAGGGGTTATACCAGATGTCCCGAGTGGGGACAGCCCAAAACTACATAAGCCAAGTGGGGCAGGAGCAAAACTGCCTCCAGTCACCTCGAGTGGGAATCCGGCAAAGCTGTGGCTGACAGAAAGCTGACAAACCCTGGAGGCAGGAGAAAATGTGGGTCGCATGTGGTGTTCCCCAGGGCTCAGTACTGCGGCCGCTTCTGTTTAATATCTTTATCAACGATCTGCATGAGGGGATGGAGTGCACCCTCAGCAAGTTTGCCGACGACACCGAGTTGGGAGGGAGGGTTGGTCTGCCTGAGGGTAGGAAGGCTCTACAGAGAGATCTGGACAGGCTGGATCGATGGGCCGAGGCCAATTGTACGAGGTTCAACGAGGCCAAGTGCCGGGTCCTGCGCTTTGGTCACAACAACCCCACGCAGCGCTACAGGCTTGGGGAAGAGTGGCTGGAAAGCTGTCCGGCAGAAGAAGACCTGGGGCTGCTGGTTGACAGCCGGCTGAATACGAGCCAGCAGTGTGCCCAGGTGGCCAAGAAGGCCAACGGCATCCTGGCTTGTATCAGAAATAGTGTGGTCAGCATGAGCAGGGAGGTGATTGTTCCCCTGTACTCGGCACTGGTGAGGCCGCACCTCGAGTCCTGTGTTCAGTTTTGGGCCCCTCACTACAGGAAAGACATGGAGATGCTGGAGCGTGTCCAGAGAAGGGCAACCAAGCTGGTGAGGGGCCTGGAGCACAAGTCTTACGAGGAGCGGCTGAGGGAGCTGGGGCTGTTTAGTCTGGAGAAAAGGAGGCTGAGGGGAGACCTTATCGCTCTCTACAACTACCTGAAAGGAGGTTGTAGTGAGGTGGGTGCTGGTCTCTTCCATCAAGTAACTTGCGATAGGACAAGAGGAAACTTGTCCACCGGACAAGCCCACCAGGACTGGACCCCTCGGCTGACCAGACACCTCGGCTGACTGAACCAACGCTGGACAGACCCAGGACCGGTGAAATCTTTCTCTCTTCCTTTTTCTCTCTCTGTCTTCTTCTCTCTTTCCTTTTCCTTTGCCAAAGTCCCTACACCTCATCCGTTTCAAGATAGAAACCGTTGACCAAGTCTGAGACTAAGAGTAGATGCAGCCGCCCCTAGACCCTTCTCTGAGGAGGAGTCTGGAAAGCAAGGGGGTCTGCTCTGAACCTCCTGACTCAACGGCAGGGATCTCCTTATTCCCTCAATTGACGTATATGGTTACACGGTTTACAGAAGTAGTCTTATGCCAGTTCCTGTTGTGAGAAACCCTGCCACCTACTACCACGCCTCCCCAGTTCAGTTGGCTTCTGTCATGAATAAAATCTTTAACCGATCGTTTGGTGTTGCTTCGCCTTAATTTAGCCCGAGAGAATTTCAAATTAAACACGACTCCCTGGTCTGTCCAGTCTGGGTCGTGACAGGCCCTCACTGCTCGCCCCCCAAAATCACGCGCCTATCTAACCGAAATCTCCCTTGCCGCAACTTGAGGCCATTGCCTCTCGTCCTATCTCCGGCCACCTGACAGAAGAGACCAGCACCCACCTCACTACAACCCCCCTTCAGGTAGCTGTAGAGAGCGACAAGGTCTCCCCTCAGCCTCCTCTTCTCTAGACTAAACAGCCCCAGCTCCCTCAGCCGCCCCGGTGACGCCCCGGTGACGTGGGTGCCGAGGGCTCGGGCCCCCGCCTCGGCACTTCGCAGCCACCCCTGTGAGGCGGTGGCCGCCTCAGAGCGGGCGGCAGGTGGCCGAGGGCGTCCCTGCCCGTAGTCGGGGCGCACGCGGGCCAGCGGTGCTGATGTCACAGCGGCCACTGTGACCCGCGGGGGCAAGCCCACAAAAAGGAGCGCTGGGCACAGGCCGCCCGTCAGTGCGACCTGGTGAGGTGAGGAGAGGGCAGGGGAGGGACGGGGCTGGTGCGGGGCTGCCGAGGGAGGAGGGGGGCCCCAGGCCTCGGGGCGCTGGGCCTGTGCTGCAAGCTCACCCGCCTCTGGCTTCTCCCTCGCCCGCGCCCCGCTTCTCCCTCAGAGTCAGCAGAGGAGCATTTGGAGGAGACGCCCGGCGCTGCTGGGACAGGGACTCTCCAAACGCTCACCGTTGACGTGCGCCATGTCCGCAAGGAAGCAGAAGGCCCCCGACTCGATGGAGCAGGGTGAGAGCAAAGTAGCCCTCCCGCGGCGTAGCAGAGGGCTTGTCGGGGCGGCCGGCGTGGGGCCGAGAGCGGTGGCAGGGGGAGGCAGGAGCTCCCCGACCACCCCGGGGCAGGGCCCCTCCTGTCCTCAGCCAGCGGGGCCCAGGCTGGGCAGTGGGCACCTGCTGGGACCCCCGTGCCTGCAATGCCCCCTTCCTCTCCAAGGCCTCCAGCCCTGCCCGTCAGCCAGCTCGGCAGGGGCAGAGCAGGCCCTTGGGGGCAATCCCTCAGGGACGCTTCCCCCGGCCCCGCAGAGGTGCTCATTCCCAGTGGCGTTTGCTCTCTCCCCTCCAGCATGCCTGCTGTGTCGCCGGGCAGAGGCTGACCCGGCTCTCTGCGGGGCCAAACTGGAGAAGCGAGGGCTCTGTGCCCACGTGTTTTGCCTGGTGAGTTACGCCGGGGCTCCCTCCAGCTTGCCGACAGGCAGTCCCTGCCACGCTCTCCTCAGCAGCTCCTCCTCTTTTCTCTGCTGCAGCTTTTTGCCAGCGGGCTTTTTCAGCGAGGGGGCAGGGAAGCAGGACTCATGGGATTTCTCCCCGAGGATATTCGATGTACAATCGCGCAGGCAGCGCAGAAGGTGAGCACCTGACAAGACCGGGGAGATCTGTGCCGGGAGCGGTTTGCGGGACCCTAGCCTGGATCCGAGAAAGAAATCCCAGCCCTTCCGGCCGGCTCTGGGGCAGGAGTCTTGCTCCCAGCAGCTCCACAGAGGCTCCAGCACAGGAGCCTCGTCCGACAGGCGCATCTGCGGGGTGTGACCCAGCAGCGGCCACATCCTGCGCCCTGCCCGGAGGCGTGGGGCTGGCCGCGGCGGCCCTGGGGCTGCCGCTGATGGGGGCTGCTCTGCTCTTTCCAGCACTGCTTCGTCTGTGGCGAGAGCGGGGCCGCCATCTCCTGCCAGGAAACAGGCTGCCACCGCAGCTTCCATCTCCCCTGTGCCGTGGAGGGTGGATGCGTCACCCAATTCTTTCGGCTCTACAGGTAAGGGCAGCTGGCCCCCACAGGGGAGGCTGCTTGCTTTCAATCCTCTTCCTGCCAGCATCAGCCAAACAGGGAAGGAACCCGCAGTGACATTTCAGAACAGCCAGTCTCAGGCATAGCCACAGCCAGACAAGATCTGGGGCTCCTTCACACCTCGTCTCCCCTCCTTGCCGCCACCCGGGGAAGGAGCCAGCGCTTCTCACCTCGCCCATCCCTTTCCTCTTGCCCCCAGGGCCTTCTGCTGGGAGCACCGCCCAGAGCAGGCAGTGGAGGCGGCTCCGGAGGAGAACACCATCTGCCTCATCTGCCTGGACCTTGTGGAGGAGAGAAAGTCCTACGGCACCATGGTGTGCCCAGCGTGCAAACACGCCTGGTTCCACAGGGGCTGCATCCAGGTAGGAGCCGTCCCCTCGCCCCCGGGATTTGCTCACCCCCGGGGCACGGCAGGCGCTCGGCAGCACCAGGGCCTCACTTGTGCCGCTTACGTTTCTCCTCCTGCAGGGACAGGCTATGTGCGCCGGCATTTGCTTCCAGTGCCCACTCTGTAGAGATACGGAGCACTTTCACTCGGAAATGCTCACCATGGGGATCCGAATCCCCTTCAGGTTGGTGTCCTTCTGGCCGGCTCACAAGACAGGAGGCTGCAAGCGCTGTGCCGCCCCAGGGGCTGTCCTTCCTGGCCCTCCGCTGTCCCGCGAGTCTGGGCTTCAGCTTCACGGAGGAGCTGGAAACAGGGCGGGGCGGGGCGAGCAGGGACGCCCTGCATCTCCCTTATGCCGGGGCAGCAGGGGCTCATCCGTTTTCCTTTCTCCATCAGACTGCCATCATGGGAGAACAGGCGTGCATACGCAGAACTAGGCGAGAGGCACAGCCGCTGCGATGCCAGGGAGTGCCTTTGTCCCGGAGGCAGGGAGCAGGCAGAGCAAGAGGGGTAAGTTGCCAAAGCTGCACCCCGGGGCTCTGTACGGGAACCCTGTCTCGCCAAGGGCTCGAGGCGCAAGGACCGAGACCGAGAGCTCGGCCGGACAATCCCGTGCTGCGGTCACTTTGTCCTCACAGCCATGAGCACGTTTGCTTCCCCAGGCCCTGGCAACTGCTCCTGTGCTGCTCCTGCGCTGCCGAGGGCACCCACAGACGCTGCTCCGACTTGAGGAGCAGCACGGCCAGCTGGGAGTGCGACGCGTGTGCTGGCCTGGGCACCGGTAAGAGGCAAAGCACCCGGCTGCCCCTGGGCTGGGGCCAGGGGCCAGGCAAGGCCTGGCAGCGGGAGCCCAGGGTGGGCCTGGCAGAGCCTCTCTGCTCTAGGAGGGCTGGGGGCACCGTTCTGGCCTATCCTGCCCCGGGCCTGGGGGCCGAGCCCTTGACCTTCCTGCTTCCCCTTACAGCCTCCAGTGCCAGCTCGGAGCTCGCCGGCCCCAGCACTGCCAGCCAGGCAGGATCACGGCAATCGCTCAGGTCTCCGGAACCGGAGACCAGCAGCCCCAGCACCACCAGCCAGCTGCCATCAGGGTCCTCCTGCGGCTCCCCACCGTCGGAGACCAGCAGCCCCAGCACTGCCAGCCAGGCAGGATCGGGGCAATCGCTCAGGTCTCCGGCACCGGAGACCAGCAGCCCCAGCACTGCCAGCCAGGCAGGATCGGGGCAATCGCTCAGGTCTCCGGAACCGGAGACCAGCAGCGCCAGCACCGCCAGCCAGGCAGCATCGTGGTCCTGTGGCTCCCCGCCACTTCAGGGCAGCAGCTGCTCCAGCCCCCCTGGGCCCGTGCGGATGCGAGACTGCTCCCGCTTGCAACGCCGGGCCCAACGTCCCTACAGCCGGCCCGGAAGATGCCATGACAGGAGCCGTGCGCCAGCACCAAGTGCTGAGACCAGCACCCCCAGCCAGGCGGCGCCGGGGCCGTCCCACAGCTCCCCGGCACCCGAGACCAGCAGCCCCAGCACCGCCAGCCAGCTGACAGCGGGGTCCTCCTGCAGCTCCCCAGCGCTCGAGAGCAGCAGAAGCTCCAGCCCTCCTGGGCCCGTGCGGATGCGAGACTGCTCCCGCTTGCAACGCCGGGTCCAACACCCCTACAGCCGGCCCAGAAGACACCGTGACAGAAGCCGTGCGCCAGCACCAAGTGCTGAGACCAGCACCCCCGGCCAGGCGGCGCCGGGGCCGTCCCACAGCTCCCCGGCACCCGAGACCAGCAGCCCCAGCACCACCAGCCAGCTGACAGCGGGGTCCTCCTGCAGCTCCCCACCACCAGAAACCAGCAGCCCCAGCACTGGGAGGCAGGCGGCATTCGGGCCACCCCACGGCTCCCTGGCACCGCAGACCAGCAGCCCCGGCAATGCGGCATCAGGGCCGTCCCAAGGCTCCGCAGTGCTTGAGGGCAGCAGCCGCTCCAGCCCCCCTGGGCCCGACTGTGTGCGAAACATCTCCCGCTTGCAACGCCGGGCCCAACACCCTTACAGCCGGCCCAGAAGACGCCGTGACAGGAGCTGTGCGCCAGCACCAAGTGCTGAGACCAGCACCCCCAGCCAGGCGGCGCCGGGGCCGTCCCACAGCTCCCCAGCACCCGAGACCAGCAGCCCCAGCACCGCCAGCCAGCTGCCAGCGGGGTCCTCCTGCGGCTCCCCAGCGCTCGAGAGCAGCAGAAGCTCCAGCCCCCCTGGGCCCGCGCGGATGCGAGACCGCTCCCGCTTGCAACGCCGGGCCCAACATCCCTACAGCCGGCCCGGACGCCGCCACGGGACCAGCCGTGCGCCATCCCCGAGCACTGGTCCTGATCCCCCTCCACCCGTACAATAAAGTTGGCCGTTAATCTCTGTGCTGGGACATTCCACGCTCATTCGTCAGCTTCCTCCTCCTCCTCCACCTCTCCCTTTCTTGCGGGGCAGCCTTAGGGGCTGGGCCCAGAGCGTTGTCTTCTCCCTGGCGGTTGGCAGCACCTTCCCCAGACCTCCCTCCTCGCGGGCTGGCCTTGGCCGGCTGCCCCGCGCCATGGCCGTGGGCTTCGGCTCTCTGCCCCCGCCGCCGGGAGGGTGGCCCGGCCCGGCACGGCCCAGTCGGCGCCACTGCCCGTCTCCGGCAATGTGGGCTGTGCCCCCCCCAGCCGGCACGGCCCTCACGGCTCGCCCCCCAAAATCACGCGCCCCGGCCCCAGCGACTTTTGACACGCTTCCACTCTGCCTCCTTCTCGATAAGGCTGTAACCCATTTCCCATCCTCGTTGCCCAGGTTAGTGAGAATTGGGGCAAAGTGGCAAAGCTACTTTTCTTGGAAAGTTGACTTCGGTGTCACGTCTGTCTTTGTGACATGAAGAATTCTGCAGCTTATGTTTCTACAGTAGCCAAAGGCCTTTCCCCGTTCCCCAGCTCCGGGTCCTGTTCTCCAACGTGATTGCTGCTGCACCAACTGAAGGCTTCCTTCTTGCAGAACAAGCCAAGAAATCCTTTTTAAGAGAGACTGCAAACACCTGGTCAGGAACATGCTCCTCAGAGCTCAGGAGAGCCAGAGCAGTACCTGTTACCGAGGGCTTGAGTCCCGTCATATGCCCTTTAGAGCAAAAAACCCACACGTGCTCTACGGCATCCGTCCTCTCTCCAGCACTGAGGCAGGCATTGAGAAAGCTCGGTCTTGCCCCTGCATCAGCACCTTCATCTCACTCAGAGGTGGGGATACAGCACTGACCTTCCAGCACCAGGAATTGTCAGGTAGGCAGAATGATCCTCCCATCCATCCAGCGCTGCAATAAAGAACGCCTGCTTTCTAAAACTCCAGAATTGAGCCTTAGAGAGTTTCTGAAGGGCCGACTTAACGGTAACAGTCTCAGTTAATCCCAGGAGCCACAGGCCCTGTACCTGCTGCCTCCTCTCCATCAGCTGTTTTCCAGTCTCTTCCACCTCACCCCAGCTCAGATGCTCAGGGCTGACGACCCTCGGGGCAGCCGCAGGAACCGCTCCAACCTTGGTTGTGGGGTTGTCCCTGGGGCTGAGCGCTCGGGCCCAGGGCGGGCGACCACGGAAGGGCCCGTGGGCCGTGAGGAATCCAGGTCCCCCCAGCCCATCCATGCTGGGAGATACCTGCCCCTGCCCCTGGTCCTGGTCTTATCCCTCTCCCTCTCCCTCTCCCTCTCCCTCTCCCTCTCCCTCTCCCTCTCCCTCTCCCTCTCCCTCTCCCTCTCCCCGGCTGCCCCCACCCCATCTCTCCTCCATTTCTCCTCAGGCTGCTCAGCCTCCTGCCCCCTCTATCTGTGACTGACAGCCCGCCTCCGGCTCCGCTGATTGGCTCAGCCGTGGCCAATGGCGCAGCTGTTGCCAGGCCGGCAGGGGCAGCTGAGGCCTCTCCTCACAGAGCTGCCCCCGCCGCTGGCGAAGGTGGACGGATGGATCCACGGAGGGATGTCCGTGACTTTTTCTGGGAATGCTGTCCCGGAGCCCAGCCAGAACTAGGGCCGTGCCTTCCCCACCCCGCTCTTCCCCCGCCTTGTTAGGTCTCCTTGTTGCCACCAGCTGGTTCCCAAGGCTGGGCCTGGTCCGCTCTCCTGGAAGCCAGGGCTGTGGCCTTGGCTTTTCGCCCTGCTCCCTCCCCTCGGCATCCTCAGCTCCGCCACCTCAGGGTCACTGCAGCCAAGGCTGCTGCCGACTTTCACATCCCCAACCAGTTCCTCCTTGTTCACCAGCGCCAGGTCCAGCAGAGCACCTCTCCTTCTGGGTTCCTCCCTCTCCTCTGGGTTCCTCCACCTCCGATTGGGTTCCTCCCTCTCCTTCTGGGTTCCTCCATCTCCTTCTGGGTTCCTCCATCTCCTCTGGGTTCCTCAATCACCAGCGCCAGGTCCAGCAGAGCACCTTTCCTTCTGGGTTCCTCCCTCTCCTCTGCGTTCCTCCATCTCCGATTGGGTTCCTCCCTCTCCTTCTCGGTTCCTCTGTCACCAGCACCAGGTCTAGCAGAGCACCTCTCCTTCTAGGTTCCTCCATCTCCTTCTGGGTTCCTCCATCTTCTGGGTTCCTCCGTCTCCTTCTGGGTTCCTCCGTCTCCTTCTGGGTTCCTCCATCACCAGCACCAGGTCCAGCAGAGCACCTCTCCTTCTGGGTTCCTCCATCTCCTTCTGGGTTCCTCCATCACCAGCACCAGGTCCAGCAGAGCACCTCTCCTTGGTTCCTCCATCTCCTCTGGGTTCCTCAATCACCAGCGCCAGGTCCAGCAGAGCACATCTCCTTCTGGGTTCCTCCCTCTCCTCTGGCTTCCTCCATCTCTGATTGGGTTCCTCCGTCTCCTTCTGGGTTCCTCAATCACCAGCACCAGGTTCAGCAGAGCACCTCTCCTTCTGGGTTCCTCCATCTCCTTCTGGGTTCCTCCATCTTCTGGGTTCCTCCATCTCCTTCTGGATTCCTCCATCACCAGTGCCAGGTCCAGCAGAGCACCTCTCCTTCTGGGTTCCTCCATCTCCTTCTGGGTTCCTCCATCACCAGCACCAGGTCCAGCAGAGCACATCTCCTTCTGGGTTCCTCCATCACCAGTGCCAGGTCCAGCAGAGCACCTCTCCTTCTGGGTTCCTCCATCTCCTTCTGGGTTCCTCCATCACCAGCACCAGGTCCAGCAGAGCACCTCTCCTTCTGGGTTCCTCCAACTCCTTCTGGGTTCCTCCATCTCCTTCTGGGTTCCTCCATCACCAGCACCAGGTCCAGCAGAGCACCTCTCCTTCTGGGTTCCTCCATCTCCTTCTGGGTTCCTCCATCACCAGCATCAGGTCCAGCAGAGCACCTCTCCTTCTGGGTTCCTCCAACTCCTTCTGGGTTCCTCCATCTCCTTCTGGGTTCCTCCATCACCAGCATCAGGTCCAGCAGGGCACCTCTCCTTCTGGGTTCCTCCATCTCCTCTGGGTTCCTCCATCTCCTTCTGGGTTCCTCCAGCACCAGCACCAGGTTCAGCAGAGCACCTCTCCTTCTGGGTTCCTCCATCTCCTTCTTGGTTCCTCCATCACATGCCAGGAACTGCACTCTAGAAGCCTCCTAGATTGCCTGAGCCCTGCTGGACCATCCTTCCAGCAGGTACCAGGGTGGTTCAGGTCCCCCATGAGGACCAGGGCCTGTGAACGTGAGGCTTCCTTCTTTACTTGTTTGAAGAAGACTTCGGCTACCTCTTCCTCCTGAACAGGAGGTCTCTAGAAGATCCCTGCTAACACTCCAGCCACCTTGGTCTGTCTGCTGACCCTGACCCACAGGCTGGCTCCTGTCCCACCCCAAGCAGGAGGCAAGTCCACCTCCTCGCCTTCCCGGCCGGTCCTTCCCGACGAGCCCGCGTCCCTCCACCGCAGCCCTCCCACGGTGCCATCTACCCAACCACACCTCCGTGGTCACAGCATGGTCACAGCCCTCTAATCCCACGCAGATTCTGGCCCTGCGAGTGGTTCTCCATGCTGCGTGCGGGAGCGTGCGGGCACTTCAGGGAAGCACCAGCTGTGCTGGTTTCCCCGGGAAGGGGGCGAGAGCCTCCTCCATCGTGCTACCTCCGTGTTGGGATGTGCGGGAGAGGGGCTGCACGTGTTTGCGCTGTGGGGTATGCATGGACTTTACTCCCTCCTGCCCCTACGAGCCGTTCTGGGATCACGCACGGGGGGTGTGTAACCCCTTTAGACCATCACCAGGCACAGACCAGTCAGTCCAGCTGGGAACAGCCCCAGAGCCCTTTATTTTGTATTTTTAGGTGGATCTGAGAAGCTGAGAAGCCTCCCAGCCCCTTTTTGCTAACAGCCACTGCTACAGCCGCCGCCTCCGGCACCTTCTCCTCTGCTGCGGTACCAGCATCGCGTGCTAGGGAGGAAGAAAGAAAGCCTGTGACCCTATGGACAGGGAGGTGGCAGAGAAACCCTGCAGGTGTCGCTCAGGCCAGCGGTGATGGGATCTGCTTGCGACGAAGCCTCCAGTTGTCTATGAAGAGGGGGAGGCCCCTGATGCCCAAGGCCCTGAGAAGGTCCCAGGTGCAACTGATGAGCCTGGGGCCGAGTCAAGTGGGGCAGAGACCTTGGGGGTCCCGTACAGGGGTCCCCCTCGGGGCAAGGTGTCTTGGGGCAGGACTCTGCGAGGGAAGGACGTGCTCTCTGGTTTGGAACGGGGAGAGGCAGCCATCAGAGGGATCCCTCTGTCTTCAGCCAGGACTTTCACGTCCCACATGGAAAGCCAATTCTAGGTGCCCAGGCAGCCCCCTTGGCTGCCAGGGAGGTCCAGCCCAAAGGCAGCCTCCAGAACCTGCTTCTGTCTCACCAGGGGTGTCAGAGAAATGCCCTCTTTCCCCCAGGGCTGCCCTCGGTGGAGGGACGGGCCTTGCAGCCGGAGAAGCACCATCCCTCTTTGGAGATAGTTACCAGGGGAGCTGCCTCTGCTGCTCCAGCTTCCGCCGCTTGTTCTCAGTGACGTGCCTGAAGATGGTCCTCCGTTCCTGATGCGGCTCCAGCCTTCTGAGGACCTGGGCCGCTCGTGGGGAAAGGTGGCTGCAACAACAGGGAAACGTCATCCCTCAGCCTCTGCCGGAGACCCCGTCTGCCTCTGCCCTCGCACAGCCCCTGCACCCACCCGGTGCCGCATGTACTCAGCCTTTCACCCTGCGGTGAGCTTTGGGTCTTAGCTGCGGGGGTAACCCAGGTCATCCCCACGTTAGGAGACATCGGAAGGTGTCCTACGCAACCCCAGGACGCAGGGACGGGGGACGCGGACATCCCTGCGGGGTCACAGCCACTCGAGTGCCCCCGGGCTGCGGCCGGAGCCAGCGCACACTTACTCAGGCTGGAGTCTCTGCAGCTGGGCGGCTGCTGCCATCTCCTCTGCTGGGAGAGGGTTTTCAGCCTTCCTCCACCTCCCGCCGACCTCCTTTCTCCTGGGCTGGGCTGGAGGGTGGGGAGCCCGAATGCCTTCAGTGCCGAGCACCTGCCGAGGAGGAGACGCTCTCAGCAAACCAGACGGCAAACAGAGGTGCCGTTTCCCAGAGGACCTCTCGAAAGGAGCCTGCAGCGGGACCTGGGAGCCGGGAGGCTCAGCACCAGCGTGCCCGTCATCACGGCTGATGGCTGCTTTTGCCCCTCGGGTCCTGCTGCCAATCTCTCCCTCACGGGGATGAGCGGGCAAACCCCTGCCCTGCAGCTGCGTGTCAGTCCCGCTCCCACCCCCCCAGAGACCTGCCGCCCCGACAGAGAGGGCCGCTGCTGCTCTCAGCGGTGTCAATTGCTGCCCCGTACCTGGGGCGGTTGTCGGTCCTCCCCTGCAGACCAGGCCTCCCACGCCGCCCATTCTGCCTTTGCTTGCTGTCGCCGCTCTTCCCACCGGGTCTTCACTCGCTCCCACTCTGCAGACAGCTTCCAGACCTCCTGGAGGGGACAGAATCGCAGCAGCAGGCAGGATTAGTCTCAGCTCCCGGCGGGGCTTCCTTCGGGTCTGACCCGTGTTGGTGCCCCTTGCCTCAGCCGGTCGGTCGGCAGCGCTTTGCCCCTAACAGATCGGGGGCCGTGGAGTCACGCCAGGCTCCTCAACTCACGGCAAACACAGCGGAGTGACCAAAGACCTCCACTGTCAACGACCTAGAAAGGACTTGTACGTTCTCCATAGCCCCTGGCCAGAAGAAAAAGCGTTTCATGACAACCCGGGGGCAACAGCAGGCGGGAAGGGTGTGCAGCACCTTCCTTTTCCTGAAGAAGACCTGACGGAGGTGACGATGAATGCACGCCAAGGAACCCTTTCAGGACGGCTCTCTGCACAAAGAGGCTTTTGCCAAGTCTCGAACAGCACTTTAGTTACAGCAAGGCAGAGCACGTACCTGCAGCGCTCTCCTGCAGCCTTCAGAAGACGGGAGCGCAGCGGTGGGGCTGGCTGGAGGAGCTGGCTTCTGCCTGCTTGCCTCCTTCGTCCTGGGGGAGCTGCCTGGACATGGTGGGAGCAGACTGCAAAGAGACACCAGGAGGAGACGGCATGAGCGTGGGGCAGGTGGGTGCCCCATGCTCTCCGTCTGGTATCAAAGCTCCCCAGGCTGGCAGAAGAAGCGGTGGAGGTCGGACCGTTTCCCATGGCAAGGGGGGGGCCTTTCCTGAGCTCCATCAGATGGATGGGAGAGGACTGCGCCTCAGGTCTGCTGTAGGAGCAAGCAAAGTAACGTGGGGTGTGCTCAACCTCCGCTGCCTTCCCCGCTAAGGGGCCTGTGATAGGGCAAACAAGCTCGTAAAAACCATGGGGCACGTGCTAGGGACCTTCCCGAGTCCCTACAGCCGGAGTCTCCAAAGGGGACGTCTCTCCTACGTGGGCGCAAGGGTCCCTTTCATCCCTTCCCACAAGGGTCTCACCTGGCAGAAGGCTTCTTCTCCGTGTCTTGCTGCCTGGTGCCCGGCCCCTGGTTTGGCAGCGCGGGGAGGGAATACTTCATCCGCCTCTGCAGCAGCTTGTCAGGCGCCTGGCTTCCCTCTGTACCTGGGAAAGGAGAAAGCTCTTCAGAGCAGCCCCGTGGGGAGTGCGTTTGAACCGGGCTCTGGACAGCAGGGACCCCTTCCCGTACCTCTTCTGACGCTGTGCTTTTCTGCAACCTTCTTGTGCCAGGCGGAGAAAGCCTTGGATGCCGATCTGCTGATCACCAGGAACTGAAACCTGGAACGCGAATGATGACACAGGCTTGAAGAACAGTGACCTCCTACCCTCTGCAGCTTGCCAGCACTAATCCTCCCGACTGTCGTGCGAGGCGTCGCATCCCTTTTCCTTTGTGGCCCTGCACAGGTTTTAGTGGCAATCTCCCCCAGCCCGACGCTGCCTCACCATGTGCATTTGGTTCTCGCTGATGGCAATGACAACAGGCTGGGCGTGAGAAACACGATCACGATGCCGGGTCACTCCAGGAGAATACACGCATAGTGCCAGCTCAGCATTAGTTACCCAGAAACCAGTTGCTTCACAATTGATCCCTGACTCGATGCCGAATGTCAAGCCCTGACAACGCGTGCTCCTGAGCAGGAGCTGGGAAGCCGCCCGCTTGGCCGGTCAAGGGCTGCAGAGGAAAAGCACTCACCTCGGGAACGCGTGGGCAGGAGCAGCCTGCATCTCCTGAGAGGCGGTCGCTCCACTGGAGACAGCTGCCCCTGGCATCCACAGCCTCTGCAAAGCGACACAGAGCTGTTAGAAGGTTTCCAAGGCAGTTTCCTCTTGGCTCCCAAAGGAAGCAGACCTGTCTCCCGCTCCAAAAGCAAGCCACTTCTCCAAACCTCTCTGCCAAATCCTCCTCCATCAGCGTTAGCCCTTGCTCTGCTCTGGAGAAGCTGCACAGCCAACACTGAGACCGCGCAATAACACCGCTGGGCTTTTTTGTAGGGCAAGGACCCAGAAGAAACTTTCTTTGCTAATGGAGAAGTCAGCGGGGGCAAGCACGGGGAAAGGTGTTTGACTGTCCTGCCACGTCCAGGCTGGCCAACGGCGACCGGGTTGCTCAGCCTTCCTTAGGCTTCCCAAAGACACGGAAGCAGCCCTCAAAACCTCGAGCAACTTACAGTGTGAAGCAGCGCAATCCGGCTGGCCTTCCTCTCCAGCCCTGTGACGCAGTCAGAATAGAACCGCATGCACAGGAGGTCGTCTTTGCAGGACAGAACACCAATGTCCTTGAAGGCGAAGGAGAGGCGCTGCCCGTTCTTCAGTTGGGAAGAGTACAAGAGGACGGTCTCTTGCACGCAGTCCTTCACCACGTGCTGTGGGAAGGAGGTGGCTTGCGACAGCCGCTTGTAGTTCAGCGGCTTGATCTTGACATTGCCTGCGAGGAGGAGGAACGTGGTCACTGTCACAGCAGGCCAAATTTCCACATAAGATTCATAAAACAAAATGCCAGAGGGAAGGGTGCTCACAGAAACAGCCCTTGGGGAGCAGTTAGTTTTGGGGGAGCTCAAGCCACCCCCTGACCTTTGGAGGCAGTTCTCTACTTCTCCCAGCCCTTCCCAAAGAGCCGAGAGCACACATTCCCCCCCCAGACATGGAGGGGGAAAGCGGAGGGTGGCCGCTGCTTTCTTACCAGGGATAACTACTGTGGGGAACGCGAGCTCCTGCAGACACAACACATCAAGCTCCAGTCGGAAGACGGGTCTTCGAACCACATACACCTCTTCTTTGCCCTGGAATTGCTCTTGGAGCATAGCGAAGGTCCCGAGTCCTGCGACCAGGACACCCTGCCCAGGAAAAAGACAAAAAGGCTGATGAGCGAGTACTTCAGAGATGGGAAAAGTGAAAGCTTAGGAAAAGGCCCGTGTTCTCCATTTGTTTTCTTGCCCTCCTCAAAATATTCGCTAACATCCCTTGGCTAGAGAAGATCCCAGGCAATTCCAGCACAGGGAGGGAATACCCCTGGGACTGATTCCCAGGGATTATCCTTGGCATGGCACCGGCATAATCACCTGCCTCCCCGCTCGGCCTCTCCGCTCTGACCACAGCGAAGGGTGAAGCCCTATCGTGTGCTGAATGCTTTCTCAGACTAGATCTGGACTTGGTTTCTCTCCTGGTTGACCAAGAAGCAGCTCTGGGCACATGGGCTTGTCTCAGTGTGCCGCCACGATGCTCAGGGAGGGCTCGCTTCCCGGGGTCCAGGCCCTCCGGGGCAAAGGGGGACCAAGACGCCAGCCCACCTTGTCCTGCTTCAGCTGTCCCAGGATGTACACAGACACAGCATCCCAAATAGCCACAACCTCTGGAAAGCAAAGGAAAGAGGTGTTGGGCTCCGGGCCAGCCAGCTCACAGCCTCTGGGCAAGCTCCTCGCCCAGGGGTTGACAGATGCCGGCGTCCGCAAACAGCCCAGGCAAACGCGGCCACGGCTGCGGAGCTGGGCTGTGCCCCAATTTCCAACTGCCAGCCTTACTCTGCTCCCGGGGCAGGGCTGGGGTACAAATGGGGATGTGGGAAGGGCTCAGGACCGGGGCTGTGGCCATCTAACCCCCAGAAAGCCTTGGCACCCCAGAGCCCAGGATGTGATCTGCCAGCCTGGTGGCACAAGGGGGTCCCACGGGGAGGACGAGAGGTTCTCCCAAAGGAGACTTTGTTCAAGGGAAAGGGCTGATTTACAGCACAGGCATTTCCAGCCGGCTCGCGAGAGCCTTGTGGGAGGTGTAGCTGTCCCCCCCAGCCCCCGGGATGCAGAAGCCCTTTTCATCCCAGAGCCAGAACCCCACGAGGGGCCAGCTTCCAGGGAAAGCTGGCCCTGCATGGCCCCCCTCGCAAGGGGACGGAGCCATTCCCATGGGAGCCTCGGGGCTCCGGGCAGCACCAGGACCTGGTTGCCACATCGTCCCCCGAGTCCAGTGGGACCCCCAGGCAGGGCTCTCGCAGCAGCCCCCAGCCCTGTCCAGTCACCCCCACAGCCCGGCAGCTGCAGCTTTTTCCAGAGGCCAGCCCCGGTGCGACCCCTCGGGAAGGAATTCCCAAACCCCTTACCCTTGGTGGAGAGCTGCAGGAGCGTGGGGAACAAGCTGCTGAGCTCCAAGCTGATGGCCATGGTGCAGCAGCCCTCCATCGCGCCTGCCGCTTGCCCTCCGCTCAGGGAAAGGGATGCTCTTCGCAGCTCCTCGCCCAGAACTCCTCTCCGACGTGCCCCTGCTGCTCTGCCGGTCACAACGGGGTCCCCCCAGCGCAGCCCCGCTGCCTCCCGATCCCGCTCCTGGCTGTGGAGCAGCTCCGAAGCGCAGCAGTGGGGAGCCCCTGAGCAGTGCCCAGCAGCGCCCAAGCCTCGCCGGGAAGTGCCAGCAGCGCTGGGGAGACCTCCCTGGGATGCGGGGCATCCCCCTGTGACATCAGCCCACATCGTTTGAAGGTGCATGTCGTGGTTTAACCCCAGCCAGCAACTAAGCACCACGCAGCCGCTCACTCACTCCCCCCCCATCCAGTGGGATGGGGGAGAAAATCAGGAAAAGAAGTAAAACTCCTGGGTTGAGATAAGAACGATTTAATAGAACAGAAAAGAAGAGACTAATAATGATAATGATAACACTAATAAAATGACAACAGTAGTAATAAACGGATTGAAATGTACAAATGATGCACAGGGCAATTGCTCACCACCCGCCAACCGACACCCAGCCAGTCCCCAAGCGGCGAATCCCTGCCCCCCCCACTTCCCAGTTCCTAAACTAGATGGGACGTCACATGGTATGGAATACACTGTTGGCCAGTTTGGGTCAGGTGCCCTGGCTGGGCATGAGAAGCTGAAAAATCCTTGACTGTAGTCTAAACACTACTGAGCAACAACTGAAAACATCAGTGTTATCAACATTCTTCACATACTGAACTCAAAACGTAGCACTGTACCAGCTACTAGGAAGACAGTTAACTACATCCCAGCTGAAACCAGGACAGTGCATTATGACGCCAGCAGAGAGCTGGTGCAGCTGGGGAGAGAGGAGATGGATTTCCCTTCTTGTCCTGGGGAGCAGTCATCCCCGTTCTCTCCGAGTTGCTCCGGCAGAGCTTGCCGTTACCTGTGCTGGGAATTGTTAGGGTGAATAGCCTGGCTTAGCACTAGAAGCTAAAGGAGTTGAAGCCTCAGGCTGCAAGAGCTGAGCGAGAGTCCACTTTTTGATAAAGCTAATGCTGCTAACCCAGAACTAGCTGAAACTGGCAGATGCGAGCAGAATGAAGACGACCAAGGAAACGATTCCAAGAGAATGAGGGAACTTCAGAAGAATGCCAGCCCAGTGTGGAAGAATTGCTGGAGGTGACTTACTGATATGTCCCCCCGCCTCTCTTAAGGGAAGGTGAACCTCCAGGGTGGAATACAGTGGATATGCAAGGAATCTGTTCCATAATAATTCCCTAAGCAACATAATCTGCAACCTTAGATGGCAGCAACACGAGGGGAGCTTGGTGTGCTGACTCTGAGAAACAACACGGAGGGCGGAGGAGAGCAGAGACACCGCGGCCAGGCTCTGCGAAATCACCGCAGGGATGGGGAACTGGAACCATAGGAACAAGAATGGAAGGTTCCTGCATTGAATCCACTACAGCAAGGAGGCGAAACAATGGGGTTCTGTCAATGCTGTTGTCTTACTTCTGATTTGTAAGTGCCCAGCTCTGGAGTACTGACATGGAACTTTGCTCATTATAATCTCATTATAATAGCAAAACACACCTCTGTCCCAAAAGCTACCTGCCTCTAAGGTGCAACCACCCCTCACTGAGCATGCGCTCTGAATTTTCTCTAGCATAGACCTTTAGAAGTAAAGCGAGGAGATTTTACACCAATCATAATAAAGGTATGTATGACTAGAGTCACTCAAGCTCCACGTAAAAATAAGAAAATAGTATAAAAGGGCTTAAGAGAGGAGGAATGCTGGGGAAGATACCATCGTAGACAAGTCGGGAGGACATCGCTGACTTCTGGGATCAGTCGAGGGGCTGAACATCTCTTCTCCCCTCCACCCCCCCAATGAGATGCCTACTGGGTGAGATTCGGACCCTCATTATACCGAGTACTTCCCCAGGAAACTCTCTGTAGAGTTTTTCCATAATTTAGTGTCCTTGTAGTCGACTGCCTTATTATTTGCACGTGCTTTGCAGACAGTGTACGTATCACCGGCAATCCAAAAGAACCTGTACTCCTGTTGCTTTAATAAACTGTACTATTCATTAAAATCTAGCCGTGATAGCTCGCTGAACGTGACTAAATTGAAAGGACAGTGCACTATTAGTGCATCTGTAATCGTGATAGTTCAATAAATCGAACGTGACCGGACTTAGAGTGCTGAATTGGGCATCACTCAGAATCTAAGCCTGGCCGCCCCCAGCCCCTCTGATATCTGAGGACAAGCTGGAATGCACGGGGGTTTATTTTCTGCCAAACTTTGTTACGCTTTAACGCAACAGTCCCCTTGTCACCATTACTGTGTCACCGTGTCACCATCACTGTGTCACTATCACCGTCGCCGTGTCACCATCACTGTGTCACTGTCACCATCACCATCGCTGTGTCACCATCACCATGCCGTGCAGTCTGATGGAGCGAGCGAGTATTGCTCACGCTTATGAACCCCCCCAGCAGGCAGGATGCCTTGGCATGGGCTGCGTCAAACAGCCGTGCTCCTGGGATGCAGCCGTCACCTTGGGCTGCAGGTTCCTCTCTTGCTGCTCTCCCTGATGATCCGCACCCCGGCTGCGTCCCTCTTCCCGGGCCACTTGCTCTCCCCGGACACCTGCTGCAGCTCTCCCAGCCTGCGCAGGCTTCTGTCCAACTTCCCCAGAGGGGACGGAGCCGTCGTCGTCTGCTGCCGCATCCTGCGACTCTCCTGCTTGGCTTCTCTCATGGAAGCAGAGCGCTGACTCCCGGCGCCGACGTCGTCTCATCACGACGTGCCCGTCTGCAGGCTGCTGCACCGTGCAGCCCTGGCGAGGGCCAGATCCCGCCGGCAGCTGGGCCATGAATCGGCATTTTCCTGGCCACGGTGGCCAACACCTCCTTGCAGTCAGGCATGGTCTTCTGTGCTCCCGCTAACCTCCACCCCTCCTTCTGCGATTTTTGTCTCCTCCATCGGCTCCATTTACTCTGTCTCCATTGATGATTGAGTTGTCCCCTCCCTCTGGCCATTGGCAAGTGGGGCAGCACAGGAGTCTTTCCTGGGCCCTGAGCAAGAACGTGCACTTTTATAAGGTGACCCGGAGGACGCAACCGTCATCATGTCTGTTGGACTCCTTCTCCCCAACTGTCGTCGTTCTGGGGACTCGCCTGTGCTATTCAGCCCATGGCGAGAGGTCACGCCGAGCGGCTGTGTTTCTGGCTGCACCCTGGAGAGAAGCCGCCCGCGTGCACTGAAATTGGGGTGCCGAGGTGGGCTGTGTCCTCGGGGGCAAGCCTGTGCCTGCGGGACACTCGGCCGTGGGGTGAGAGTGTGTGGGGAAGGGCCGGACTGCTTTCACGGGGCAGCGTTTAGCTGCGGTCAGGTGAAACGGTGCTGTCAGAGCCCTCTGCCTTGCTTGCGCTGTTGATCTCGCTGCTCTCCCCTCGACCTCATCTTGCAATGTCTGGCTGAGGCATAGACACAAAATGGGGACGGCCCATCGTCCTCACCCTCGCGCACCCCCTCTCGCCACAGCTGAAGGTGAACAGACTAGACCTTTGGGGGTATGTCGTTTTATTGCAGAGATGGTAGAGGGGTTGTGTAGAGGGAATGGCGGAGTCCAAAAGTGGGAGCAGGGGCCTGGGGCTTGATCAGCGTCACCTGGAAGGGGAAAAGCGAGAAGAAAAAAAGGTGACCGTGGTGCCTTGTTCGCAAGAAGACTTTTGTCTTCGGCGAAGGCCGTCTGGCATAACAAGTTGATGGCCGTGCATTTGCCGTTTGCCGTGCATTGCTGTGTGCGCGCCCGGGCACTTTCAGCTAACTCCCCCTGTGCCAGTGGCACACCTGATGGAAACCTCCTGTGTGATCAGGACATTTCTAAGGGTCTGCTGCTGTTACTGATTGGCATTTCTCCCTTTTTGGAGAGGCATATAAAGGCAAGAGAAAAAAAAAAGAGTTTAGGGGCAGGTAAAATCCATCCCTCGATTGTCTTCAGGAGGCCGCTCAAAGCAAAGAGCTTGTGTTTGACGCAAAATGGAGCGACGTGCCTGCTCCGTCTGGCAGGGCAAGCTCATGGCTGGAGCTGAGCTGGCACTGGCACTTGCTCCAAGTCCAGAGCCCTTCTAGCTCCAGCCAGACTTTGCTAGACACCCCTGCCCTCCCAGCTGATCCCCCCTGCGTGAGAAGGGTCTGCCCTTGGCTCTGCTTGTGCCTTCTGCAGCAGTGTGTCCTCCTGAAGAGCTTGTAATGTGCGAGCATGTGTCACCATTGAGCACCTGAGCTAGTGCAGAGGCAAAGATGTGTTCTTTGGCCTCACTCTGCTCGGCTTTGGGCCAAGGCAAGGGAGCAGGCCTGCTGTCCTGCGGTTTGTCGCTCCAGTAAGGTGGTCTGGAGTTCTGAGAAGCCCCGTTGGAAGGGGGAGATGCTTAAGGGCTGGTTGTTGCAAAGCAGGGGAGGAGATTTGGGCAGGCTGCCTTACCTTTCCCAGGCAGTAGTCTGCCGGTCCTGGCTTCACTGTTTTGTCACCTCCAATTCCACTTTTGCTTCCCATCGTGTACACGGGAGCCCTTTTCCTGTAGGTGTCCACTTCCACCTTGGGGAATGCAGCAGGACCTGGCGTCTGTAAGAGAGGCAGGGAGGTTGTTGGGTACAAAAGGCAGCAAACAAGAACAACAAAAGTTGATTCTTGCCGGGTGCCCACGCGGGCTGCGCTAGTTGAGCTGGCTGGCCAGAGAAGTGGCGTGAGAGGCACGGAGCGATTGGAACAAGGGCCCCTCCTGTTCCCCTGCAGAGGCAGATTTCGCAGAGGAGAGGGAGATTCCCATTACTGCCGATGAGTTTTGCCCCACCAAAACTGTTAGTGTTGGAAAGCGAGGGACTGCGGGTGTCGGCGTTGCTGTTGGCAGCAGGAGAGCCACGGGACCCATGGCTCCTTGGGTTTTGCTGCTGGTGCAGGGAAGTGGGCGTGAAGAGAGGCTGCAGCAGGAGTCAGAGCCCTCCGGCCCTGAGGAGAGCAGCTGCGAGACAGCAGAGAAGCGTAGCTCACCTTGGCGAGGTCTTCAGCAAAGCCGTTGTGCTTACTCTTCCCTTTCATGGAGTAGCAGGGGCTGGCGTGGGTGTAGGCTGTGTTGGGTCCCACCAGCCTGGGCAGGGTGTAGGTGCCAGGACCTGGAAGGGGAATGGGAAGAGAGCGTGTGTGAGTCCGGCAGGGAGAGGAGCAGCGCCTGGGTGGGAGAGAAGCAGCCTGCCAAGCCTGCTGCGAGGAGCTTGAAGGATGTCTCGCCCCTCTCCCAACGCCTCCGTCTTTTGTCACACGTGGCGTGTGTCGGCAGCTCCAAGCCCGAGTTGCCGGTTCTTTTGTGGGATGGGAGAAGCTGGTGCTCCGGGACGTCAAGCAAGCTCGTCAAGAGACTCTTGCGCCCTGCTGTGTAGGCTTTTCGCTAGGCCTGTCAAAAAAGCTGCCCGGCAGGTTTTCCCTGGAGGACACGCGGGCTGGGCTGCAAGCGTGTGTATTTCCCCGAGTTCCCTTACCTGGAGTTTCATTGGTTTTGATGGCCTTGTGCCGGAAGGCCATGGACGGCGCCGGCGCGCATTTGTAGAGGTGTTGGTTGGCCTTGTCGGTGGAGTAGTCACCTAGGGAGAAGCAGAGAAAAGCAGGGAAGCTGGGCTCTCTTCCTCAAGCCAAAGAGGAAAGGTCAGGAGGAGGTGCTCAGCCACGTTTGCCTTCTGCCTGGAAACCTCTGAAGCTCCTTCGGGACGCGAGCTGATGGTTTTGTGCCCCGGTAGCACAGGGCAAAAAGGCAGGCGGTGCTGCTTGTGTCGCCTGGAAGAAGTGCTGGAGAAACGGTACTCACTTGGTCCAGGGGTGACCTCGGTCGTTATCTTGGGAAGTCCGCCCATGTGCTGTGCCGGAGCCACGTACTTCCCGTTCCTGGTGATGGAGGGCTGGACGTAGTACCGAGGGCCCGGAGAGCAACTGTCTGTGCCGGGAGCTTTGGCCCTTTGGAAAGTGTACGCAGGGGCTTTGGTTTTGGTGGGATTGTGAACCAGGTAACCTAGGAAGAAAAGCCTGTGAAAGGACACCTGCCTGCAACTCCATATTTAAAGCTAGTTTCTAAGTGGAGTAGCTGGAGTTGCCGGCCACAAGAATTTCCCTTCCTGTGTGGTTTTTGTCCTCCAAGAATGATACCGGCAGGCCAATACAATGGTACAATGACTTCCGGCAAGAACAGTGTAGGCACTGTGCGATTAATCAGAATACCACCAAAATGCAATTGTTATGAAGTATTAAATCCCCAAACCGTTGCTACGCTAACTTAAAGGAAATGTAAAGATCGCCTCTGTCACGTTTTGCTTTCCCGCAGCCCAGTGGGAAAGAAATTGAAACCTTACTGCTATTATGGGGGAGGAGAAGAAGAAAGTGAAGGAGAAGAAGGTGGTGAAGGAGAAGGTGGTGTTGAAGGAGAAGAAGAGAAGATGAAAATGGGGGAGAAGAATAGGAAGAGAAGATGAAGTAGAATAGGAGAAGATGAAGAAGGAGGAGAAGAAGAGGAGAAGAGAGCAGAGGAGAAGAAGAAGAAGAGAAGAAGCAAAGGATGAGGTGGGAGCAGCAAGTTCGGAGCAAAGACAGAGAAGAAGCTTCCTCCTGTGCTGCTACGGCCACCTCTGTGCTCAGCAGAGTCCGGCAGCTCTTTTCCCGGGCTTTCCCCGGAGCAGCCTGAGCCTTCCTCTGGCCCGCCTGCGTCCTTGCTGCAGCTGAGAGCATGGAGGCTTGGAGCAAGGGGGAACGGAGCCGTGGCTGCTTGTCCCCTGGAGGCAGCGGATGTGGTGCACCCCGCTTGCGACAGTGGTTTTACCTGTTGTCCCGGGGATTGAGTACTTGGGTCCCGGGCTGGTGAACTGGGCCATGATGGGGCCGCGTGGGCGATGAGGTCTCCAGGTGCCCACCCAGGCTCCGTCCACATCGGAGGCAGCTACCGAGCCTACTATAAGAGCAGGAGAGTTGCCGAGGGGCTTCCCTGGCGGAGACCCGGCATGAAACCTCCCCGGGAGGAGCAGCAACGCTTCACCTTTCTCTATCTTCGCCATCGGACTGGGTGCAGATGAGCTTGTCGGCCGCTGCAGCTCTCGGTCGCAGAGCACGGCAAGAGCGAGGGCAGGCAGCGATCGCGCAGGAGAGGTTGTGGTCTCGGCTGCCAGGTGGCCTTGGGGAGAGGCCTCGGCTCGTCACGGAGACGCCCAGTGACGTCATAGAGCTCCGGGCGCCTGTCGTATGGGCTGTTGCATCATACGGCTGACGGGGAGCTGGGGACGTCCAGCTGGCAGGGCCAGACCTTGATGAGGTCTGCACGGCAGAAACACGCAACGAGGGAAAAACTGATGTGATTTCTGTGTTTAATCTGGCAGCCTTGTGTTCTTATACTGTTGGGCTGACCTAATAATGTGAATGTAGCTTTGAACACCTGGAACTTCTTTTTCGTGTCCTATTTTCCAGGCGTCCCTTAATCTACGGTTTTCCTCCTAGGGAGGGTGAGTCGGGCCCGGTGTTAGTCAGCAGAATTTGCTGCTGGGGGCTCTCAGTTAGCGAGGTTTAGGAATACCTCTGTGGTGCCGCTTTGGGGAGTTTCTCCCTGGAAATCGAGGCAAGAGAGCCCTTTCCCAAGGTGCCGAAGAAACCGCGTAGACTTGCGCGTACCTTCTAGGTCATGCAAGTAAAGCGAGATGCCAGCCAGAGATCGGGAGTGTGTTCACATTTCTCCCCGATAAGTCAAATGCCCTATTTTTCATGGGTTTCTCACAGGAATAAGAATCGTGAGCGGGCACAGAAGGGTTTCTGTACCGGGCCTGGCTGGGATACAGGTAATTTTTCTGTCATCGCACCCTGCACGGTGCTGTTTTCAGCATTGACAGCACACCGATGTTTAGCTACTGCTGAGCAGTGCTTATGCAGAACCAAGGTCTTCTCTGTTTCTCACTCTGCTGCCCCAGCGAGCTGGCTGGGAGGGGACACAGCAGAGACAGCTGCCCCGAGCTGACCGAAGGGGTACCACGGATCCACACCACGTAGTGTCACGCTCAGCAAGAAAACCGGGACTGGGGGAGTCTTTCCAAGGCAGCCATTGCACCAAGATGGCTGGGCATCTGCCTGCTGGTGAGAGGTGGTCGGTGGTTGCTGTCACATCAGTTGGCTTCCTTTTTTATTCCCTGCACTTGTTAAACTGTCTTTATCTCGACTCCCTTAGGTCACAGCCTAAGGAAACCGGAGCTTCCTGGGTCTCAGAGTAATTCTAGAGCTCAAGTGGCGACAGACATCAACTCTAGATCACACAGTACATGCCAACGCTCATCACTGACCCAAGAAGACATGCTCCTCCTGTCCTACCCAAGGCTTTCAAGTCCAACACACTTTCTTCCTAAAGCAGGACGCTACCTTATTTACTTGTAACACCATTCCTACGTTCCGTGGGATGGGGCTACAGGTAGGTTACGCAAGCCATCAAGCCACTGTCTGGAAGCACCAGAGCCTTTTGGGTACTGTTTGTCACCATGGTTTGCCTGAGAAGGAAACTAAAACACAGAATAGACGGCGAGAAATTTAACCTGCCATGGAGATAGCTACAGTGAACAAGTACGATTTTGTGCGTTACAAAGCATCATTTTTAAAATTCAACCCTGAGTTTTTCAAGTGTCAACCCTTATTTTTATAATGCAAGCCTCAATGTTAGGGCAAAAAGCATAAATTTAAATTCTGGGGGTGCAAACAGTCATTTTTAAGGTCCAGGCCCACATATATGGAGGACAAAACCTAATTTATTAGTTCCAAGCTCCATCTTTAAGGTTCAGAGACTCATTTTAAGGGCCCAGAGCATCATTTTTAAGCCCCAAAGTCTGATCTGGAAGGACCACAGCCTCATTTGTAGAGTCTAAATCCAAATTTATACAGTCCAAACCCTTATTTTTACTTTCCAAACTCTTAGTTTTGCCTTCCAAAGCCTCATTTTAGTTTCCAAAACCTTCACTTTTAGGGTGCAGAAGCTCAGGGTTAGTTTGCATAGTCTCATTTTCAGGGTCCAAAGCCTCTTTTTTAGGATCCAGACAAGCATTTTTAGGGTGCAAGCTGCATCTGGACTGTCCAAACCCTCATTTGGAGGGTCCAAAGCCCACTTGTAGGGCTCAAAGCCTCAGGCTTAGGGTCCAAAGCTTTGATTCGAGGATTGAAAGACTTCAATTGTAGGGTGCCAACCCTCATTTTAAGGTACAAACTCCTCACTTAGGGCTCAAAGCCTCATTTCCTTAATGTCCGAGGCATATAATGAGCATCCAAAGACCCAGCTGTAGGGTCCAAAGCCCCGTTTTAGGGCCAAAATCCTTGGTTTCAGGCTTTAAAAACGGCCCTTTGGAAATGCTGACTCATATGGGCCCTAGCAATATGAAAGAGGGGGTCTCAGCATGCCCGGGCCCCCACTGCCTGCGGCTGTCTGAACCTCTCCCAGCTCTGGCTGGGAGACAGGAGTCGCCAGGGGGAAGGGGGTACTGGGAGGAGGTACTGGTCCGGCCAACTTGGGAGGGTCCGTACCAGTCCCTGCGCCCTTGTGCTCTCTCTAGTTAGTGCACGACAAGAAGAGGGTGGAAGAAGACCTCTGGCAGAGCCTGCCGTACCTGTGGGACACTCAAGCCACCTTGCCAGAGGTGGCCATCAGGTTCATCGGTGGGCCACAGTCCCCAGGGTCCCTTTTCTGCCAGCCTGGCCCCAGTCCCCACCACCGCATTGGCAGCAAGGTCTTGCCGCATGGCACCCGAGGAACCTGAGCAGGCAGAAGCTGCGGGAGACCTGCGACGGCGAGGAGGGGCTGGTGGGGCAGGGGACGGGGCCTGGGCAGGGTGCCATGGTCTGGAGGGGACTCCTGGGGGTCTCTGCAGGCAGGGGGGGGGTCATGTCTGCTCTGCTTCCTTCTCTTGCAGCCCTTCTGCCCTTGGCAAAAGACCCTGAACTCTCGGTCAGGACTCTCGCAGCGGAGGCCATCTTCATCCCGATAAGAGAGATGCCAAGATCAGGATGGAGCCTGCAGTCACTGTGCTGCTGGCCCCTGCTGAGCCCTGAAGAAGTGAAATCCTCCTCTGGAAAACAGCTGTATTTTAACAAATTATTTTTTTTTAATAAAGCTGGAACAACAAGCCCAGTCCCATGCTGTCCTTCCCACGGAGAACACCCAGAGCGTGCTGAGCAGACAGTGTCATTCCTGGCTTGTGCTGCTGCCTGCAGGACAGCAGACCGGGACCCAGGGTGTCCTTGCGGCAAAGCCCCAGCTGCTCCGCTAGACCACAGAACCCGGAGAGGAGGAGGAGGAGGAGAGAAGCTTTAGCCCAGCCTGCCTCTCCTGAGACATCTCAGGGCACCCGTACTCTGCCAAGTCGGCAAATTGTCGTTTGCCCTGGCATCAAACCCCTCTCTTTTACAGGGGAAGGGTGCTGGTTTGGGCCGGGATAGAGTTAATTTTCTTCACGGTAGCTGGCACGGGGCTATGTTTTGAGTGGGAACAAGGGGTTATACCAGATGTCCCGAGTGGGGACAGCCCAAAACTACATAAGCCAAGTGGGGCAGGAGCAAAACTGCCTCCAGTCACCTCGAGTGGGAATCCGGCAAAGCTGTGGCTGACAGAAAGCTGACAAACCCTGGAGGCAGGAGAAAATGTGGGTCGCATGTGGTGTTCCCCAGGGCTCAGTACTGCGGCCGCTTCTGTTTAATATCTTTATCAACGATCTGCATGAGGGGATGGAGTGCACCCTCAGCAAGTTTGCCGACGACACCGAGTTGGGAGGGAGGGTTGGTCTGCCTGAGGGTAGGAAGGCTCTACAGAGAGATCTGGACAGGCTGGATCGATGGGCCGAGGCCAATTGTACGAGGTTCAACGAGGCCAAGTGCCGGGTCCTGCGCTTTGGTCACAACAACCCCACGCAGCGCTACAGGCTTGGGGAAGAGTGGCTGGAAAGCTGTCCGGCAGAAGAAGACCTGGGGCTGCTGGTTGACAGCCGGCTGAATACGAGCCAGCAGTGTGCCCAGGTGGCCAAGAAGGCCAACGGCATCCTGGCTTGTATCAGAAATAGTGTGGTCAGCATGAGCAGGGAGGTGATTGTTCCCCTGTACTCGGCACTGGTGAGGCCGCACCTCGAGTCCTGTGTTCAGTTTTGGGCCCCTCACTACAGGAAAGACATGGAGATGCTGGAGCGTGTCCAGAGAAGGGCAACCAAGCTGGTGAGGGGCCTGGAGCACAAGTCTTACGAGGAGCGGCTGAGGGAGCTGGGGCTGTTTAGTCTGGAGAAAAGGAGGCTGAGGGGAGACCTTATCGCTCTCTACAACTACCTGAAAGGAGGTTGTAGTGAGGTGGGTGCTGGTCTCTTCCATCAAGTAACTTGCGATAGGACAAGAGGAAACTTGTCCACCGGACAAGCCCACCAGGACTGGACCCCTCGGCTGACCAGACACCTCGGCTGACTGAACCAACGCTGGACAGACCCAGGACCGGTGAAATCTTTCTCTCTTCCTTTTTCTCTCTCTGTCTTCTTCTCTCTTTCCTTTTCCTTTGCCAAAGTCCCTACACCTCATCCGTTTCAAGATAGAAACCGTTGACCAAGTCTGAGACTAAGAGTAGATGCAGCCGCCCCTAGACCCTTCTCTGAGGAGGAGTCTGGAAAGCAAGGGGGTCTGCTCTGAACCTCCTGACTCAACGGCAGGGATCTCCTTATTCCCTCAATTGACGTATATGGTTACACGGTTTACAGAAGTAGTCTTATGCCAGTTCCTGTTGTGAGAAACCCTGCCACCTACTACCACGCCTCCCCAGTTCAGTTGGCTTCTGTCATGAATAAAATCTTTAACCGATCGTTTGGTGTTGCTTCGCCTTAATTTAGCCCGAGAGAATTTCAAATTAAACACGACTCCCTGGTCTGTCCAGTCTGGGTCGTGACAGGCCCTCACTGCTCGCCCCCCAAAATCACGCGCCTATCTAACCGAAATCTCCCTTGCCGCAACTTGAGGCCATTGCCTCTCGTCCTATCTCCGGCCACCTGACAGAAGAGACCAGCACCCACCTCACTACAACCCCCCTTCAGGTAGCTGTAGAGAGCGACAAGGTCTCCCCTCAGCCTCCTCTTCTCTAGACTAAACAGCCCCAGCTCCCTCAGCCGCCCCGGTGACGCCCCGGTGACGTGGGTGCCGAGGGCTCGGGCCCCCGCCTCGGCACTTCGCAGCCACCCCTGTGAGGCGGTGGCCGCCTCAGAGCGGGCGGCAGGTGGCCGAGGGCGTCCCTGCCCGTAGTCGGGGCGCACGCGGGCCAGCGGTGCTGATGTCACAGCGGCCACTGTGACCCGCGGGGGCAAGCCCACAAAAAGGAGCGCTGGGCACAGGCCGCCCGTCAGTGCGACCTGGTGAGGTGAGGAGAGGGCAGGGGAGGGACGGGGCTGGTGCGGGGCTGCCGAGGGAGGAGGGGGGCCCCAGGCCTCGGGGCGCTGGGCCTGTGCTGCAAGCTCACCCGCCTCTGGCTTCTCCCTCGCCCGCGCCCCGCTTCTCCCTCAGAGTCAGCAGAGGAGCATTTGGAGGAGACGCCCGGCGCTGCTGGGACAGGGACTCTCCAAACGCTCACCGTTGACGTGCGCCATGTCCGCAAGGAAGCAGAAGGCCCCCGACTCGATGGAGCAGGGTGAGAGCAAAGTAGCCCTCCCGCGGCGTAGCAGAGGGCTTGTCGGGGCGGCCGGCGTGGGGCCGAGAGCGGTGGCAGGGGGAGGCAGGAGCTCCCCGACCACCCCGGGGCAGGGCCCCTCCTGTCCTCAGCCAGCGGGGCCCAGGCTGGGCAGTGGGCACCTGCTGGGACCCCCGTGCCTGCAATGCCCCCTTCCTCTCCAAGGCCTCCAGCCCTGCCCGTCAGCCAGCTCGGCAGGGGCAGAGCAGGCCCTTGGGGGCAATCCCTCAGGGACGCTTCCCCCGGCCCCGCAGAGGTGCTCATTCCCAGTGGCGTTTGCTCTCTCCCCTCCAGCATGCCTGCTGTGTCGCCGGGCAGAGGCTGACCCGGCTCTCTGCGGGGCCAAACTGGAGAAGCGAGGGCTCTGTGCCCACGTGTTTTGCCTGGTGAGTTACGCCGGGGCTCCCTCCAGCTTGCCGACAGGCAGTCCCTGCCACGCTCTCCTCAGCAGCTCCTCCTCTTTTCTCTGCTGCAGCTTTTTGCCAGCGGGCTTTTTCAGCGAGGGGGCAGGGAAGCAGGACTCATGGGATTTCTCCCCGAGGATATTCGATGTACAATCGCGCAGGCAGCGCAGAAGGTGAGCACCTGACAAGACCGGGGAGATCTGTGCCGGGAGAGGTTTGCGGGACCCTAGCCTGGATCCGAGAAAGAAATCCCAGCCCTTCCGGCCGGCTCTGGGGCAGGAGTCTTGCTCCCAGCAGCTCCACAGAGGCTCCAGCACAGGAGCCTCGTCCGACAGGCGCATCTGCGGGGTGTGACCCAGCAGCGGCCACATCCTGCGCCCTGCCCGGAGGCATGGGGCTGGCCGCGGCGGCCCTGGGGCTGCCGCTGATGGGGGCTGCTCTGCTCTTTCCAGCACTGCTTCGTCTGTGGCGAGAGCGGGGCCGCCATCTCCTGCCAGGAAACAGGCTGCCACCGCAGCTTCCATCTCCCCTGTGCCGTGGAGGGTGGATGCGTCACCCAATTCTTTCGGCTCTACAGGTAAGGGCAGCTGGCCCCCACAGGGGAGGCTGCTTGCTTTCAATCCTCTTCCTGCCAGCATCAGCCAAACAGGGAAGGAACCCGCAGTGACATTTCAGAACAGCCAGTCTCAGGCATAGCCACAGCCAGACAAGATCTGGGGCTCCTTCACACCTCGTCTCCCCTCCTTGCCGCCACCCGGGGAAGGAGCCAGCGCTTCTCACCTCGCCCATCCCTTTCCTCTTGCCCCCAGGGCCTTCTGCTGGGAGCACCGCCCAGAGCAGGCAGTGGAGGCGGCTCCGGAGGAGAACACCATCTGCCTCATCTGCCTGGACCTTGTGGAGGAGAGAAAGTCCTACGGCACCATGGTGTGCCCAGCGTGCAAACACGCCTGGTTCCACAGGGGCTGCATCCAGGTAGGAGCCGTCCCCTCGCCCCCGGGATTTGCTCACCCCCGGGGCACGGCAGGCGCTCGGCAGCACCAGGGCCTCACTTGTGCCGCTTACGTTTCTCCTCCTGCAGGGACAGGCTATGTGCGCCGGCATTTGCTTCCAGTGCCCACTCTGTAGAGATACGGAGCACTTTCACTCGGAAATGCTCACCATGGGGATCCGAATCCCCTTCAGGTTGGTGTCCTTCTGGCCGGCTCACAAGACAGGAGGCTGCAAGCGCTGTGCCGCCCCAGGGGCTGTCCTTCCTGGCCCTCCGCTGTCCCGCGAGTCTGGGCTTCAGCTTCACGGAGGAGCTGGAAACAGGGCGGGGGGGGGCGAGCAGGGACGCCTTGCATCTCCCTTATGCCGGGGCAGCAGGGGCTCATCCGTTTTCCTTTCTCCATCAGACTGCCATCATGGGAGAACAGGCGTGCATACGCAGAACTAGGCGAGAGGCACAGCCGCTGCGATGCCAGGGAGTGCCTTTGTCCCGGAGGCAGGGAGCAGGCAGAGCAAGAGGGGTAAGTTGCCAAAGCTGCACCCCGGGGCTCTGTACGGGAACCCTGTCTCGCCAAGGGCTCGAGGCGCAAGGACCGAGACCGAGAGCTCGGCCGGACAATCCCGTGCTGCGGTCACTTTGTCCTCACAGCCATGAGCACGTTTGCTTCCCCAGGCCCTGGCAACTGCTCCTGTGCTGCTCCTGCGCTGCCGAGGGCACCCACAGACGCTGCTCCGACTTGAGGAGCAGCACGGCCAGCTGGGAGTGCGACGCGTGTGCTGGCCTGGGCACCGGTAAGAGGCAAAGCACCCGGCTGCCCCTGGGCTGGGGCCAGGGGCCAGGCAAGGCCTGGCAGCGGGAGCCCAGGGTGGGCCTGGCAGAGCCTCTCTGCTCTAGGAGGGCTGGGGGCACCGCTCTGGCCTATCCTGCCCCGGGCCTGGGGGCCGAGCCCTTGACCTTCCTGCTTCCCTTACAGCCTCCAGTGCCAGCTCGGAGCTCGCCGGCCCCAGCACTGCCAGCCAGGCAGGATCGCGGCAATCGCTCAGGTCTCCGGAACCGGAGACCAGCAGCCCCAGCACCACCAGCCAGCTGCCATCAGGGTCCTCCTGCGGCTCCCCACCGTCGGAGACCAGCAGCCCCAGCACTGCCAGCCAGGCAGGATCGGGGCAATCGCTCAGGTCTCCGGAACCGGAGACCAGCAGCGCCAGCACCGCCAGCCAGGCAGCATCGTGGTCCTGTGGCTCCCCGCCACTTCAGGGCAGCAGCTGCTCCAGCCCCCCTGGGCCCGTGCGGATGCGAGACTGCTCCCGCTTGCAACGCCGGGCCCAACGTCCCTACAGCCGGCCCGGAAGATGCCATGACAGGAGCCGTGCGCCAGCACCAAGTGCTGAGACCAGCACCCCCAGCCAGGCGGCGCCGGGGCCGTCCCACAGCTCCCCGGCACCCGAGACCAGCAGCCCCAGCACCGCCAGCCAGCTGACAGCGGGGTCCTCCTGCAGCTCCCCAGCGCTCGAGAGCAGCAGAAGCTCCAGCCCTCCTGGGCCCGTGCGGATGCGAGACTGCTCCCGCTTGCAACGCCGGGTCCAACACCCCTACAGCCGGCCCAGAAGACACCGTGACAGAAGCCGTGCGCCAGCACCAAGTGCTGAGACCAGCACCCCCGGCCAGGCGGCGCCGGGGCCGTCCCACAGCTCCCCGGCACCCGAGACCAGCAGCCCCAGCACCACCAGCCAGCTGACAGCGGGGTCCTCCTGCAGCTCCCCACCACCAGAAACCAGCAGCCCCAGCACTGGGAGGCAGGCGGCATTCGGGCCACCCCACGGCTCCCTGGCACCGCAGACCAGCAGCCCCGGCAATGCGGCATCAGGGCCGTCCCAAGGCTCCGCAGTGCTTGAGGGCAGCAGCCGCTCCAGCCCCCCTGGGCCCGACTGTGTGCGAAACATCTCCCGCTTGCAACGCCGGGCCCAACACCCTTACAGCCGGCCCAGAAGACGCCGTGACAGGAGCTGTGCGCCAGCACCAAGTGCTGAGACCAGCACCCCCAGCCAGGCGGCGCCGGGGCCGTCCCACAGCTCCCCAGCACCCGAGACCAGCAGCCCCAGCACCGCCAGCCAGCTGCCAGCGGGGTCCTCCTGCGGCTCCCCAGCGCTCGAGAGCAGCAGAAGCTCCAGCCCCCCTGGGCCCGCGCGGATGCGAGACCGCTCCCGCTTGCAACGCCGGGCCCAACATCCCTACAGCCGGCCCGGACGCCGCCACGGGACCAGCCGTGCGCCATCCCCGAGCACTGGTCCTGATCCCCCTCCACCCGTACAATAAAGTTGGCCGTTAATCTCTGTGCTGGGACATTCCACGCTCATTCGTCAGCTTCCTCCTCCTCCTCCACCTCTCCCTTTCTTGCGGGGCAGCCTTAGGGGCTGGGCCCAGAGCGTTGTCTTCTCCCTGGCGGTTGGCAGCACCTTCCCCAGACCTCCCTCCTCGCGGGCTGGCCTTGGCCGGCTGCCCCGCGCCATGGCCGTGGGCTTCGGCTCTCTGCCCCCGCCGCCGGGAGGGTGGCCCGGCCCGGCCCGGCACGGCCCAGTCGGCGCCACTGCCCGTCTCCGGCAATGTGGGCTGTGCCCCCCCCAGCCGGCACGGCCCTCACGGCTCGCCCCCCAAAATCACGCGCCCCGGCCCCAGCGACTTTTGACACGCTTCCACTCTGCCTCCTTCTCGATAAGGCTGTAACCCATTTCCCATCCTCGTTGCCCAGGTTAGTGAGAATTGGGGCAAAGTGGCAAAGCTACTTTTCTTGGAAAGTTGACTTCGGTGTCACGTCTGTCTTTGTGACATGAAGAATTCTGCAGCTTATGTTTCTACAGTAGCCAAAGGCCTTTCCCCGTTCCCCAGCTCCGGGTCCCGTTCTCCAACGTGATTGCTGCTGCACCAACTGAAGGCTTCCTTCTTGCAGAACAAGCCAAGAAATCCTTTTTAAGAGAGACTGCAAACACCTGGTCAGGAACGTGCTCCTCAGAGCTCAGGAGAGCCAGAGCAGTACCTGTTACTGAGGGCTTGAGTCCCGTCATACGCCCTTTAGAGCAAAAAACCCCCACGTGCTCTACGGCAAGGTAACAGGGGGCCTGGGAAATGTCAGTCATCCAAAAGGATTTCCCTCCCGTTGGAGACCAGCAAGTACCTTTCTAGTGCAGGAAGGAGAAGAGATTTGGTTGCAGAGTGACGGCTGAACAGCTCTGCGGGAGATGGCGCAGAGCTGGAAGGCTGAATCAAAGAATAACGGTGACCAAAGCGCAAAGAGAATCCCCTGGGCTGGCTGTACGGATGTGAACAACCCTCCGCTCTTCAGGCAAACTACAGGTGGTCTTACGGTGTGTGCATTGAGCGCCTTCCTGACAGGCCTTGATGCAGCATGCGAGTTGCTTCATTACAGTAGGGAGCAGCTGTCCTCTCTGAGGAAGGCAGGGGAACCTGGGAGACCTGATGGGCTTTCCTGCCAAAAAAGAGGCAATGAGGAAGGAAAGGAGGTACAGAGGGTCCAAAAGAGAACTCGGTGGCAGCACTCTGTCCTTCTGCTCTTGCCTGCTGTGACTGGGAAGACGTGAGGTCTAGACACAGCCGGAGCAGGCAGTGCTCTTCAGGGGGTTCACCATGTGAGCACCGAGGCAGTCCCAAGCAACGGAGCTCAAAGGGAGCTGCCCCAAGAGCTGTGGTTGTGCACGGCCTCGCTCTGAACCGAGGTGCTCGTACCCTGGCACTGCTCGCCTCTGTCGGCATCTAGCAAACGGGGCTCCATAATGCCCTGGTGACAGAAGGCCGGGCAAAATCTCAGAAAGCCTGCTGAGAAGGAAACCCTGAGCACCGGCGCTTGGCTTGGAAGGTGGCTGGTAGAAGAAGATGGCTGAGGACGCTCTAAAAGCAGCAGCTGAAGGAGGCAGCCTGGGAAGCCCCTAGTCCTTTTCAGCAGTGTCAGCCCGCTAGTACTGCAGAAGGGCTTCTGGGAGTTGCGGGTTTCTATCCTGCTCCCGAATTGCTTTTCGGACCTGGGTTCTCCAGTCCTGGACTTGGCATTCCTTTTTACCTGCTCTGGTGGGGCCTGAGACACCCACTGGTTTTTGTCCTGGCAGGTTCAGTAGTGGACTCAGTGGTGCTTGGTGGGGAGATGTCCTGCTGCCTGGGCGCTCACCTGCCCAGGTGACTTCTCCTGCCTCTGGATTGAAGCCCGTACTGCAGCACCATTGCCAAAGACTCCCAGGGACTGATGAAACAGCTCCCTTGGCTGCCCTGTAGCTAGCCCAGGTACAGTAAGTTTCTGATGGTAAATGGCCTCTGCTCTATACTTCCCTCGTGTTGCTTTTTTTTCCTCCATGAAACATCCTCATAGGCCTTCAAGAAAGCAGCTAGCAAGAGAAGGTTTCAGTTTTCCCTACCCTACCTGCTCCTTCCTAGACTTTTGCATAATCTTTCCCTCACAGAAGGATGGGAAGCTCAGGTGTGTTAGGAGATGACTGTGAGCACTGGTAGAGGTGAAGGGTCAGCAGTGGGGAGGCTTGTTCAAGTCTCTTCCACTGAGAATCACTTGTTTATTTCAGGTAAACCAGCATTTCAATGGCAAGTCAAAGACTGGGGAAATACACCATTGAGATAAGAAAGCTGAATGTCTTGTCTTCAGAGGGACAAGTTAGAGGACAGAAGATCAAAATACAAATAGCCAAAGTGCTGAGTAGATGAAGAAGAAAAACTGTATTTTTTCTGGAGTTCTGTTCTTTTTGTTGTCTTCTCTATGCCTTCTGAAGTTTGTCTGAGTCATGTTTTCATTTTTTTTCTGTCTTTAGAATTCATTGTGGAAGTTTGAAAACAAGATATAAAAAAATTATTTACTTACTTTTACATTTTCTTTTGCAAACATGAAAAGGTAACTTTATAGGTAACAGGCTTTATCTTTGAAAGCAGTGAGATCAGACTCAATTTTTAAATACCTTGGTGTGTCATGCTGCTTTGTGAAGACCTTAAATTGAACTGGGTTTTGTGGCGCATGATCCTTTCTCTTTCTGATTTCTAGTTTTAATAAATGCCACATTTTGCAGTATACTGCCTTACTACTTCTGCACACTCTGATTTTCTCCTAAGAATTCCTGTAGCACTGATGTTCTAATGCACTGCTTTCCTGCGATCCAGAGCTTCACGACTGTTAACCGCTAGACATCGTGCATTGCAGAGAGATACACGAGACCTAATGACCTACTATTTACAGCAGTATAGAGTTTCAGTCGAGACTAATCTTTCCAGGCCACTTTGATGGCCGTTGAACTAAGAAACAGGTACATCAAAGCCCCAAATTAGCAAAGGAATAAAAGTACTGGGCACCTGCTATCAGCCCTATTCTGACTTCCCTAGGGTTTGTACAGCTGCACGTTTCAGCCTGCATGGATTTTCATGTAGGATAGCTGGAGGAGGTGAAGGAGCACTAAGCTGTTTACCACAAAAAGGAACATGTTTGTACCAGTTTGCCAGGAGAGAATATATTACGCAGTAGCACATTAGTAGAAAATCCTCTTTCTAGTAAATCTGCACTTACGCATGGATCAGCATCGATGCTTACACAAAATGGCTGACTTGTTTTGCTAACCATCAGTGCTCTCCTGGAATCTAATCACTCAGATTACTGAGGTCCTTGGAATATTTTAAGAATAAAGACTGCTGTATCAAATCCCTTTATTGAACTGATATGACCGTCCAAAGGAATACCTGACTGCCTTTTACAAGATTTTTACGTCTTTGCAAAATTATGACGGTGGCACGTTTTGATGCCTTAAAATTTAGTAGGTTTCTTTCATAATACTGTTTCGTCTGTCCTATTTGAGGATGCTGCAAACACTAAAGTTTAGTATCTTTGTTCAGTCTGCCCCTTCACCCCCTTTGCCTTTTGACATACTCTCTCTCCCCTCACAAGCCTACGGCTTCCCCCGCGCCGTTTCAAGTCAGGCGTCTGGGCCATCACATCTAGTTGAGGTACTGAAAATACGAGAAGGTTCCACTGGCAACACCAAGGTCTGTCAGCAGCGGCGACACGCCGGCCGTGCCGTGCCGTGCCAGACGAGGATGGAAAGCCCGTCCCTCCGCCGGGGCTGTCACGGCTCGGCCTGAGGGTGGCACCCGCGCCACAGGCTTGGGGGGCCGCCGGCCGCCGCCGGCCGAGCCCGCGGGCTGCTGCAGGGGGCCGGGCAAGATGGCGTCCGGGAGAGGGAAGGGCGCGCCGCCGCGACGTGAGGCGCCGTGCCGTTAGCGCTGTCGTTGGCGGGCGTTTTTCCTTCCCGGCGGGGCTGCCGCTGCCGATCTTTTAGCTTCTGCCGAGCTCTGCGTGGGCTTCTCCGAAGCAGGGAGTTCTCGTCACCCGGCGGCTCTGCGGCAGGCATTTCGGGGTAGGCAGTTCTGCGCTCCTGCGGTCTGCTGACACCCTTGTGTAGGGGAAACAACGCGCCTGCCTTTCAGCAACCCGTGTAGTGACTAGGCGTGCCTGCGCACAGGGTAATGGGGGAACTCGTTTAGATTGACAGCCGTGGCTTTCTGACCCGGAGTTGTTCGGTATCAGCTGTCCGACCCCGAAAGCACCAGAGCCCGCCACCCGCCCCGCTGCTGACTCGCTCCCGCCGCTCCCCTGACAGCCTGCGGTGTGTGCTTTCAGACCTGGCGCTGGGGGGGAGGGTGTGAAAGATGGTGGCAAAACGAGGAGGAAAAGGGAGAGACCAGTTGCTTCCAGAAGCAAAAGACAGCTCTCCGTTACGCAATAGCTGGCAGTTTTCTTCGCCTCCCGCACCTAATGCCGCTCTTCCATGTGCGTGGTCTCTCGTTCTCTTCCCCAGGCAGCTTTATGCATGAAGCACCTTTGAAAAATGATTTGAGCGGCACAGCATTTTAGGAACAACTGTGGAAGCTGTTGCTGCAGGCAGGTGCTGGTTTAAATCAGCATTTCATTCCTCCAGGTATATTAACGTGCATGTTGTATAATCCAAAAATAGCTTGTTCAGCTTGTGAGCGAGGACATTCTCCCTAAAGGTCCTAGGAGCCCGAGGCTACAGCTGCGCTATGTTCAGAAGGCGTATCACTAGTTAGCTTTAATCCAGCTGGACCGAGTACAACAGTACTCAAATAGTAACAGAGAGTTCAGTGTGGGCTAGCTAGCCTGACAAGTGTCCAGGCTTGCCAAGAGGCTTCTAAACCTTGAAGCAGTGAAAGCTGGCCCTAGCCTGGCCGCTACAGTCATTTTACTGCACCGTAGCATAGAAATATAACTTTTTGATGTGACTGATGAGTGAGAATACCATTCAAATCATTAGGACCTAAATTCTCGCGGGCTTGGTCATGATACCGAGCTACTTAAATTTTTGGCTAGTCAGCATAGTACTGAATTAGTTACTGAATGAAACAGCATGGAGTTTTATTTCCTTAGAAACAGAAAGGTAAAATGCATTAGCATAAGACCCCAGTGAAAACTTGTTTTTAGCCCATGTTTGCTACTGACTAATGGCCTACTTGCTGTTGGTTAAGACAGAGCAGCTGTTACGTGGCTGTACCTTAATGGTGGTGATGTTGTCCTGTGTCCAAGCCCTAGGTATATACGTTACCTTTGAAAAGACAAAAGTATTATCCAGCTGCTTCTGATGATGTTACTGTATTTAAAAGAACAGATGTTTGTCAGAAGAGATGGTAGTGAGCATGTGCATGTTGTTACCCTGTGTCCAATGCAAGATAACGTGGTAAATCTTAACCACAAAAGTGGCTTAAGGTAATTCATTTTACATTGCACCATCAGTTTCCATTATTCAGCTGAGAAGTGGTAATTCTATATAACTTGCTAACTTGCTTTCACCCAAGGCAGGTGAAACACTTGAGCAGAGCAGTGCCTTAAAAAAAAACCAAACCACACACACACTTCTTGTGATGGTGATTAACAGTTTGCTCTCTGCAAAAAGTGCCGGTGCCACAGATTGCACTAAAAAAGAAGACTGCAGTTGTCTTACAGGCATTACATTTTCATGTTTTACTTAAGATATTGCTGAGCAAAAATGAAGATTCATTCTTGTTTAATTTGCTTATGCATTAATATATTTAGATTTGATCCATTTGTCCTGGAGAATGGCAGTCTCAGATTCAGATTAACACAGTCTGATACAAATTCCAAAAAATTCCTGCCGGGAGACTGGGGCTTGATTTTTACTAGCCATCAAGTACTTTCTGAATGCAAATATGCCCAAAATCTCAGTGTAGATAATTGGTATGTAGAAGGTCCTTGTTTTAAACATCTGATTGTGGAAATGGTATCCTCAGCTAGGAGATTACTATGGCAAGGTTAATATATTAAATCTGCATTTGCTCATTATATCCAGAAACTTTTGACGTGTTGGCTAATATGACCAACAGTATTGGGGGAGGGGAGGGTGTTGTTTTGGTTTTTGTTTTGAGAAGAAGTATGAAAGCATAAACTAACAACTAATATGGATGATAAGCAGTAAGCATCTAACTGTAATTGTCAAACTCAGTGCACTTTGTAGCGTGTTAGAGGTTTAGGGGAATTACGTAGCGAGAAAGAGCAGCTGATCCGTGGTCCTGTGCCGCAGTTACGCAAAGGGCAGGTATGGCCTAGGTCGGTTTTAAAATCTGCTTGCCAGCTAGAATTCAGGCAGAGAGATGAAGATCCAGTTCCCTTTATTTTTTATTTCACTGCCCCTCCTCCCCCCCCGACACTCTGCCTGTAGTAGCACCAAGGAACCAAACGGGCTCTGAGAGAACCGACGATTTACAACTTCTCGGTGCCCCCCCCCCCAAAAAACCCCAAACAAAACAACAAAACCGATGTGCGACGGCGTGACCCGCTGGTTAGCGCTGGGGTTTGGCTTCCGCAATTCCCTTCCTCCTTCCCGGCCGGTTGTGCCGGGCTCCTTCCCTGCCCCTCGGCTCCCCCCGGCTCCCTTCCCCTTCCCCTTCCCCTCCGGGGTGCGGGGCTGCCGCCGGGACCGGCGCCCCTCGGGGCCGGGGTCGGGGTCGGGGCCGCCCCGGGGCTGAGGCAGCTCGGCCGGCAGGTTGAGGGCAGCGCTACGCCGAGGTCAGGCAGGCCAGCACGACTTGCTGGTGGGTGCGTTGCGCCCCCCCGACCGATTTCTGAGCAAAGACGCCGAAAGAGTAGTTTGTATTTGATTGTAATTTTTTCTGCCAGCCAACGATGCCTTCAAAGGAATCTCTGTTCTTTGGCATGGAAAGTTTTGTCACTTCCCAGCCATACTACGTGCCTTCTCCTCTTCCATATATTTGTGGTTTGCATTTTCTGTTAGCAGTTAGGATCCAGCGCATCTGAAGCAGCAGATAATAAACCTTCCATGCACGGCTTTCATCTCTGTAAAGGAATGAGTTGATGCTTTGAGAAGTTTCTCAATATTCGCCAGTATCTTTCCTGTTAAAGTTTAATTCTCCCCATGTTTTTAGGAGCAGTATTTACAGTGTTTGAAACAGCTCTACTGGGAATTACAACTTTTTTCAACATCAGTTTTATTAGAATATGTGTGATTAGAGTATTTCTGCTTTTCAACCCAAGTCCTCATTTCAGATGCATGTATTTTGACGCAATTTGGTTTTGCAAAACGATACTCTAAGAAAACTTCGACACCCCCCATCTTTATTTTTCTACCTCTAGAACATACTGTATTTAACTTTCAGAATATTGAAGACAATGCAGTCTGACTTTTGTTCTCTATTTTCATTTTATGCCTTGCAATGTTAAATATAAGTGCCATATAGCTAACTGAATGATACAGCTGCTTTCCACAATGATGCCCTATAGTATTCCTCTTCTATGGAAGATAATCTATTCCCTCATTGTATAAAACATCATGAAAATGAGAATTATTTAGAAGGAGAAAGTGGGGCCTGTCCCTTGTAAGAATTCTTGAGGAATATTGTCAGTTAAAAAAGCAAAGGCATTTTTTTGTGTCGTTTTCCTTAAAGAGGGAAGAACAAAGATGTTACAGGCTTGAAAAGGTTCTTATGCCTAAAAAAAAAAAAGGAATATGATGTTAAGACATGCGTGAATTGGTTGGTCTCCTTGTTAGAATATATGTCTAGAGCTTGGGTTTGATTAAATTTGGCTTTTTAACCCTGACAGTTATGCCATGTAGTTTAAAAGAAAAAAATCTAACAGTGTTTCTTTTGCCTTATTTGTTTTAATTTCTGCTTGTACATAAATTAAAACATTTCCCCCCTTAGAAGTACATTTTAGCTTCTTTGAGATGAAACTGGCATGTAAGATGCAGTAAGTAATTTGAATTAACTTAAAATCTGTGTATTTTCAAGGAGGATGTTATTGTGGGTTAGTAGGATACTGCTTTAAACCAAGGTACATGATAGTTGATTAAGGCAGTTCAGAACACACTGAAATAAGTCTTTCCTAAAGTTAATGTTTAATTAGGTAGCCTATTTATTTTGTTTGCAGTTTGTACTAAGAAATTATAAACCAGTCTTTTCACAGTGTAAGCTTTAAGGAGTCACAGGCTAAAACAGGCTTTACATTAGAAAGCTCAAAATCGGCAGCGAGGCAGAGACCTCAGCAAGCAACTGAATGAAGATTGCTTTGCAAAAAGGAATTCTTATGAGGCTAAGAATTGTACTCACTGCCTAGACAGTGTATAAAGGGATGGACATACCTGTTGCTGAGACAGGGTAAAAGTAGACAATAGGCCATAAATACTTTCTGGGAAGGAAGCAAGTTCCTGTTGAGTTAAAGATGACTTTCTTGTTTTTTGAAGGCAGTTGGGGATTAATTTTTATGTGTGAACTTAAGTTGGGCTCTTATTCCCTGGAGAAGATATCCCTTCCTACTTCCACTCAACCCCTGTCGTGGTTTAACCCCAGCCAGCAGCTAAGCAGCATGCAGCCGCTCGCTCACTCCCCCCCACCCAGTGGGATGGGGGAGAGACTCAGAAAAAAAAGGTAAAACTTGTGGGTTGAGATAAGAACAGTTTAATAAGACAGAAAGGAAGAAACTACTAATGGTAATAGTAACAATAATAAAATGACAATAATAATAATAAAAGGATTGGAATATACAAAACAAGTGATGCACAATGCAATCACTCACCACTCGCTGACCAATGCCCAGTTAGTTCACAAGCAGCAATCTCCACCCCCAGGCCAACTCCCCCCAGTTTATATACTGGGTATGACGTCCCATGGTATGGAATACCCCTTTGGCCAGTTTGGGTCAGCTGCCCTGGCTGTGTCCCCTCCCAGCTTCTTGTGCGCCTCCAGCCTTCTTGTGCGCGTCCAGCCTTCTTGCTGGCTGGGCATGAGAAGCTGAAAAATCCTTGACTTGGTATAAACACTGCTTGGCAACAACTGAAAACATCAGTGTGTTATCAACATTTTTCTCCTACTAAATCCCAAACACAGCACTATACCAGCTACTAGAAAGAAAATTAACTCTATCCAGCTGAAAGCAGGACAACCCCCAGCCACAGGGCTCTTAACCACAACTTAAATGAGAGGGGGTGACTGTACTGCTTAATTAAATGATAGTATTGACATGAAAGCAGTTGTGACTTCATTCATGGCGGTCCTTACAAGAGCAACCACTGGGTGAAGATATTACAGCCCCTATTGCAAAGAAATCAAGGTAAAGTTACTTGTTCAAAAGAGTAGGTAAATAATTGTTCGTACACCTGTCAAAACCAATAACTTCTATATAAAATTCTCACCCAAAACAAATAATCTGAAGAAATATTAGTGTGTTTAAATGTAATATTAACAATGCCATCACCTGCAGCATTAAATTTTAGGCGGTGGACAAACTACTCTCTCTTATTATTGTTGAAATAAGATATCACCGGCCTCTGTTCTTCAGTTCCATGTTTATAACTGGATTCTGTCTTCAGAAGTGCCTGAATTTCTTAGGTCATAGGGGAGTTGCTGCAGTGGCCTGTCTGTGCAGCCATGGCCACCTGACTGCGCAGGGAAGCAGCTGAGGCATGTGCCAGCATTCCTTTCTCTGCCTGTCCTCTGGGTGCGGTAAGGAAGCAGAAGGGCTAGATGGAACTACCTCACTGATTTGCTGTTTGCGTATGTCACCACCTTCCCCCCCCCCCCTTTTTTTTTCTTTTCTTTTGCATTGGTGGAGTACAAACCATGCTTTATGTACAAACACAACTTCCAAGGAAATAAAATTCTGTTGAATATTTTGCATTAGGCAGAACTGCAGAATTCAGCTTACCGGTAACATGTTCGTACATGCAATTATTTATTTTATGGCTAACAGGTATGTTGCAAAACCCAGATGTGCATATCTTAGAGTTTCCATGTGTAACTGACTCTCATGACCAAGGGCTTGTGACTTCTTAGCCAATTACTTTTTGTAATTGGAGAAGAATTTTCCCATTCACCACAAACGAATCAGGTTTTAGTGTTGGGAGAAGTCCCACTTACTGCTGAAATTTGCATGCAAGGTCTTTCACATTAATGCTGTTTTTGAAGATGACACCTAAAGCTGTAACAATTATACATACCACTGATGGATCTGAATTGATCAGACAACCTTATTAACTTATTCTTTTTAATTATACATGGAGGATTTTCTCAGTAGTTTGGCCTGTTGCTTGGGATCATTCACTTTAATATTACTTTTTTTATGATCAAAGTGTACTGCTGAATCCCATGGCCCGTGCAGGGCTTGCTCAAGCATATTAGTTCTCAGAACATTGTTGTTCGTTTTATTAAGTTTCTGGGGTTTGTTCCAAATTCAATATTGCTCTGTGTTAGAATAGGAGCTGAAGAGGTAGTATGTTAGCATTTCCATTTCATATCTTAAGCAGCAGCTATTTTTGCATCACTTTTTCCTGGGCTAAGGCACACCCTTGATTTCCAATAAAAAGAGTTAATGCTGGGACAGGTGAGATTTTTAGACCCTCAGGTACAGTCTTGTCAGTGCTGATTTTAATACACAGATCATATAAAAAGGGAAAACTGTTTTTTTAATTAAGAAAAAAAACCCCAAACCTTTAAGGGTGTTTTTTAATTGTAAACCCATGGCTTGTTTTCTTTTAGGAGGGAGTTCAATTTCCTTTCTGCTTTCAGCTTAGTACCTTTTGAAATTGCCTCACCTTGGTCCCTCTCCTTTCCTTCTTACAATGATCACGCAGCTTTAAAAGATTTTTATCGGACAATACACCAGCAGGAATTTGAACCATGTTCTGTTGCTCTGGAAACGAGAACTACTGTAACAGAAGTTTGCGTGGCTTCGCATGAACCATCTACAGGCTGAGGTTTTCTGCCCGTTTGCAGCTGAATTTCAGGGGAGTTGTACGTTCTCAGGCAAACTCGTTACTTTTCCTCTTAGCCTGAGAGGGGACGGTCATTGGGAATTCTGATTCAGTGAAGCTTGCCATGCTGCTGTGGTAGTCTGTTGTAACAGGGAGCGGGGCTGATGATGTGTGGTAGGAGCAGGCAGAGTTTGTGTAGCAACAGCTCTCGCAGCCAATCCGCGGAGATGTTAGATACAGTGGAAGCATTTGTAGCACTTCCTCTGCTTTTATTTTTAATATGCTCTTTCCTCATCCCCCTCCTCCACTGCAGGCGTTAAGGTGACATCCTGAATCTTTTGCTCCGGTTTGTGCAATAGAACTTGGTTAAACCAAGCATTTTTTGTTTAGTCGTTTAGTTGTGACCTATATCTGCCAGGAAGAGGCTCTGTATTTTGTTTTCCTCTGCCTTTCTGTAAACCATTCTGCAGTGCCAGCTGTACAGTGTAGCTAAGTAAAATGTCTGAATTTCTCTGTACAGAGTTTTAAAGAGGACTTAGGAGACCATGAACAAATTTTATTAGCATTTACGGCAGTTTCTCAACATCCATTTTGATGCACAAGGCTACAGTAAAGGGATTACTGGAAATCTACCGCATATAGCACAGCGTAACTCATACCATATTGTGGACTGCTGAATCATAAGCGGTTAACGCTGGTATTACTGAGTTTCCTCTGCTGAGATGGAGGGGGTTGGACAGCTAATGCAGATGATACTGGCAAGTAGCCTTGCACTGTAAGGAAAGGGGAGAGGTTAAGAATTAATGCAAGTTAGAAAAGCTGGTGCTGTGGAACTGAACTCTGGTCCCACCTTCCAGGTATTTAAGACAGCTGGAGGCACTGGATAGTAGAAATATGGAAGAAGGGGATCTCTGAATCTCCTGTCTACTGCTTTGTGGTTTGGAACAGAGGAAAAGCAGTCTTTTACTTCAATTAAATTCTTATGTGCTAGGCAAATTGGTAATGGTTCACCCCTCCTTCCATCTCCAGCCCAATTATCAGATTGGTTTGACAGTGGGGTAGCAAGCAGTGTCTTTGCTTTGGTAACAAAGTCCAACCTACAAACAGCAGTTGAGTTGCAGGGAAGATACACATGGTATCTCTTTAAAAGACAGGTTCTTAAACACAGAGGCCCTTTGTGCTGCTGAGTAACTTGACCTGCTGTTTCTGACAAGTCCCTGAATTTAGCTTTATGGTATTTCATACCCTGTAGTCTTGTTTGCATTTGTTTTTGAAATGCTGTCTTACCCAAAGACAAAAACCAGTACCCTGTTGCTCAGCTGTCAGGTTTGGAGGTAGTTGAGGACACTGATCTGTGATCACACAACAGAACATGGTATGTTTGGAAATGAGCAGTCCCCTTTCCAAAGAATAAGCTCACTGAAAGATCATGTGTGGTGCCTCCAGCGCTTGTCTAAAGAAAGGTAGAGCCTTTACTTTCTGTTTGAATGCTCAGTATTACATCTGTCCATTGGTAACTCCTTTTTTTTTGCTTAAGAATGTGGAGTGTCATCAGTTAAGTTAGCCCTCTGCTCTTCTGATTTTGTAAAAACAAGTGTGCAAAAGTTCAACTTATGTTTCATTTTCATGAGCAGGATATTTGTGGGGTTTTTCACCTGAATGTCCATGCACGTTGCTTTTGTAAGGCTACAGTTTTATCTGTGGTGTGGCAGTTCTCATAAGGCAAGTTAGGGAATGGGCTATATGCTTAGCACTCAGGGAATGATGCTTCTAAGGAATGCTCTGCATTTTCCCCCTGTGGAAAGGCACAGTGTAGTCCGTTTTAAAAGAAGTCATCAAGTAGGGAGGTGTAACCACATGTGATACGTGTATGCTGCGTAGGGTACAAGGCCACAGAACATGGCTAGAAAGGAAGCTGTTAGAGATGCAGGTGCTATAAACCAGTCAGCAGTCTATTAATTAAAAGTGACATTGATATGAAATAGTTCCCACTTCTGGGTGCCATGTAATAACAAGTGTACATGAGCGAGTTAGGCATATTTGCTGTGGTACATTTTCAATAACATACAGTGAAACTAGCCTCTAAAACTAGCTTTTTAGCCTAGCATCAATATGGAATGCTGTAATATTTCACCAGCGTTTAATTATAGATTTTCCTTTTGGTAGATGTAGTAGGTTCCTGGGTCTGCTCTTCTAACTGGTGTATATTTCATTGACTTCCACATGTATTACTGAGACATGTACACGATTGAAGATGAGACATTTTGCTTTTTAGGAAGTGCAGCTGGTAGCTGGATCTTCAGAAAAGATCATTGACCAATTAGTCATTCCTTCTATCTATTTGTTCTTGGCAAGATGAGAACTTCTGTCAAGAAACTCAGAACTTTAGTGTAATGGGAGGGGAGAAATATGACATTGATTCTGTTGTTTTCATTATTGAAAGCAAATAACTGTTCTGCAAATCACCAAAACAAAATTCTGAAAAGGAAGGTGTCGTTTTGTAGGTAAACTATTGTCTATGAGATGTGTGGAGTTAGTGCTCTCCCTGTCTAGTTTCTACTTTAATCTCTTGTGAGGAGATACCAGACAACTCCACAGTGCCCCAGAGAGCAATGCTACACAGTTTAGACCTGCTTGCTGTTTTGACTATTCCTGTCCTTTGCTAATGATCTACCAAGCAAGTGGAGTAAGCCAGCTGAGGCCTAGACAGCCGCTGCAGAAGAAAGTAAGTAGCCCATGAACTGTGCGGATTCTTTCCAACAGAGAAGATCAGGAAGGTCAGGGTATATTCCTTACATCCTGCTCTGGGCTGTCATATGAAGTCATTCTAGCCTGGTAACAACAGTGTCTCAGATGTGTTGGAAAACTGACATTGACGGAGGTAGTCTTGCAGGCATCATGGGAATACAAATCGGTAATCCCTTAGTGGTCTAAGGCAATAGCAAAAGAGAGTGGAGACTGGTAAATTAAAGCATTGTACAGCAGCTTTGATATAAGCTTTGGTAGATCAAGCTTTTAACCCATTTGTTCCTGTTAACCTCTTTCTTTCTCTTCCATACTTGATAGTTCAGCAGAATCTGTTTATTTTTTAATTATTTAATTTCTGCCTCTAATCTGTATTTGCATCACTGTAATGAATTTTCACTGTTCAGTTGTTTACCTCAACTAAGGGATGTGAATTCTACCACTGCAGAGCCAGGATAAATTTTGACAAGCTGCAGCAATTGGGTAAGTGGAAGTTTGTTAGCCATCTAAAAATGTCTTGACTGTGTTTCAGTGTCAGCCTTACATATGGTATGTGTTACTGCTGTATGCCATTTTGTTGTCAGGCAAAAATTAGGAGATCATATAACCTCACCTGTCTTGTGTCAAAATTTTATGTCTTTGTCTAGTTCCATAAGTGTGTCTTGTAGGATGCTCGTTAAACCATATTTTAATTATGCTAATTAAGAATTATTTTGCCTCCCATGAAGATCACTTACCTTTCCCTTCAATACTGACAAACCTAAGCAGCAGGTAACTACTAATCAGACCTTAATGCAATGGGCTTGCAGACTTTTAAAGCTCAAATGAGATTTTCTGGCTTTTAGGTTTGGGTTGTTTGGGGATTTTGGTTTTTTTTGGGGGGGGGGGGGGTTGCAATTGAAAGATAGAAAATTTTAGTATGCTTACTTCAGCTGAAAGCTGGAGATCGCTCTGTAATCATGATTTCCAAACCTGGTTCTTTAGAGAGAATGCCACATCTTGAATCACCAATAACTTTTCTTATTCCAAATAAAATTAGTTTTTCATTGTATTCAGTAATAAGACAGTTAATGTGGTCTAATAATATAAAGAATTTCCCTGTACATCTTACCCCCCCCCAAACCAAACCCCCAAACCATAAAAGGCCTAATTTTTATTTCTGAGCGTCCATTGAGAACACTTATGCCCCACTGCAAAGTGCTGAACACTGAGTTCTTTAGCAAATCAGACCACATGTTCACGTGCTGAGATGTTCCAAAGTATATGCAAGTCTTTAAGCACTTGCTTTTGAGCACTTTAGCCTACCTGTTAAGAAAAGAAATAGAATATTGCTCAAAAGAGTCTTTTCTTTATGATGCAAGCTCTGTGCATACACTTTCACATTTGTGGTTTCTGATTTCATGGTTGCAGAGATGGCTAACTAACAGTTAATTGGGTGTAGGGTGTCACTGCATTTTGCGTTCTGGCAGCGCAGCTGAGACAGCTGCCGAGAAACAAATTCAGAGTCAGGTTCTGTTCACCACTCAGCCCCTTCACGCTCACAATCACTAGCTTTGCAAAACATGTCAAAAGAGAGCTAAAGGAGTGCTGAGCTAATCAGTACCTAGTGGTAGCTAAAGATTTGGTTAATGAGCCTTTTTTTTTTTTTTTTTACTATTCCAGAAACATAAGCAGACAAGACGAATGACTATATAGCTTTAGATGTTACCTGACTGTTAAAGCATTTTATTCAAGAAATAAAGTTATCTAGTTTAGGTAGCCATGTATCTATCAGGAGCCAAATGATTCCTGTCCTTGGGTTTGTCACATAGAAGATTTTCTGTGTTTTATGTCGGGTTCCTCTTATGCTTGCTTGTGTGGGCTATTCCCTTGGTTCAGATGCCCACATACTGCACAGTACCTGACAACCTAATATAAGTTTCTGCAATCTTCTCCCTGCTGGATTCTCCCCTTGAAGGGATTTTTGCCACTCGTGATGCAGTACCTGTTTTACAGTGGTTTTCACAGATACGATCACTCATACTAGACATCCAATATGCAAGATCTCATTTTAGTTCCCCTGCATGTAGTAGAGGGCTATTTATACTAGCTTGGTTTTGTATGTGACACTTAGAGTAATGGGATATAAAACATTACAGCCTTTGAAATTTCTTTTCTTAGGTTGACTCTCATCTGTGCCTTTAATGCAAGTAACAAACTGCAGTCACGGTGGGGAGGAAGAGCATAGGTAGCAGAGAAGCCATTGATCTGAGTATGTTCCTCACAAGCTTCTCGGATGAAGTTATTTTCTCTCTGAAATACTAGTCAAAGATGTAGATGTGCAGACTTAGTGCTTTTCTAGCCCATCTTTAGAAAAAGCTTAAATTGGAAGAAAAAATAGCTACAGCCCTTCCAAGGAAGATCTTCTAAGCATAAGCGAAACTGAATTTGACATGCTGTAGTTTCTTGAAGACAGCTGTGGGGTTTGATTTTTTGCTAGGTTAAAAGCATATGTTTTCTGTTTTAGATTCACATAGATTTTTATCTCCTAGATACCTTCTGCACACACTCCTCTCATCATGTGTGTGATTTGTAATACTTACTTTGCATAAGCAAACTGACTGATAAATTATGATCCATTTCTATCAATGCAGATAATTGTGGATGCTTGGATGCTGCCATATTCTACAGTTTAACTAGATTCTAAGTATGCATGATATGCGTTTTGTACTGTCTTTTGTACTGTCAAGAAGAGGAGAGATAGCAAAGCATAAGAAACAAGATGATGTGCAGTCACTGTTTTTAATTCTAAATGGACAAAAATTTGTGGGGTTGACTTGGCTATTAACATTGATTTTTTAATTAATTTTTTTTTGTTATCAGGTTACAGCTGTTGGAGGCAGTGGCAAAAATGTGTTGTCAAAAGGAATAGCCTCATTTATCTTTGACAAAAGATAGTCTTGATACTGTGAAGGTAATAGTAGGTAGTGAAAACAGAGCTGAATTATTAGGTTGCTCAACCTGTTGGTACCTACCAAATGTGTCAGTGTTTTAAAAAAAAAAAAAAAAAAAGCCCCTAGACAAAAGACTCCCTAGTTTCTGTAGGCTAACAAGTGTGTGTTTGTTTACATAACCTTATCTGAGCTCTGGGGGATAAAGTACTTTTTAAAAAAAAGTTTCTTCTATATTGGAGTAGTGCTTTAAATTTAAAGACAATAGTTTTTATATTGTAGAAGAGATGTAATAAAAATAACTTGTAATGAAACAATGTCTAAAGCTCCTAAATTCGTTAGAACTGTAATTTAGCAACAACAGCAACAAAACTTTATATATGATTATTTCCAACCTCCCAGACCACAGCCTGGAAAAGACGAACTGTATGACCCACTATGTACAGCACTAGCGGAACAGCAGCTCACCTTCCTGACAGGGTGGCAGCCCCGTTGCTACTTCTGTATTTGTGCTACTAGGCTCAGTCAGAAGGCGGGTGGGATTTTCTGTTTAAGTCCAGGCCCATATAGTAGGTAAAATGACTCATTCCTGAAAAGTCCAGTGTTGGTTTGGTAGGCTGTTTTAAAGGTCTACTTTATTTTCTTGTTCTAGTAGATAATTAACTGAAACTGTTAACACAGTTTTTAAGGAGTTGGTTTCTTTGTCCGATTCCTGAAATGATGATCACTGTATTTGCTCACGTCTTGCTAAACCTCTCAACTGTGGTGAATCTATTACAGGGATCTTTCAGGCATGCCGTTCTTGTTTGTAAACATTTTTAACCTGGAGAACAACTGAACTGCTGCTGTCAGGTAGCATTTTATGTATCATGCAGTTGAATTGACAGATACTTTGGAAATTTTTTTATTTTAGATTTTGTAATTTTATTATTTTGGAGATTAATAACATTTTAATTTTATAGATACAAAAATAATTTTGTTGTGATAGAGTCACAATGCAAGACCTTTGCCTTTGGTCTTGGGAGAGAAGCAAAGATAAAATGGCCATTTTTTAAAAAGTTTTCCTTTTTATGCTTGGAAAGCAATTTGACTTCTCCCCCCCCATTTTCCTGCCCTTCATAAATAACCTTCCAACTTATAATTAATAGTTACTGTCCCTCGTCATTTCAAAATCTCTCTGTATCTAACACAGGCATGAGTCTGGAATTCTTTTGTTCTGACCTAAGATAAAAGTCTTAGTGCATGACAGTGGGAAATAAATCAAACAGTTGTTAGAGGGCTATTTTTAGGTTCAATAACTGCACCAGGCACTGTTATTTTAAGCTTCTGATTTTTAACAAAACAACATTCAAGGGAAGAACTATCAAATGTGGATGTTGGACACGAAGGTGTTTCAGGTGTGAGGGTGGTTAATGTCTGTCTCCTTTGAGCGCTTCAGCTGGTCATTCGAATGTGCTTTGTGTTTATACAGAGTTAGTTGCCATTAGTGATTTTCTTCTCTTATTGAGGATTCAGGCATGGGAATGCCACTAATAAAGCAGTGCCTTTACCTAGCATGCCAGGTCTTGCAGTACTGCAATTGTATTCGTCTCTCGCTTCTAGTGGCTGCAAACAGGGCAGATCAACGCTGTAGCCTTGGCACAGGAGTAATTTTTAAGGATGCAAATAAAAATGAGGCATCTATCTCCTGCAAGCTGTCAGTGGACTTTGGTGCTTAGCTGCCCTTCTTGGTTTCTCTTTCTTTTTTCTTTTTTTTTTTACTTGTTTCTAATATCTGTTGTTAAGCAAAAAAACCCCAACACCAAAAACCTGTTTATATTAATAGCATTTCATATTGTTTAGGTCTAGAAAGTAATTATTAGGATTATCTGATCCATCCTCTGCGATCTTAGGTCCCTGATTTCTAGCTTATTCTGCTGCTTTTTTTTTTTTTAATTATCAGATCAGAAAGTGAAAATTTTCTTGTACAAGCAGAGAAGGCACCAGCCTTGGCCTCTGAAAAGATGGTGTGAAGTTTGCCATTTCATTCATTTATCACAGGTACTGTAACTATTTCATACCAGACCTCCCCTCATTTAAGTTTGGTTTGGTATGAGCTTATTATAAAGACAGGACCCTGAGTCAATTTACTGATTGTCCTACCACCCTAGGTCAGGGTGACAAGCCATTGATAATAGCCTCAGTGACTGACAACAAAATGAGCAAATACTGAAAATGAGCAGATATTTTTGTACGAGCAGGTTGTCGGCCTTCTTACTGAAGTAGTAATCTGAAACAAGAAGGGTTATTCTAGCTGTTTGTTTCACAAATAAATGGACTAAATTTTGATCAGCTGAACCCAATGACTGCTGGCATTTAAGAGGCATTGACATTCAGAACTCATTGAAATATTTAGAGAGGGTAATCCCTCCTACACAGGTAGATACAAATACTGTCATAGTACGTTTCAGAGTCCAAGTTCTCTTCCGCGGTATGTGAAAGCTTTAACATGTCCTATAAAGCCTTCGGCTGAAATGTTCATTAGCCACTTATTCTAGATGCTTTCAAGGGTTCTGTGGAATACCAGTTGTTCCAGAGCTGGCTCTCTGAACACAGCAAACAGCCATCATTCCCCTGAAATTGTATCTAAAGCCGTATTTCAGATGGTGAAATACAGTACTTGTTGAAATGTTGACTTTTGTTCTGCTGATGAAAGGTAAGATACCCAAATTAAATATCTAACGGTTGCTAGTGATGTCTCGTTTCAGCTGAATTAGGTTATTGGGGAAATCTTCAGTCATATCCTCTTCTGCACTGCACTTTCTTACTTCTTCTTTTACCTGCATATAAACAGTAGAAATGAACTAAGCTGAAGACTTGCCAATGCTAAAAGGAGTACGTGCTCCTTTCGTGTTGCTTGTGCTAGGCCTAGCGCTCATCCGAGCACATGATCAGCAAGCCAGTCCCAATCTCCTCATCCAGCAGCAGATGTGTTTTTGGTTAATTCTTGTTCTGTGACAATTGATTTGGGTCGTGTTGTAGTCAGGTGCCACAGTCAACTCAAGAGATGGAGGAGGAGCGTGTGGCTGGGAGAGGGAGGGGATTAAGACAGAAGTGGGAGAGGAGAGAAAGAAGTTTGCAGTTTTAGCGCTTAACAGAAAGCTTCCAGATATGTGCAGGTGTTTCTTGCTCATATTTGTCGTACTATAAACCTGGAGTAGTATGTAAGTAGAAAGAGCTGTGCAAAATTATCAACGGTCCTCTGGCATCTTCCCTGCCTCCTGCCCTGAGGCCCCCCACCACTGTATGAGAGCAGATTTGCTTTGTGGTGTTCCCTGAAGGGCAGTAAGCTGACCCTGCATGCTCGTACTTACTCAGAAGCAACTTCTTGTGGAGTTGCACAGTGTTACTACTGAGAGAACTAGGGTTTTGACATAGAATGGCTTTGAAGACACGTATCTGTGTACAGTGTGACTATATTCTTCAGTGATATTCCAAGAATTTTCAATTCACTTTGTGACATCATCTTTGTGGTATGTCGTGTATTTTTCTTTCAAATATTTAGAAATCAATTTGTATTAGGAAGTTTACAGTTAAGAAACTGGTAGGTTAAGTGTTCCAAGGTGTGATAGTGAGTTTGTTTTGATTACCTGCCTTCACCTGACTGTCCTAGCACGGATTCTGATCTTTGCAGTTTGCTTTGCTCTCATCATTTATATATCTTTGAATGTGCATTTTGGTAATACTTGGGTTGCCAATAAGTTCTATGACATTGCAGTGTTTAAAAGTTAAATGTGTGTGTAAAATGTAAACAGTTAAATGTGTGTGTAAATCGTTTTTTTAACAATGATTACTGAAGTATATGACAATAGAAGTTTGGTTTATATGTTAAGCTTGTAAGAGGAAATGCTTTTAGTTAACACATAGTTGGACAAAATAGAAACCAGCAAATTCTGTCCTTTAGCTGGAGAGAAAATGGCAAGAAACTACACACACATGCACACATCTGAAACTTAGGAACTACTATGGTGTGCTAAATCAGTGTTCTTTATTCAGAAGAGTAACTTGGCTTACATAATTAGAAATTGATTGAAGTGCTGCATGTTGGAAACTTCACCTCTAATGTTATTAAATTCATGTTCTTGTTAGAGAGAGTGTGGACTGATTCATGACTCATATACAGTGAATTCACCACTGCCAGGGATATACGTGAGGCTGGAATTCGAGATTATGGAAGAATCTGGACAGTACATGTCCTGCGTGTTACAATCCATAGCAATGGGCCTAGCGGCCTCGCTGCGTTTGTGCTGCGTGGATTCCTCGCTCCTGGCACGAGGAATGCTGAGCAGCGCGCTGTGGGCGCAGCCGGGTGGCTCCGTAAGGTCCACGTGAGGTCCACATCACGCGCAGCGCAACCAGCGCTGCCCTCAAGCTGACTGCTCAAAGGCAGTTCGTTGCATCTGTAGTATGCTTCCAATTTTAAGCCGGCAGCAAAGTAACACCTGAGTTGGCCACAGCCGGGACCCCTCGGCTGTGTTACGCAGTGTTTGTGAGCACAGGTTAGCCATGGAAGCGATAGAGCTGCGCCAGCTGCCTGTCTGCAGTCCCGCGTCCAAGCTGCCAAGGCGATCTCTCTGTGGCGTGGTTAACTCACAGCCTGGATTAGTTGTTGGTGAATAACCGTCATCTGGAATTTGAACCAGGTCTTTTAAATTATCTTGTTTATACGGTGAAAGGGAAGGGGATTGCATGTCTTTGAACTGTATGGAGCGCATTCATTCCTGATGCATAATAATAAAAATAAACCTTGAAAAATGAGGCAGAATAGATGCTTGCAAACTTCATTGGTTTGGGGGGGGCTTTTTTAGGCATTCATCATTACTTTTGCATTATTATTACTATTTTTAGTTAAAATTCAACATTTTGTTTGAATGCAGAGGTATTTGAACAGCTCGGGTAGAATTCACCTTCATTTCTTACCTGCAGAAATGGGTAAATGTGTAGCCCCAAAATATCAACAGAAAAGCACAAAATCTAACACTTTAATCTACTATAGTTCTTTATTTCATTTATGGCCTATCAGTTTTTTGAAACAGGCAGATTAATTACCTTTTGTAACAAGCTCAAATTAACATTTTATGCGTCTTTTTTTAATTAAATTAAACTTTATCCCTGAAAATTGGGATGATTGCGTCAGTGGTTGCTGCGGAAATTTTCATTTGATACATAAAGCGGTAATTGGATGTTTGTTTCCCCCTTGTAGCGTCTCCTAATCCTCTCACCCTTGGTAAGTGCTGCCTTTTGCAAGGCATCCAGAAGGATGATGTGAGTGTCCTGTAACCTGCTTCAGGCAAAATGAACTAGATAAGCTTAATAATTTAAATTGGTGATCTGAGCTAACTTGTCTGAATTTTTGCCTGAATGATAAGATAGTGCTTGCATAAAGTATTCTGCTGACTCTGTGGTGGAGGTGGTAGCACCCTGGCAGAGAGGCAGATGGCAAGCTCAGGTGTTTAATGCTGTCTTCTAGTTCAGCTTAACTTTGTGAAGATACACATCCACTTGCTTTAGTGTTTTCAGGGCAAGGACTGTTCTTACATCTCGTTTTACAGAGAATTTATCACCAGGCTTTTATACCTAGCTAAAGCATGTTTTATAGTAGTCTAACCCAGACTACATTCTTACCAATGTTTGTTTTAACCATTGATTAGCCTCTGTTCATTGGAGGTGAGGGGGTAGGACAGGACATATTTCAGGTTTTGTGAAGAACTGCACTTCTGGGAACATGTAGGTTTTCATTTTGACAATTGGGACAGTAGGAGGTACAATTCAGGAAGTTGATCTGTATCTGAATGTTTTATACTGACTTTAGCTCACCACAAATTGCTAGTCTCTTTCCTGGTCATCATCAGATGAATGTTTTTTCTTTTTTCTTTTTTTCCCTTTAAGGAAGGAGAACTGTACCTGAGTTTCAGTTTTCCGTTTGAGGTTTTATAGCACGATGGCAGATTCTTGCCTCTTCTGCCTCAGAAACAAATGAAGCAAGTTCAGGTACTTACCTATTCACTGACTGCACGTCCAGTCCATATATTGGAAAGACACACAAGTTTCATAAAATAAAGATTATGTCTTTTTAAAAAAATCAGCTGATAAAATTAGAAAAACATACTAGTGTCTCCCCATCTCTAACGCCCTCAACCCTTCAAGTCTTAAATAAAAGCAGTGCACTTCAAAGTTAAATAAAAGTGGAGATTAAATCCAAGTTGAGTTCAAGAGTTTAATTAGGTCTATACCAGTCAGACCATCTCAGGAAGATAGTCAAGCTGGCAAAAAAGGTAGTAAGATGGCCAACTCTAAAGGTGGGCAGAGGAAAGCATAGCCTGTGGAATAAGGACAAGATGGTTTAGGGGGAAAAAAAAGTGCATCTTTTAATACAGCATACAGGTATTTGCAAGAAGCCATCTACTTTAAAAGTTATAGCTGAGTTTGAGTTTTGTCATTCTTGCTGAAATGTGTTTGGAGGATTATGTGCTGATCTGGGTGAAGGGGAGAGGTTCAAGAGGGTGTATGTTCTCGGAGAGAGGCCAAAGTTGGCTTGTAGCAGGGCAATAGGCCTGTTCTCTGCATTGTGTTTGAAAAAAAAAAATCAAATCCGACAGGCTTAAATCAAATATGCTGTATTCTAAACACATATATATGAGGAACTGGAAGAAGAACTGTGGTTGTAGAAGCTAATAGGTGTGGAAAAGAACTCTGCAAAGAAATTCTTTTGGTGTCCTGAACACCAGGGATTAGATTAGGTTTGGGGGAAAGAAGTGTCTACACCTCGCTTTAGGAACCAAGCCTACATCTTTGTGGTAAAGACAGGACAAGGACATTCTGAACCACTTATTTTCACTGCAAGAGGAAGCTATCTGCTTGTAAGGAACCTGATCTTTATGGAAGGTTATCCTATCAAGATTTTCTCCTGCTTCATAACTGTTGAGATAAAAATTCAAAGCATTCTTCTCTGGTTGTGTGTATAATCTGCTGCATCGATACTTGGGGTGTAAGGTGCGTTATTTATGTTGTGATGACTAACGTAAAATCCATGCCTAACCTACTGTGGAGTAGTTCTGATTGTACAATTCCAAGTAAGCAGGAACGCCAAGTAATAGAATGCACTTCATTGCCAGACAATTAAACAGGAGTCTTGTATTAACTGGGATGTGTACTTCAGAAAGACCTTAGTATCACCTTTATCTTGTGAGGCTCTTCGGTTAATTGGCACAATTTTTTCTTAATTGCAGTCTTAACTGACACAGCTGGAAGCTTTTGCATTGAATAGAATTGATAATGTTGATAATGTCTAGAAAATTTAGAGATAATCCATATTGAAATAATTTTACAGTCCCAGGGAATGAAAAGTCTAATTCTGGTTTGTAACATTAAATAATCCTGTTTATGTTCTTGAATAGTAATGTGTGTCATGTAGCTTTGGAGGCTGGTAGTTATCAATTGTTATTCCTTTCGAGTATTAAAACTGGAGCTCTAAGCCAACACCTCATTAAAATACTTAACCAGCTCTTCCAAAGCTGATGGCTTCCAACTGGAAACTTAAATAAGTCTGTGTTAAGGGAGAGTCAATAAAGACATTATGAGCAGTGTGTACATGTGTCATAAGGTGTTTGTTTTAAAAGTACAGTAATCATAAGAACTGTCAAAATGCAATGTAGTTGTTAAACCCCTTGTTCTACTTTGCCATAACAGCAGTCTTTCTTGATATGAATGTTTAGAAGTATCAAATCCATGACATAACTGAATGACAGTTACTGAAGAGGCATCCTGAGACACCCTGTGTAACTCAGGATGGAATTCAAACGAGCTACTAGTTGTCCACAAATTTTCGATTGTCATTCTATAAAAGCTAATTCTGTCTGTAGTTTGTATTTACCTGCTGACCTGTATAAATATATATATATATATATATATATACACACACCTGTATTTACCTGTAGCAAAGTATTTACCTGCTGGCATATAATTCTGGCCTTGAAAGGCAAATTTTTCTGTAAATTACTAGGCATGAGCCAAACCAAACAAGGTTGTTGTGCACACATTGGAAAGTAAGGCAACCGGTGACGTGGAGTTACTGAAGACATTCATCTACATTGTTTATAATTGTTCAGAAAAAGTGCAAGTCTGAAGCATGCGTTGAACCTAATGTATTATGTGGAGTGGGTGGTCTGGGGAGGAGTGCTGGGGATGATAAATGGTCTGTCAGCACAGAAGCTTGAAGAGTCAGTTAACTCTTCCTGGAAGCGTGCCATGTGGTCCGCTGTAGGGAGTCTGTCCTTTTGCAGAATGAAGTTCTTTTTCCTGCTGAAAGAAATCCATTTTTCTGTGGATCTCCTAAAAGTGGATTTGGCCAGGCTTCATGAGACAAGGCTGACACAGACAGTGCTGCAGGCTCCTCTAAAGAGTGAGGTAAAGGAGTTACTTGTCTCTCCACTGGAATGGAAGCCTTGAAGACAAGATACATATGCTTATACCCAAGTACGTTTTTTGTCATTCCTAGTGTAACTGCTGAATAATGCAGCAAGGTGCTGAACTCTTTTTTTTCCCTAAACCTTCAAAGACTTCAGTGGTACCATTCAGTTTAGTAAAGTTGTATTAAAGCTCCTTGTCATGTAGCTGCCCAAAGAGATACTGTTTTGTACTCACTGGTAATCTGATACCTTCTACCAGCTCTGAAAGATGGAAAAAAAGAATTGTAATATACTTTTGAAAATTATAAGGAACTGTTTATATTGGGGGGAAAATAGATATCCGAGGAGCTTTGATATTTTCTGTATGGGGTGGAGGTTATGGAGCTGTTTTTTTCCTAATGTTAACATATTAGGTTACAGGAATCTTTCCGCTTAATTGAGCAAACACAGGAGAGTATTTATGTAGCTGAAGATCTGCAACTGCCAGTAGAATTAATTAGGAGAGGAATAATTAGGCAAATAGTAGCGTCCAAATGGTCCCGATAGAAAAACGTATTGCAATCCCAATAGAAATCTCATTAATGTTGTCATTGGTGATGAGCTGTACCTTTTGCAGTACCATAAAGGGAGGCAAATGTGGAAGGATCTCAGTGGGGTGTCAGCTTGGGTATGAAGCAGAAACAATATCAAGGTTTTAAGCTGTCTAGTCTCGTTATTGTCACTTAGTCATGGCTGCAGCTCCGCTATCTGCTTAAAAGCCTTCGTCGATTGAATGAGCCACTTTATGGTGAAATAGGTACAAAAGAGAAAATTTCAGGTTAGTACTTGTTATAGAATTGTTGCTTCATGTATCAGAAACAGGTTGTTTCTCATGCTGAGCAGATAACTGAGTAAAAACTGAGACAAATTAAGCTTATTTCAAACACTTTTGCTCAAATTCGACAGCTTACTGGTTCAAAGAACGGAAAAGTTAATGAGCATATTATCTAGACTTCCCATTGGAATATTAGTCATACAGTGGAATAGAAGAAAGGCTAATTAATATGATGTCATATTTATAGTGGCTGTTCTAGGAAGTAGTAGCTGTTTGGTTCCTGGTCTGTAGTAGCATGGTGTGCCATGTGGTCAATGAGGGTAAATATCGTAGACATAATTCTCTGGGGGAAGCTGAGGGGGGTGCTGTAATAGAGAAATTGAGTTTTCCCCATTTTCCCCTTGTTTTGTCATCTGATAATTTTTTTTAGCTCTCTTACAAATTACTGTACAGCATTTCTCTCTACAATACTGTACAATACAGAGTTCATTTTCCAAGCATTTTTCAGAGGTGCATTGGAATGGTTTATATGACTAAAATTATTGTACTGTGAGAATATCTTTTATCAAAACCTATCAGTAAACCCAAAGCATTTCACAGATAGTCAGAGATTCCAGCTTATGAAAGAGATAAGCGTTACTTCCTCTGAAATAACCTCCTCCTTGCCTTCCATCTGAGGCTTGGAGAGGTTAAGGGAGCTGTTTAAGGGTCACAAATACCATCTGAAGCAACGCTAGTAATACAAATTGTCTCACACAACTCCAGTTTCTAACCAAATTGGAATAATGGCCTTCATTCCTCTACCAGTGAGCTACAATGCTGTCCTGATTTGAACTATCAGGATTTTGGTTTGGTTTTTCATCAAAATGAGCTAACAACTGAGTAGTGCACGATGTAGTAAATTCGTTTTATTTTCAGTGCTGGGTAAATTAATCCACATCAAAATATTCTAGAGTGACAACTCTGGAAACCTTGTGCCTCTCTGTCATAGTGAAAGTTTACAATAACAGTTGTGTGCATTTTATATTTAACTACTCCACTTCCCCTATTAGCTATAGTTGCTGATGTCTTTAACTTGGTTTCCTATTATGGTAGCAGCTGTCGATAAGTATCAGTTAAGCAGGCCTTTTATTTATGTGCATTTTTTTTAAAATGTGACTATAAAATATTCACTAATTCTAGATTCCTGGGGCCATGTTCAGACAGATATCTCTCTTCCGCAGTGAAGAGAGACAGACATCCAAGTGAGATTTTTGTGGCTCTTACCATACACTGTATGTATGAAAACAGGGTGCAGAGAAGAGATGGAAATAGTTGTCTTACTGTGGGTCTTTGAACATGGTCTAGATGAGAGGCAGTGCTCCGTACTTTACTGTCCAGGCCAGAATATCTGCAGAGATGGGATTCTGATTTCTTCTAATACACTGAATTTGATGCCATTTATTAGCTAACCACTTGTAGTGTCCATGGCAAAATCTTTCTTTTGATGCTTTCTAAACACAGCCCTTTTGTCCTCTTGCCCAGAATTTCTAGGAGGGCATACAAAAGAGCTGTGCAATGAATGAGCAGCAAGACTGGTGTCTCTGAAAGGAGTTGGCTGCACTGTACATCCCAGAGCGGTACTTTAACGCTTGCAACACGTGCAGCAGTTACATCCAATACGTCTGGGGAGCACTGAACACCTGCATTAGGGACACAGCAATGGTGACAGATGTGCAGCAACTCTGATGCATATAAAAAATACCAGTTGCTGTGCAGTTAAAGGGTTGCTTCTCTCCATGGTGTTCTTGAACAAAACATGTGAATGCATTGTGCTGTGCAAGCATGACTAAGGCCAATACTTTCAGAATTGACAAGATTTACTGGCATGAAAGATTTCTTCACAGCCAGCATATATTGAATGTAGACTTTGCATCTCACTTGCACAGAAAGTGCAAGTGAGATAGAGCTGGACAGAGCTGTACTGCCGAACCCTTCAGGGCCACTGGAATCCTAGAAATCTGAGAAAAACACAAAATAAACCTTAAGCCCATCCAGAGAAGCAAACAGAAAACCTTTTTCTTTGTGTGCTTTTTTTCCCTGTCACCAGAAGGAAAACAATTCCTGAAGCATTCAAACATTAGCCCAACCTAAATTGTAATACTTGTTTTCTGGGGAATTTTTTTTTCTGATATCCAGAAGTATTTTTTCAAAGTAGAATCCAGGCTAATGCAAGGACAGGAGCTGTGGATTTTGAACAATGGGGAGATTGAAATAATCTAGGACACAATGGGGGTCTGATTCAGAAATAAACAGGCAATAGAAAGCTAGTGCTGGAGAGCACTTCCCAATGCTTCAGGAAAGTTAAACAGCTGAGGTGAAGCATAGGTCTGAATAAGTATAACTCTTCTCTGTTGTGCCCCAGCTGATGCGCATTCTCCCTCTAGCCCTCCTGGGTCTGTGTCCTGCCTTGCTTTTTTCACCACTAAATCAGAGAAGAAAAATCAGGTCCAATTTGTTAAGCCATTTCTACTGTAAGCCTCTCATGCATTTGGCTATCATTTTCTCATAAAATCACAGAAGAAAAAAAAAAGCAAAAGAAAAAAACAAAACAAAACAAAAACCCAAACCAACAACCCAGTGGAGAGGCTAATGGCTGAAAAAGCAAAAAGGGGAAAAGAAGTGAAGATGAGAAAGTGAAAAACATGCAGGTTACATCAGGAGGAGGCTGTGAAGGAAGGTGTTCAAAGGGCAACGCTGGTCAGCAGTAGTAGGAATTACTTACAAAAACCCCCACCCTCCCAACCATTAACAAATCTAGTCATATTCATGTGAGGGCAAAGGCGGTGAGTCAGGAGGTTAACTGGTGTATATGACTTCGCTCTTCTTACACGTTGTATGTAAAACAGTGCACCTTGGCATGGATCCCTCCTGCTAGGGCTTTAATTCAACTGCAGCCGCGAGAGCAGCAGTTTCTAAACCCTGGTGCTGTTCATCCTGGTTCCAAGGCAACTGAACTTCATCGGGCTCACGTCTCCAGCGGTTAAATGCTGAGGCCCTGCTTCTTGGGGAACTGTTGTACTGAAGGGACTCTTGGAAAAGTGTTGTCTTTACGTATCTCACGAAATGAAAGCTTGGGAGCGTGGTTTTAGCAAGCTCAGGGCTGCTCTTCCGTACGCTGGCTCCCCCGTCCACCTTTTACAGCCCAGACAATTCATTCACAATTTACACCAGTCAAATTAGTAATGAAAATCGTAATGACTGAAAAATGTGACTCTGCCTGAGGTAGCTGGAGGACTGCTGGCTCACTGTGGCTCATTGTTTCCACCCTGGACATAAACAGAAAGGGGTCTGGCTGGGAAAGGAGAGGGGGTGCTGGGGGGCTGCTCGCAGGGGATCTCCAAGGCAGCCAGGCTGGGGAAGGAAGCTTACACTGTAGCTTCTATTAACTTCTAATTCAAAAGTCACTGAAAGCCAAACGTCCTCCTAGTTCTGATTAGAAGCGCCCCCCGCCCCCCCCCCCCCCCCCCCCCCCGCCATGGGAACTTAATTGTTTCTTGCTTGTGTTTAACTGACTGAAGTTGTACTTTACCAGAAGTTAAAGTACTGGTGATACTTCCCCCCCTCCCTTTTCCTTTTTCCCAGCAGTAAAGGCTTGAGGCTGTGGGTCAGCATCCTCTGTCAGGGGACAGAGTTGCAGCCCTCCTGGGGAAGCAAATTGCTCACCCTTTCTCCCCCCCCCGCCCCCCTTAGCCGTGCTGAGTCCTAGCAGCCTCCCTGCTGCCCATGTTCTCTCATCTCAGTTTGGTGTCTCTTAAAACTCTTCAAAACAGGTTAGGAGACACCGGTCCAGTAAATAAAAAGCAGGTCACCTCTCAGAATCATGTGCAAATCCCATGCAAGCCGTTTTCTAAAATTAGAGGCTATGTGAGTCTTTTATTTGCATTACAGAGGTGTTATTGCCCTAAGTAAGAATCGATTCTAACCTGAAATTGAGTTATAAGACATGCAGTCACCACTGTGACTAGGTAGGTATTTGCTCTGTGTGGCTGGCGTTTACAGGTGAACAAAACCTGCACCTGGCAAATGTTGCCATCTGTGTCCTAAAACTTTACTTCACCGCATTCAGCAATGGATATCATGCAGACCTAAAATTGGAGAAGTGCTTTTAACAGTTTTGTTCCACTCCCTCTTCTCCTTCCCCTTCCCAGATAAAGCAAACTGTTGTGCATTTAAGGTATATTTTGGAAAGCTTGTATCTTTAGCTTGTCTTGGGTTTGGCCACTTTATTTATGAAGGCAAAGCAGAGCAGTAGTTTAAAGATAAATAGGGTTAGAGATGAATTGTCTCTACTCCAAAAATTGATTTGCAGAGATCTCTGCTGTAATTCTAACTAGTATTACTATGTACTAGATAGGCCATCACAAATGAACATGAATGCAAATTTGCTATTCTGACAGATTTTATTAGAAATTAAGAAACTGGTTTATACAAAGATTTTGGTTTAAAGAAGTTTTTCAGAGGAGCATACTGTTGGCTTAGCAGGTTTACTGAGCCACTGAAAGTAGTTAAATAGAGGTATCTCACTCTCCTTTCCTTTCCTGTTATACTACTTCACAATTAAGCTCTTACTTTGTCAGTTTTTATATTTCCTGAATATGGGAGCAAGGATATTATATAATGAAAAATATGTTGAAGTAGAAACTGAGAGGTTGGGAATGTAATGAAGGTATGGATTTATTTTTAAAAAGAAAAAAAAAAAACAATTGGCAGAAGTTAGTTGTATATTCTTTGCAAAACTAGTACTCTGCACTCCCATTTGTTTCCACAGCCTTCAAAAGCCAACAGGCTGTGATTGACAGACCTGATGTCAGGGCAGACCAAGGCTGTGCAACGTCTCACCTAGTCAATCCGTGCTTCCTGATCCCCTTCAAAAACCCAGAGAATTTTGGAGGACTAAGTGCAGAGGACGGAAAGCCGTAGGCGTACAGGGACAAACTCAGTCCTGACAAGTGTAGGCACAGCTCCTGCTGGCTTTGCTAGGAGCTGCGTTCAAGTCAAAGCTGAATTAGGTCCAAAGTGTTGGTGTAAGGCTGCGGTAGCACTAGTGTAGACCTGCCTTGCATAAGGTTAGGCTGCAAGTGCTAAAGCTTTGCTGTCCTAAATAACTGTGGGAAAATGGGTAATAGTTAAGTGGCCTTAGAATAGCTCCATATTTTTTACAATTGTTAAATGTTTATCGTGCTTCCTGTATGAAAAATCTGGTGTGCTAAATCCCAAAATAGTGGAACAACGAGGGGGCATAAATTTAAACTAGTTAAAAGAAAGTACTTTACACACAGACTCTATTCCTTGTCCCAGTAAGAGTGTGTAGGGGCAGATTGTATCAGTTGGTCTAATCAGGGATGAGACAAATTTGTGACGACAGATCCATAAACTAATGGGAACAGTGAGCACAACAATAATAGATGTTGGGGGAGTAAGAGGGGAACAAACAGCAGAAAGCAGGCGAAGGTGTGCTTTCCTCTGGAGGACAACTCCTATTGCTGCTCTCGGACATCAAATACTGAGCTGGATGGACCATTGGTCTGATGAATAATGTGTTCCTAGTGTTCTTAAACTTTGCTATCTTGTGATTTTTTTTTTTTAATTGAAAATGGCAAGTTCCTGTTACTGCTGAGGTCAGCAAGTTGATCATCCTATCCAAGCAATGTGAAAGTGAAGCAGTTTCTTGTTATGATGACCACCATCTCTTACAGTCCTGCTGAGACCAAGCTCTGGTTTGTAGAAACTGTAAGGAGAACAAAACAATGAAAGATGTGGAGGAAAGGGGAGAAACGGGGGATCCTTAGGAACAGAAGGGGAACAGGAGTAAAGGAGAAAGTTGGAGCAGGAGGATACTAAAGCAAATGGACTAATATGAACACAAGGAATGAGTTCCAGAAAATAGAGCTACGAGGAATCCCTTCTGATCACTAGTGAGAAGGCTTGCTTCCACTGTTTAAGGCTGGGTTTGTATCCCCAAAATGCCATACGTTTAGAAGCCTGGCAGTTTTCCTTTGAAGGCTATAAATTCCTGAAGAGGCAGGGGGGGAGTTTCTCTTCCTAAGCTTCCTCCTCAAATGAAACCCAAAATAATCAATGAATATAAAATCAGTAATAAAAGCAAATCTTACAATTTTGGGAGTGTCCAACTCAAGCTTGGGGTTTTGTTTTGTTGTTTTTTTTTTAAATAGAATTTTGTGTTGATATACTGGATACTAGCCTATAAAAGAATCAGCATACACACTATGACACTTGCATCGTTTGACTGGAAAGGGTAGAGTAAACCTGTGGCCTTGCCTTTTCCTAGCCCTTTAGGAGCAACTTTCCTCATGAAAGTTTTAGCAAAGAAATAATCCGTGCATGCTTATTGCTTCTTTCAAGCTTGTATGCTTTTTAATGGTAATTAAACAGTACATGTCTTAGATCCAAAGGCAAACCAGATTCTAGTGTGCCTGACTCATTTATCATCTCTGAAAAAAAGGGGAAGCATCAAACCTATACATGAGGCTGTCTGATGTTCTGGAAGGCTAATACCTTTACCACTGCACCTCTTATGTAGATATCCAATACTTTCCAATTTTTGCAGTAATTGGTTACAGGAGAGGAAAAAATGCGTTCTCTTGTGCAGAGAGAATTTCTTGATGATCTGAAATGTGTAACAGAGCTTTTCTTATCTGTAAGATGGATTGAAGCAGGTCTTGAAACATGAGAAGATTTGCCTTTTCTTGTAACATGGGTTAGTTAAATAGGGATGCTGAAAAACTGAACTAAGGAGCAATCGGAATAAAAGGATGTCTTAATCCAGTAATTCCTTGGTATTTGTGAGACCTACTAAAATTTTTCTTGACTTGTGTGTGTGTGCACACATGTGCAGCTTCTCTGGTACTGACTGCTGGTATAGATGGATCAGGACTAAACAATGATATAAACCAGGTAATAAACAGGTTAGCCGTTGCATAACTCACATTGATGCAATGTGTATATATATTATACTGAGAGGAAAGTGAGAAAGTTCCTACCTCTGAAATTTAGTAACTGGTAGCAGTCAATGTTGATGTCAGTGGTTAAGAATAAACAGCCTGTTGGGATGTGTGCGTTTTGGGTCTTTTTCCCCTTTGGAAAACATTTGCGGGAGCAACATAAACTCAGGTAGGATCCCAAACTCAATGTTTATAATCACCACAATGCTGTTTACAATCATCACAATAATTGTTGTGATGCGTTGCTCTACGCAGTTGTATACATGATCAGATGGTAACATTTTCAGTTTAAATATTAAAGCTATTAAAATATGTTTTAATATTGGTCATAGATGCATACCACCCTACTTTTCTGAAAAGTGTGAGTAAGCTAAATTCTTCCATAATCTATTTACAAAATAGCATGAATGCTAACATTGTATTAACATACAGTTTTTAGTAAGGATAGCACCTTTTTGCATGTGCTTGTAAAGCTTAACACTGGAAGTACTTTAATACAAGCTACAGAATAATGACATTTGTTCAAGTGTTTTGAAATGTTATTATTTTTCTTTTATTTTCTAGCTTTGTCTCTTAAGGATCATGTTGTTGCACGTGTCCTGTTATCTGTCCCTTATAATAATTTCTAGAGCCAAGAGGGATGTAGAGATCTCAAAGGTAGAACACACCAATCATTTCTGTTCTGAAGAGGGGAAAAATACACAGACAGACTGATGCTGTATTAAAGCATGCAATATGAACTCAACCTGTGGATCAAAGAATCCGCAAAAGAAAGCCCCAGATTTAGCTCTCAGTTAAAATTTCTCTTCTATGTCAGTTTTCAGACAGTCATCAGTAAAGGATGAACTCGTGATGCAGAACTGTGATAAAAACATGGAAAATAATTCAGTCGGCAACCAGGCATAAGCCTACTGGAAAACTGGCTTCAATAGTCTTGCTGTTTAAAATGATGAATTTTAGCTAGAACTATGATACGCACTGCATTTCTTCCAGAAGATGAGATTGTAGTGATATGACTGTAATACAATAGGAAAACATCACCGTCCCTCTTCCCCTCTCCCCCAGGGTTGTCAAATCATTATAAAACAGTTTTTTCTGTCTATACTGTATATTAATAAGGAGTACCAGAGAGTAGTTGTGATCTTATTTTTCTTTCTGTTTTTCTTCACATTTGGAAGCAAGTACTTTTTGTTTGTTTACAAATTGATGAATTCAGGTTTACATTGTTACATAAAAATTGGTAAATCTAACTTGACATCTATATTCAATTAACCACAAGAAGTTCTTCACCTGGAAAACTTTGCAACATTTGAAATATTCCCACCTTCCGGATACTGAAGCAAAATTTTCTCTGTGTAAAATTACATTCAGTTGCATTTTCTTTAGAGACATCTTGTTGGCAGCTGTTACAGTAAAAAGGGGAAACATTGAATTCATTGCAATTGATCTATGGTAAAATTAATTTACAAGCCAAATAACTTTTGGTTACAATGAGGTAATCTCAGTTATATAAGACAACCTTCTGAGTGCAAGTCATTTTGAAGTACAAGTCACCTCTAGTTTTACAAGACAAAATGCAAAAACTTAAGTTTTTAGGTAAGCAATTTTTAGACAGTATCAGTGACTCATATAGACAAACCGATTCGAAAGTCTGCAAGAGGAGATGTAGCCTTTGCAGTAATTCTTTGCGGGTCACAGGGTTGATCAGTTTGAGAAACAGATGATTAGGCTAGAAGTCTTCGGTTCAGAAAAAAGACAACTTGGGATGTGACAGAGGTTGCAAAACCATTAGTAAGATTAGATAAAGACCAGCTGTTCAGCACCTCTTCTAATACAAGAACTTTGGAGACACCACAGAAGCCTAACAGAATCAGGACACGTACTTGATTCAATACATGGCAGACTCGTGAAGCTTATTTCCAAAGGATGTTAAAGGTCTACTTGTGTTGAGCAAGTGAAGTGGTATATGGAATAGAAATATGCTGAGGACTGCTAAATGTAGGGAGCCACATCTGACTCGGAAGGTTCCCTGAGATGAAAATAGTCACAGTTTGGAATAGCATTTGGAGAAAGTGTTGTGTATTTGTAACTTGTGCTTTGCCCTTCCTCTTTCGTACAGTCTTATATGGCAATGTTGAAGACAGTATGCTAGTCCTGCTTTTGGTCTGATTTGATTGAACTGATCTCAGTTTTTATGTCATGTCCTGATTTGGTAAATAAGAAAGGGTGTGACCTTGAAATAGATTTTGAATATGATTTTGTTGATTTTGCCATGCAGATAGACTGTTTGAACCGCAGTAAACACAGTAAGACTTAAAGTAGGCGTCACGTAGCTAGGTTGTAACCATCTTCTACCTACATCTAGGTTGTCGTCATGCTTCTACTGACAGATTCCATGATCAAGAATGTGGGCGCTGTGGATAGGCAGAGGATCACTTCATTGTGCCTGACAGGTACACAGCAGAGTCCTTCACTGATCTGGTAAAAGGACTTAAGTAATGGGCTTAAGTCACTTCTTTGTAGAAGTGACCCTGCTCCATCCAAGTCTGTATTGAGAATCCCGTGGAAACAAATTGTATAAATGCAGGAGGCAAAGAATTTTCTCTCCACTGTCTCCCAAAATGGGAAGGGGGCATACTACTCTAGAAATGGCACAAGAGGTGTTCAGAAAGGGCATGGAAGCAGGGCTAGGTTTGGAAGCAGCACAGCTTCGTCTGCATGGTTGCTGCTTGTTGGGCTAATTAGGGACAGGAACTGAATGACAGAGCTCATTTGTGGGGAGAAAAAGGGCTGAGCAAGATAATTAAGAAATGCTGGCCTGGGCAGGTCTCTGTGATAGTAACAAAGAGGAAAAATGCTACTTTGCCCTTAACTTGGCAGCAGATAGCACTGCTGCACTGACTTAGTTGTTATGGATAGATGACTATTCATTTTTTTACCACTGACTTGACTCTTGCAAGAAACCTTGAAATGGCAAAATTAGCAAATTTGCATGATGTTTTGGGGCCTCCTACTCTTATTGAAGCAAAGATCATTGACTCAGTTTCCAGCTGGACTGGACTCTCAAGTGGAGTGCATAGGGATACTGGTAGGACAGTACTTCTGTAGTACTTTCCTGTTTGAAACTTCTTAACCTGACTGAGATGCTCAGGCATGCCAGGAGGAGGCTTTTTTTTTCTAGGCAGAAGTTGCTGGCTTACGTTTAAAAGAACTATTCTGGAGCTTGGAATTTTAATTATTTTGAATCAACTTTTGGTTAAATTGTTGCTATTAAATAAAGTATTCATCTTCTGGAAAAGACATTTAACTGGCTGGGCATAATCGTGCTAGACAGTGTATTTATTTATTTCAGTTTATATCTGTTGCTGCTAGGCTTTGGGTTTCTTTTCCTAAAGAAACACTAGGAGGAGGGGTACATAAATCAAAATTTTATTCTGAACTAATTGCCTTGTTCTGAATTGCATAAAACAGTTGATCTTTTTCACTACAAAATTTCATGACAGAAGGATCATTAATATTAAAGATAATATGAAATGCAAAAGTATTTGTTGCACTTTAGACGGAGGCTTCTCTTTGCATGATGTTTTACTTTTCTTGTTTCACAGCTAAAACTAGCATGTTGTAGCTGGATATGATGTAGCAGCAATATGGCCATAATTGATGGTAAGCTGCACCCCGGGTTGACTGAAGAAATAGAGAATGAAAGTAGCTTCAGTCCCACCATCTCAAATAAATGTTACTCATACCTGTTCTTTACTTTGAATTTCCACAGGCCTTTTCACTTCACCCTAGCTCTGTTTGCTTCTCAGGATGGAAAGCCCGTGTGCAGGCTTGGAAGGAACTGTCTGAATTAGGTGCAGTGCCTTGAAACCATAGGCTCCTCTATGAAACCATAGGAGAAACTGTCAAGGAGGATTCCCCAGGACTTGTACTTTGTATTTAATTTCCTGCAAGACACAAAACTCTCCATTACCTTAAAACAATATATGACAGTTTGTACAAAAGAACTAAATTACTGAAGTCTGCAGTGTGTGACAGGAAGGGCACTGCCATGTCTCCACTTCCTTCAAGAGCTAGGAATGTGCTTGTGGTGCAATACATCATGGGTTTTTTTCACTAAAGAAGCACTACAGTTTACAGTTATTATTTCTAGGCCCACCCAGAATGTGAAGTAAGTGTAGTTCCCCAAATCCTCTTAGCATTTGTGTCTAGGTTCTGGACTTCTCTCCCTGTTTTTCTAAAAATATATTTTAATGTCTTAAATCTGATGTTCTTAACTGAGTTGAGAACATTATTCAATATAATCCTTTTGTTACGGTCTTTGAGGCACTAGGAAGATCTCCAGAAAGTGACTTTCTTTAGGGCTGGATGACTGGTGAGTCTAAGGTGTGGTTTGCAGTTGGGATTCTTTCTTTTTTTATTTTCCTTCTTGAGAATCCGCTTAGGCTTCTTTTGCAAAAACTTTATATTTCACTTTTACTGTAGATATTGAGCCTGAGCAAGGAAAAATATTTTCAGAGGCTGCGTAGAAAGGTGGAATACAGTATAATCATCTCGTGCGCACTAACGTAACTAAATGCATGTGGAAAGTGATGAGTGAAGTACAAAGGGAAGGAGAAAGGAGCTGACTTGAAGGTAAAGATGGTCAGAATTGGTAAATCTGTCAAAGTAGCACTGTATAGGTAACTGTTTTGCTTGTAAATTAATGCTTTTCTAACTTATGTTTATTTTGGTATGTGTGTGAAAACAACTCAAAGATCAGAAAGTCACAGAAATAGCTCAATAAATCACGAAGATACTGTATCAGATATTGAAGGAAAATTGCCTCCTCTCCTTCTAAAATCTCACCTGTTGGGTGATGTGAAAGTACTGCAGTCTTTACGAAACCGTATATATGTTTTCAAGACAAGTTTGTGGGTGTTTTTTCTGTATGGTGAAAAAGGATCTCCTGATCCAGTGAAAATAAAATAGGCCGTCAGTTCTTGTCTTGAAAAGAACACAAGGGCTAAGAAAAATTAACCAGAGACATTTGAATGTCATTGAAACATAAGACAGCAAAATGGTCACTCATATTACAGCAGATAGTTAATAAATTCCTTTTTATCACCCCACCTTTGAATTGAACATCCTCAGATCCATTACAAGTGCATTGTTGGAAATAAGGGGCGACTGGGCGACAATTTTCTTCCAATCATGATTAATTTTTTCTAGTGAATGTGATTGAAAGCCTTCTCTGTATTGTGCAGCATCACCTGTTCCTCAATAAAAAGTAGTGCTTCTACCTTGCTGGAGATTTCAAACAATTATGCAGCCATACAAACTGCTTATCTACATGCTTAAGAGAATGTGCTGAAATTTTAATAATGCATAATAAAAGGGAAATTATGCCTCCTTCATAATATTACCAAGCCCTTTTTCTCCAGGTAAGTGTACCAAATCCTAAGTCATCCTGTGCACAGACTGGCCATAAAAATAAATTACACAAGTTACAACAGAACCCCTTGTGTTGTGTCAGCATAGCCTCTCTATAGCTTAGGCCTTAGTCTTTCCTCCCCTTTGCCTTGGACTTCCAGGTAGTTCATATGTGTTTTATAAAAGACTTCCAACTATACTCCTAACAAAAAATCAGTGATTTAATGACTTGATATATAAGGTTCTGTTAATAAAATTTGTTTAAGTTTGTAAAGCTTACCTGTATGAAAAGTGTGGCTCTAAAAGAAAAATCCTATTCTGGTGAAGCTATTTAAAAATGAAAATAAGGTGGAAATATTTCTAAAAATGTTGCTGTTTTTACAAGCATAATGTTTTATCATGTCCATACAACAGTTGCGGTGTGACTCATAGCACAGGCATATGTTTCCCAACTGATAACACTTCTCATCTATCTCCCCTTCTACAAATGCTAGTGTTCAATGTGTCATTGTACTACTATCTGATAGATTACAATGACAATCAAACCAATAACTTATCAAAGCAAAATGTAGGCTCTAAGGATTCAAAATATGAAATAGATTGGGTCCAAAGATATCCTTGATCAGCTTGAGAACTAGTCCTGTGGTTTTGTGATCTGCCTCACCACCTGTGTGTATGAATCAGATTTGAGACAGCGGCACAAGAAATACTTAGAAGCCAATGATGCACATATAAAACTTGCCATTGTAAAGTTGGAGAAGATGAGCAAGTTTGTTGGCCAGTGGGTTGATCAGTGATCTTCTGAAGTAAGAGCTTTTTGTTTCTCTTCTCAGCTTTGATGTTGACTAACTTTGTTATGTTTTGAATGTCAGCTTTGTAAAGTGCTTTCAAACTTAATAGTAAGGTGCTATTTGTGGTTGCATCCATCACGAGGCAGGTACTTTCCAAACACTTAAGAAATCCGTAATTCAAGTGATAAAGGAAGGAAAGAGAACAAAATTTATGATTAAGCCAGATCTAAGTAATGGAAGTAACACACCAAGAAAAGGTCTTTAAGAGAATTGGGGCTTGCTGATGAGACGAGGGTAACCACGTAAGTGTGCAGTAAGAAAGTGAATATGAGGGTGTGGAGATGAAGGGCAACACGTGAGAGTTCCTTGCTGAAAGTGTTGGTATCAGCTTTGCTTTGCGCGTGGCCAAACACATCTACGTTTCGGCTCTGTACTGACTCAAAGGAGAAAGGGGGAATCCCATTTGTGTCATCTTTCTTTCCCTCCTTCTTCCATGACTGATCAACAGACTCAAGTGGTGTCTGATGCTCCTGTCCAAGACAGGGCGCTGCAGTCCAAATTGGTGGCCAGAGCTGCAAGAAGTCATTGGAGAAGGACACTCTGGGAGGAGGGGGAAGGCTAGGTGCCATAACGTACATCTAGGGCTTCAGGCAAACGGATCGCTCGTGGCAAATCACTCTGCCTAGAACTTAGGGCTCACTTTCCAAATGCAAGGTATCACTCTAATTCTGTCAGGCAGTATGTGACCTGTAATTATGTCCCTGTGCTCTTCTATTAATTTACACTCCTGCTTTGCTTTACGTGTGTTCAAGCAGATCCATATTATGATGCAAATTTACCAGCAGTACTACAGAGCGAAGGCCCAGTTCCAAGTTAGTGTTTGTGAGTTTTTGTCATACCTGTTCAAATAGCAAGTCAGGAAAAAAAAAAAACATTCAAACCATTAATTTAACATGTTACTACAGATCTAGATTCATTCATTAAATACAAGCTTGCTGAAAACCAAATCTTTGTGGAGTTTTTCTGTGTGCAAACTTTTAGATTTCATTTACCTGTATGAGAGGTTTATCCCTGTACCTTTCTTCTAGAATGGCTTCCCACCGAGTAAAATTCCCGATATAGGCCTGCTTCTAATACAAACCTGCTGCTGCCAGTAAGAGCTATGTTTTGCATCTAACAAACTGACGATAATGCCTGAAGTTTCTGTATATAGACCATATGGCTATTTCCAAATAAAATAAACATGATGTTAGTCTTAATGCGTTCAGCAGCTTTGTTTCCTGGGAAAGGTGAAGAAAATGGTGTCTTTGGACATTGTATTTCATAGGATTGCAACTGAGCTACTAGAAATCTTAAATGTTTTGCCTTAAAATATGGTTTCCTTTGTAAGGATAATGATTAACTCCTGTCTCTGTGTCTGTAATTGCAAGGGGCATTATCTGCAAATCGACATCACACCTTACATTTATTCTTCTGACATACGAGTGCAGATGTACTCCGATTTCACAGGCATGCACTAGAGGATGGGCAGCAACTTTCCCAACTCTACAACCTTCCTACACCATATCTTTACAGGGTGGAAAGCACAAGATGTGTGACAGTCCTCGGGGAAAAGGAGCCACATTGAAAAACGATTCAAAAAGATGACTGTGTAGCTCCAGGGGTCCTATAGCTCTGCTGTAATTGGGGTTCAGAGGGTAAGAAAGGCCTTAGGAGAGCCCTGTGGCTCAGCCAGCCCTGCGTGCTGCCTCCAGCAGTGCTGGCAGGCACAGGCTGGGCTGTGCAGGGACAGCCAGCGCCCCTGAGCACCCACTTCCACAGTCCCTTCTATATTGTTACTCCCCCAGCATGGACTATCGGTGCTCTATGTCTGTTTGTGGCCACGTCATCACTAATTTACCTAATCCTGTTTCAGACCAGTTGATACAATTTGCCCCCATCTTCTCCTGTGGCAACAAGTTCCAGGAACGCGTTACCTGTTGTGTAAAGTACTTTAACTGCGTCAAGCCAATCATCTCCTGCTAAGCTGGAATTTATGCCTGCTAGTTCTACTCTTCAGGGATTTGGTGAGGTTTGTGTTTACCTTATCCGCTCCGTTCGTGGTAGGTGTAAAACAGAATGCTTAAGCCCAATCGTCTCTGGAGAACTTGGTTCAGCTGGTAGGCATCTGCATTTTTCGGTGCGCAGAGGCCCTTTAAATCTCTTTCTAGACATTTCTCCCTCTCCTGTAGTTGGTAAAATAGGAATAAAACCTTGCTGTTATAAATATAAGGCAGCCATGAAAACGCTTCCATTACAGTAGGAAAACGGCACAGTGGTGCAATCAGCAGCTCATGCCTAAAGTGCCACTCGGCTCTGATTGCATTCCTTCGAAGGAAGGCAATGGTAAATAGCAGCAAAATCGATGCCTTCATGTTTACCTTCACCGCTGTGCACGCACCGAGTGTCTCCTCTGCCCAGGGGGGCTGCAGGGAGCTGAGCCGTGCTGGCAAGGGGGGTGGGCAGGCAGAGCTTTCCCACCGCCCGGGCTCCTGGACCACTTGGAGTTGTTTGTTTTCATGGTGCCGTTTCCCTCCTGCCCCCCCCCCCCCCCCGGAGTGTATAAAGGGCCATTTTCCCTGCATTGGCTTTCTTCCTTGGCTGTCCTCCACTTGCAGCCATCATCAAACGACTTTTCCGTAGGAAACTAGAAACAGGGGCAAGAGCCAGGAACGCACGGAACTTTTCCGCGATGGTTTTGCACGTAAGAAGCCATCCTGGTCCGTCTCTGCCTCCCCCCCCCAGTCACTCACTGTCCCCTCCCTCCCAGTCTCACCAGCGCCCCCGGGGGGGGACAGGACACAGCGGTTGCCCCGGCAGCCCCCCCCCCCCCCCCTGCCCAAAGTGCGTTCAGTTCCGAGCTCGCCTTCAGAAAAGTTCGCTTTATTTCCAAGGGAGGTGGGGGGGGTCCCCCCGTTTACACACACACACACACATTTATAAAATTAGCCAAGCCCCCCTGACAAAAACGCAAAGGGGTGGCTGAGAAATAAATAAACCTCTCCCACACCCCCCCCGAGGTGGAAAGGCTTCGCGGCCAGCAGGCTTTTCTCTGCCCCCCCCCCCCCCGAGCAGCCAGGGAAAGCCGGAGCAGCGCGTCCGTCGGAGAGGCGGGGGGGGGGGTTTGCTCAGGCGATCCTGCTGCAGAACTCGTCGAAGTCCCTCTCCATGAAGAGCTCGCTCTCGATCACATCGTCCTCGGAGGGGAAGTACTGCTGGCTCTCCTCCTGCGGGGGGCCCGCGGCCGCGCCGCCCCCGGCGCCTCGGGGGGCTGGTGGGGAGCGGGCGGCGGGTCCGGCTTCCCCGGCGCACTCCATCAGCGCCCCGCGGGCGTTCTCCAGCACCCCCAGGTAGGAGTCCATGTCCAGCGGGTCCATCTCGCAGTCCGACCCGCCGCTCTCGGTACCCACCGAGTCCGAGCGCAGGTGCATGAGCTGGTACTTCTCCCTCATCAGGAACTGGTTGGTGTTGCGGGGGGCCCGCATCCCCGGCGCCCGCCGGCCCAGGACGTTGACGGGCCGCAGGGAGAGCAGCACCCGCGGCCGCGCCGGCCGGTAGCACCGGCGGAAAGCGCGGCAGTGCTGCTGCTGCTGCTGCTGCTGGGAGTGCTGGTAATGGCTGTGCGTGCGGCTGCCCAGCAGCTTCCGCGACACGCCGGGGTGTCTCCCCCGCCGCCCGGGGGGCCAGCGCGACCGGCTGCCGCCCCGCCGGGGTTCGCCGCCCTTCAGCGGCGGCGGGAAGGCGGCTCCCGGCGCCCCTTCGCCGCGGGCGGGCTCCCAGCGGGGCCGCCGCGCTCCCCCGCCGCACGCCATCAGCTCGGCGCGTCGCAGCATCGCGGCCCCCGGCGCTCTCACATGCTCCCCGCCGCCGGGACGACCCCGCCGAGCGAGTCCAGCACCGTCGCCTCTCCCCCGCCGCGCCTTCCTCCCCCTCGTCCCCTGCGCCGAGCTGCCGGTTCCCGAAGAGCCCTGGGCGGCGTCCCCGGGCGCTTCTACCTTTTCACGATCCGCTCCGTTTTCTTCTTGAGCGGAGCCCGTTTACAGCGCATAGCCTGGCCGAAGGGCTGCGGGATGGGGGGCAGCTTGACCGGCTCCAAACCGCCGCCTTGGAGAGATGGTCTCGCCTACTCCCCGGCCGGCCGCCTACCGGGCTGTCAGCGCTCCGCCGGAGGGACGGCGGGCCGGGGCGAGGCCCACGAGGGAGGGAGCGAGCGAGGGAAAAGGCGCCGAGGCCGCAGGGAGCGCACACCACCAGCACCGCCCGCCGCCCCGCCGCCGACTGGCGGCGCGCACCCACACGCCCCCTACTTATAGAGCCCGGCGCAGTCCAACTGCCGCCGCGCCGCGGGGGGAGGGAGGGGGGAGGACAGCCGCTCCTGAGAAAGGCTGTTCTCGCCAAACCTCCCACTCCGTGCCCGGCGAGCGCGGGCGCTCCGCGCCGCGACGAGCCCCGCCGGGCCGCGCGGTCGTGTCTCCCGGCTTAATCCCGGGATCTGTCCCCCCCGTCCGGCGCGTTTTGGTTTGGCCGAACGCTGCGGGAGCGTTATTTCGTTCATCCCCTATTCACGAACACCGTTTGCGCCCGGTGCCCCGCGCAAGCGCGGCTGTCCCTCTCTCCGTTGCAGTGGCAGTACGTAAACTGCTTAAGCCGCCCGTGAGGCGCGGAGCGGCGTTGGAGTGGGGCGGGCGTAATGGCTGCGGGCAGCGCCGGTGCTCGGCGAGGGGGGGGGGGGGAAGCAGCGCCCCGGGCCGTCGGCGCCGCTGGCAGCGGCCTGGGGCCCGTGACCAAGCGCTGGAAAGCGGCGGCGCTCCGTACCGGCGCCTGCTGTCCCCCTTCCCCCGTAACTCCCGACGGGGGCCGGCGCCCTCCCCGGGGAAGGGCGATCTTCCCGCTCGTAGCCCACAAAATGGTGCCCGTGCCTGAGCGAGGGGTGACCGCGCCTTCCCCCCTCGACGCCCGGGGAGAGGAGGTTTCCCCCGCCGTGTCGGCGAGAGCGGGCCCGGCGGGCCGCCGCCGCACGCCTCGGGGGCGGGGAGGGACACACGGTGCGGTGGGGGTTCTCTCCGGGCTGCCCCGCTCCGGGGACGCGGGGGGGTGGAGGCATCGCTTGACCGGCGACGGCAACCGGCACAACCCCAGCGGGGGGGCGGCGAGGCCCGCGGTGAGGCCTGGCCGGGAGAGAGGGGCCGGGGTGTGAGGAGGTTTGAGCTGGCATTTAGCCGGAGGGGAGAAGGAGGGGAGTCTCCTCTTGAGGCTTTCTGGGGTTTTCTTTCTTCCCTTTAACCTTTCCGGATGAATCGGTGCTTTTTAAACGGCGTTTTGTGAAAAATCAGAGCAGAGACGTTCATTCTTCAGGTTCGGGGGCTGTCCCAGTTACTCGTGCTGGGCCTTGATCCCTCTGCTGCAGATTTCCCCTGGTTTTCAAATCCGTTTTGTTCTTTTTTGGCTACTGCACTACTAAATCTGGCAGTCACTTCCCTCTTCACCCCTTTTTCTGGTCATTTCGTTTATGAAAAATGAACTCGGTGTTGTGGCCCAAATGGTTTCAATTAAAGGCCGTCAATGTATAAGGACAGTAGACTTTAATGTAGATAACAGTTTATTATTACTAGTGAAGGGCAGAGAAGTACAAAATATACAGGGGGGAACAAGGTGAAAATCTGGATGCGTGGTAACTGCGGAGTCAACATTGTCAACAACAAATTGTCAACATTTGTCCGTATTTCATTGCTTAAGAGTACATATTTTTAAGCAGTGAGTGTGTTAAATTCCATTCAGAAATCACATGGTATCCCATTTTAAAGTGAACTGGCCTTATCACCTATATGTTTTACAAACTAAAGTCCAACATTGAAGGAGTTGGCACAAGTTACAGTTGTCTAAAAAAATGCAACCTCTGTAATCTGAAGGAATGTGAAAACGGGGAGACTGCAGTGCTTTCAGATTTGATAAAAGTGTATGTTTATAAAGAAAGAGCTCATGATGTGGTCTGAACCCGTTTGGGCTTTTTTTTCAAGTAATCTTAGACTACGTGGGGGGAAAAAAATTCAAACTAAATTAACAGAAGCCACTGTTAAATGAAGTTCAAGGCTTCCTGAAAGTAATACCGGTCTGTGTGCATAGTGAAGAAAGCTCTCTGGGTATAGAAAATGTCCACAATTGTAAGATGAGTAAAATCTCTGAATTAGATATTCTTTCCTGCATTTTATTCCTCTCTTACCTACCTGTTTTCACTCTTGAATCACACTTACTAGATTTTCTTTTTAAAAAAAGCAATGGAAACTCCAAAACATGACAAAATAAAATGCTCAGTTAAAATGCTGCATCAGGTGGTAGAATCCAAGTCCTCCTCCTTTCCGTTCTGAGTTGTCACAGGCTTTGTCATAGCTTTTAGATGCATTAGAAAGCAATACGGGTTAAACAGATTTCTGCCACTTCCAACTTCCCTCCTGGATACAGAACATCCCGGTTCCACACAGGCAGGAATCTGCATCATGTTTATACTGGAGACTCTCTTCTGGCAAGCACAGGCATCCAGTCTCTCCCTGTCCTGTTGGTCAGCCCTGCTTAGTCTGGCCTCAGTTCATATTTTCTGTGTTGTTTCTCTGAGTTGGACGCAGATTGAGTTCCCCTCTTAGCTATCCGAGAGTGACATATGAAATTCTGTGTAGAGAATAGTCTTGTGCTGCTTTGTGCAGGTGAGAATTCTGTTTGATGTGACACACTTTGCATCTGGATGTGTCCCCCATCCGCAGACTGAGACACTGCCCTGTACGGACCAGTGACCTGATCTTGTACCTACTCCTGAAAATTAAAATCACAAGCTAGCTTGTGTTGATGACCTACATTTCTATTAGTATACAAGTTTTAAAGAGTCATGGAAAATTGTTACATGGAGACAGCTGAGGCAGTTGAACTGTTCAGACTGTTACTGATCTGAACTTCACCCCCCACGATCTGTTTTGGTTAAGGGTTCAGGTGTACAGATGTGCAGCCCAGAAAAAGTACCTGTCTCCCTTCATCACCTCCCTGGACTCTCTTACGTTTTTCACTGCCAAGAGCCTTTCCACAGCTGTTTTCAGCGCTTTCTATTGGTGGAAGGAAATGTTTTGTAATTTCACAGTACTATGGTTGGCAGCCAGTAATAATACTTTTTCAAATTCCTAAGTTTCCTTTGATATATGGGGACCCATTTACAAGTTCTTTTTTTTTTCTAGTTGGAGTGCAGTGGTAGAGGAGGGGACTTCAGTTGTATTTACAGCCTTAAGAATCGGTATCTCGACATATTTAAGAGTATTCCTTTAATGGAGGCAAGGTCAAGCTTCCGAGATGTGTGTTTGGTGGAATCTCTCGAGACGCGCTGGGTATCCAGGTATTGGACAAATCCCACCAAAACTGCCTGGGCCAGGGGCACGCTGCTGGAAGCCCCTCCTGAACTCCAAAGTTAAGTTTATTTCACTTTCAGGATCTTAGAGGTTTTTCTTTTTTGCGTGGGGGAGGGGAAATCCTGCGGCCGAGGGAGAACGTTTACACTTTCTGGGTTCTAAATCCAGAAATACCACAGCGGGTCACAGCCTGTGGGCCTCCAAGCAGAGGTTCCTTCCCCTCAGCCGGCCGCCGCCTCAGCCGACGGCCCTGCCCTCCCTCTGCGCAAAGGCAGCGATGGCAGCCGCCGGACGTTCGAAAAATCCATTTTCGTTCGTGAAAGAAACGTTTTGCCCCGAAGACCGGAGCACGACCCTCCCCGCTGCCTCACCGCAACCCCGGGCGGGAAGCGGCCGCCGCCGCCGCCTCAGGGCGGGGGAGCTCCACCCCCTTCACCGCCCCTCCCGCGCGGAGGCCCCGCCCCCCCGTCCTGCCCAATGAGCAGGCGCGGGGTGTGGAGGGCGGGGAGGGTTTCCCGGTCTGCCCCGCGCCGCCGTGACCTGGCGTTTCCAGGAGAGCGGCTTGCCCAATGGGAGGCCGCCTTATTGCACCCTGAGTGTGCCGCGCGCTGACTGGCCGCCGCCGCCGCCGGGTGTGCCCGCCGGTGCTTCCTGTCATGCTTTCCCGGGCGCGGTTGCATCATTGCGGGACGGGCGGCGTTGAGGTGAGCGGCGGCGGCGGGACCCGGCCCGGCCCGGCCCGGCCCTCGGGGCTGTTCTCCCGAGCCCCCCCCGCACCCCTCGTCCGCCCCCCGCCGGCCCGGGGGCAGTGTCAGTGTCGGCGAGGCGGGGGTCGCGCTCAGCGGCCTGAGGGAGGGCCGGCGCCGGGGCCCCGCGGCCGTTGCCGGGTTTTCGGGGACGCTTCGCGCGGGCGCCGGGGCCGGGCGGCGATTTTGAGGGTGTCACGGGAAACCGGCGGCTCGTCCCGGTGCCGGCGGCGGTGCCGCGGGCTGCCTGCCCCGCTGTCGCCCCGCCGCGGGCCGGCCGGCGCGGTTTGTGGCCCGGCTGGTGCCTCTCCGGTCACCGCCCGGAGCTGCGCAGCGCCTTAACGTCCAGCTCTGCGGGAAACCGGCCGGGCTGGCTGCTTCACTGCTCGGTTTTGAGGTTTTTGGCGCCTTCTCAGGCGTTGGGTCTAATGTATTCCGTATCTACAACGTTATGTTTAAGATATTTTACTCTTAGGCTTCCCTGGGTGGTATACGCGTTCTTTGCGTTTTCTGGAATTTAGCGACTACTTAAAATAGATACTTATTAAAGGTTAACCGGTCTCCTTCTCGCAGAATTCAACACCTGTCAAGGCTTAATTTCATTAATTAGTTGAACGAAGGATCTAAGGTGCCTTCCAATGTGTAAAATGTCTCAAGCATTCCACTTCAGCATCCTTTTAATAGAGGAGAAACTTTGGAGGAAGGCACGCTTCTGATTAGTGTAGCTGTGATGGTTTTGATATTTCTATCTTCAGCAAATGTTGGCTCCCCGCCGCGCCCCGGGAGCCTTCTGGAAGCTGAAGAAAGCATATTTTTTCAGTTTGTTGGTGACATGCTTAGGAAGCGACTGTCAGGTAATAGCAGAATTTAATTGGCACATAAAGCAGTGTCTGCTAATTTACCTGACAGTAGTTTCTGATTTTTTTAAAAATACAAAGTTATTTCAAAATAACCTTTTTTTTTTTTTTTTGTACAATGACAAATTTCACGCTTATAATCAAGGTAGTGTGAAGACAACAGAAAAATTTGCTGAAGACATCATAAGATATAGGGTAAAACTGAGTTCTTGTGTAGTATGAAATAAATTTGTGTCTAAACATAGTATTAATTTATCAGTCTGCTCACTGTTTTAGCAATCTTTTTTTTTAATTGGCTTTTCAGCACAAAAAGAGATACTCCTTGCTGGGGGACAGATGGGCTATAGTCCATTTCGGGCAGTGTTTCATCTTGAATGATATGTTGAGATGAACTAATCTTGATACACTTGCCCTAACCCATCCTTAAGTATCAAGCTCAGCTTGAGTAGATTTCATTTACCTGTTTAGAAATTAGAAACTGTCACTTCCTAGTTTCCAAGTTTAGTTTTCTGATCTGCTTACTTTGGGGCATATTTTTCAGTAAGAAAAGTCAGTAACTCCTCAGTTTTGTGACCCATCAAATATAACAGTGGAATAATCAGGCCATTATCAGTCTGCTGTGAATAAGGTGTAAATTTTCTATGTTACTATCAAAGCCAAAACTTTTGTGAAGAAAACCATGTTTTTAGTTCTTTCCTGAAGTAATTACACTTCTAAATTACAGTGTTAGGGAGACTGGCCATGAGGGTGGCAGCTTTATGTCCTTTTGGAGAAGAAAACTGATTGTTCAATTTTTAATTTTTTTTCCCTAAGCTTATTCTTGCATTTCCAACTATTTCATGGTTTATATAAAGTGCTAGTTAGAGTAGGACGAGATTATTCAGTTTAAAAAGAGGTTTTAAAGGTAGGTGTGCATGATTGGTTTGGTTTTTTTTCTCACCCATTCTCAGGTCTTCGATTAGTGTTGCAGTTTTATTCCCTGTGTAAGGCATTAGCACAAGATTTTCAGAAGCAACGTTTGTTCTGTAGCTTAGTATTCTGTTTCTATCCATCCTTCCTTTTATTTTAAACTTGGTTGTTTCCATCTGTTCTGGAAACAGATGTTTCTGATTATCAGATGAACAGTTTAGAATATTGTTAACCCAGAAATTGTCTTGCCTCAAAGCTTAGTACCTAAAAAGGCAGAAATGGGGAGCCTAGTTCTGTGTGTATGTAAAATAGCTCATTGTTTAACTTTGGAGAAGGGAGGCTCCTCCTCATCTCTGGAGGGAAGTTTGTGCATAGGTCTGTCTCTGTATAGAATAGTTTGTGGGAAAAGGTGACTGGAACAAGGATGAGAGAGACTGATCATAAGCCCCTTGAAATTAGGAGAGTTTTTGTATACTTTTAGTTTGTGCTGGTTCTTTATCTTTTCTGTTTCTTGGTTAACAAAATGAGTAATTGAAATACACTTTCTTTTAATTATCTGTCTGTATGTGATGTATGTTAAGTCCAATGAACTTCTAAAATATTGGTTCCTTTCATTCATAGTGGCATTTCTATTGAATTTTTGCTGACAAATTAAGTACTGACTTTTAAAAAAAAATCTTAACATTGGAAAAAGCACATTCTAACTACCTTTTATGTTTTTAATGCTCATTTTTTTTTCTTCTAGATAAGAAGCCCAGCATAAGTTTGAGACTGCTGTAGTACAATCCACAAACTTTGACACCTTTCCTATTGAATGTTATTATCTTTTAGAAAAAGTGAGTGTACTTAAAAAAAAAAAAAAAGTTGTTCCCCAGTGGTGCATTGTCTTTAACACTTTTTGTCAGCATAACATGTATGGAGAAAAAAGAAAACAAAAATCCCTTCTGTTTACTAATCTGTATGTAAATTTGGAGTGTTGTCCAAAAGTGTTGTTTTGAGATGCATTTGTATAACAATTTCTGTAACATCATTTGTGTTGTTTTCACTCAGTCTGTGTTCAAAGTAATGAGTTGTCCTTGATTTTTTTCTGATTTAAAATACCTAGATTGCTTATAGTAATGAACTTTTTTTGCTGTAGGTATATGGAATTATTCCTATCTCTATCTATAAACTGATGATGCTTTTCCTGAACACAGAAGTCTTCGCTTTTTTGCTCAACTGAGGTTGAGCCATAGATAGATTTTAAATGTGGTTTGTCTTTTAAGTCAATCTGTTTAAAATTCTGTTTTGTAACTTGAAAAAACTGACCTGTAGTGACTGTTACATGTTAATTCTCATCAGTAATTTTTTTTCCTAATTCTGACATAATAAACTTCTATTGTAATATTGATGAGAGTGTGTATGAATTTGTGCCCTGTGGTTACTGGACACTGGTTTGTGCATACAGTGCTTCAGTTGGTAGAAATGGGCCAAAAGTGATACTGTGATTTATGCATGGAGTCTGTGATACGTGAGCAGCTTCCATAGCCCGGTCACAGGTACAGACCAAACCTTGAACCTATATTTAATTTATTAGATTATAGGGACTTGACAGCTGGGCCAGTTGCCAAAACCTTTGTAGTTATGACTAAATTGAGAAGGCTGAGCTTAATCTAAGTAAAATGTGCAGATCCTTAGTCCTCAAGTCAACAGGCTTGTAGGAAATAAGCTTTAAGGCTGAATTCTTCTATCATCTCCATTGTCTCTGTGATCTTGGGGCTGTGATCAAATTACTGAGAAATGGCATGGCCTAATTAGTGCTTTGTTGAGTGCTTTGAGGTAGGATGATGAAAACTCTTATACGGGTTGTGTACGCTGTAACTTACTGTGCTAAGTAAGACTGGTTATTACCTTTTTAAGAATATATCCAGGCCATGTCCATGTGTTCCTTGTCAGCTCATGATTTCCCCTTCAGCTGCTGTGTTGCCTGTGTACCATGTTGTGGGTTTCTCAATGAATTTCTTGTCTTATTTGATAATTTGGGTTTATTAGTGGGGAGATTGATTTGTCATTAATACAAAAAGTATGAATGGTGGAATTTGTCAGTAGGTTTCATTTTGGGGCACATTTTTTCATATGGGTTCAAGCATTGAGCTAGCAATTTCTGTAGTGTTCTGGGTTTCATTTAAGTAACTATTTTGGAACTTTAGTGCTACCAAGCAGCATGTCAACTGTAACTTGAAGTGTTGTCTTCATGTGTTTGCATTGTTGCTGCTTATGGTTACTATTTGACAAACCTGAGTGAATCAGAAGGCTCAGTTCTTGTGCCATTGCTTGTAATTCCGTGATGCTAAGCAAAACTTAAGGCTATCGTAGTGCTCAGCTCATTCTGGTGTAAGTGGTAAGGAGCAGCAGCACTAAAGTTAGAGGTGGGAGAGCCTGTTTCTTCTCTGCATTCATCTATTGCGACCTTTGTAACCAGTTTTCTTCTGTTATGGAACTCCTGTCTTAAAAATCTTTATTCTGCAGAGCTTTTGCTTAGTGTGCTTGCTGTAGCATTTTCTAGAAATTTGATCCCTGTGATTCTCGTAGCAGGTCTGGAACACCAGGCAGCTCTGTTGTGTGTTTCTAATGATGTTGAGAATTCTCTTCCCTGGGTTGCCGGTACATAATTTTGCTTGGAGCAACTTTCATTGACCTACCCAGAATTGAAGAATGGCTTTGGGCTCTTGTGGCCAAAACCCACCAAATAAAAAAAGACCTTCAGGAACTGGCTAGCAATAAGTAGTCCCTTGTGGCTTAGTTCTGACATACTTGTAAAACTGGAGGAAAAAAAAAAAGGACTAGAAAGAGACTAGTAGTTATGCCAGTACTCTGGAATTTAGAGCTTTTCAAGATTCACAGCTGAGGTCTTTGAGCTTTTCTTTCTTATCTGTTTGTTTGAATTCTTCCCACATGTTCATCTTTCATTGTAATGTGTTTCAACTATGCTATCTGAAGTCGAGCTGCCTTTAGGAGCATCTGAGAATGATGGCCTAGCTAGATGGAAAAATGCTGTTTTAAAACTTTAAATGGTAGGAGTAGATGTACAGTCAAGAGGAGTCTCTTCTTCACTAGTTTTAGTTCCTGCACTTCAAGTAAGTCTCACTAGTTCATAAACTGATGCTGAAAGGTCAGTTTGAACTTGGAAACTTTTCCTAAAGAAAAAAACCCAAACTTGTAACCAAAAAATAATTTGCCCTTGGACTGTTTTCTATAGGAAACTAAAATGAAAGCTTAATAAAAAAGAACCACCATAGCTGAATGAATGGGGAATCCTCCTCTTGTTACAAAACTTTGATTCTAGTCTGTCAAAATTATTAGGCTTTTTTTAGAATATAGTGCTTGCTTTCATGTCTACATTGAATCAAGCTCTCTGAAAAACTGAGAGGTAGTTTGGTCATATGGATTTGTAAGACAATAAATTGTATTTGTGAAGTCATTTTTTTTCTCACTTCTGTTCAATATGTGTTTTCTTTTCTCTGCTTGGTCATTGCTGGGAAAGAATGGTTCAACAAGTTCCAGAAAACATAACTTTTCCAAACGAGGAAGAGAAGATATTGCAGCTCTGGAAAAACCTTGATTGTTTCCGGGAATGCCTAAAGCAATCAAAGAATAGACCTAGGTGAGAACCTGCTAAAACCCGTAGCAACTGCATGTGACAGTGCAAGGTTGGCTTAGCTGCAATTACTTTTTTTTTTAACCTTGGTTCTGTTAACTACAGCTGCTCCCTTTGCAGATAGCAGTCTTGGCTAATGTTGCTGTCGTGTCCGTTACCGTTTATATTTCAATTTGTGAAGAATCAACAGTGTTCAAACAGTAGTAATAAACCTGCAATTTCCTGCTTGGTGGGTTTATAAAAGAAATCTGCAGGTAAGCAAGGACAACCCTTTCCTATGTCTGCCAGCTGTGGAGCAGCTTGCTGGTATTTTCACTAGTAATCTTGGTAGAACTGGCATTCACTAGGAACTGAATGAGTTGAAATGTTCCAGTTGGCAGTGGGACTAACATGATATCTGTGCTGACTGGTAATAGAAGAGGAAGAAATTGATGTTGTCCTAGTAAGACATAAGAAGCATAAGTGTACAGGTATACTTATCCTGTTTGAAGATTTGACGCTCAGTTTTTGATTAAATTAAGAATATTGTCTTGTGTTGTAGGTTTAACTTCTATGATGGTCCTCCATTTGCTACTGGGCTTCCACACTATGGCCATATTCTTGCAGGAACTATTAAAGACATAGTAACCAGATTTGCTCATCAGAGTGGTTTTCATGTTGACAGAAGATTTGGCTGGGATTGCCATGGCTTACCTGTGGTACGTGTAATAAATCTGCCTACAGATACTTCTGTTGGTTCCTCTTTCCATGTTATTGCCTGCTTAGCAATTGCGTTTCTACTGCTTTTATGCCTGGATTTGTTGCTGAAAGAGAAGTAGAGTTCTTTGTCCAGTGTGTTGCTCTGGCTTTCACATGTGTGGTGATTTCAGGTGCTTCCTACTGGTCACCTGCCCTTCTCCAGGCACTCTGTTCATTACTAGAAAGATGTATTTATTTGGTATGTATCTCAGAAAATGTTTGGGTTTTTTTCTTTTTCTAAAGATTGTAAAGAAACAATCACACCAGGGTTATCCTTTGAAATATCTGCTTAGTTCAGGTGCAATACTCATGAAATGTCAAAAGGATAAAGGAAGCCCTTTAGCCTCATTAGAATGCATAGAACATAAATAAACTATCCAGAGAAATCCTAAAAGCTTTTGATGACAGCGTGGGTTTTTTGTCTGGTTGTTTTCAATGCTCTCAGGAATATGAGATTGACAAGACCTTAGGCATTAAAGGGCCAGAGGATGTGGCGAAGATGGGGATTGAAGAATACAACAACCAGTGCAGAGGAATTGTGATGAGATACTCAAAGGAATGGGAGGTAAGTAAAGGCTCGGTACATGTTCTGCTGTATGTTTCAAATTGTATGTGTAGAGAAGTTTTTCAGCCGAGATGAACTTCATCCTTCCATTTGACTACGTGCATAAATCTCCTGTCTTTAGCTACTGTGTTTCTCAGAGGTGATCCTGAAAGGGGAACAAAAAAGAACACCACTGTGGCTCAGAACAGGGAGACGGCTGTGATGTCAAGAGAAGGTTACTTTAAGGTAACCTGGAGCTCAAAGTGTCTAACTAGATATATTGAACAAATAATAGATACATTGAACATCTAATAGATATATTGAACAAGTTATCTCTTCCTTTGTGTCTTCTCTTGTATGGAAAAGTCAAAGTAAGATCTGACTTTGGTTTTCAAATGGAATCAATAAAGGAAATGCACATCAACTCCATGCTTTTTTGCTCCTCCCCCCCCCCCATCTTTTCAGTCTTTTCATTGCCGGAGTGTAGGACCATAGTTTGTATTTTTTGGAACAGCAGAAGTTCCAGCATCTGATTTTGTGTCAGAATAGGTGTGGGTAAACCCTCAGTCTTCCAAGAGAATATTGGTCTAAACTTTGCATCCCGTAAATAAAGTGATAGAGAGAGCATTGGTCTGTGCAGATTCTTGAGGTTGGAGAGCTGTTCCAAGTAGATGGGTTAGGTGTTTTCTCAAGAGATGCACACGTTTTTTTTCTAGCTCTGAATAATACTCATCCTGTGCATAGCATCTAATGCTCCTTATTTTTGTCTTTAGCAGTGTGGCTGGAATAAAGTACATCTAGCCCATTATTTTATTTGGTGTCAGTCTGATATGTCTGTGAAGTGATGACTCTTTTCTGTGGCTTTCTGGAGCTAAGGAGTTGCCCAGGTGCTTTCCTAGTTGTGCCACTATATTACAGTGAGAGCATGCAATAGCAAGTGCCAAAGGAAGAATGGAAGAACAGCCCATATTTTTTCAGCTTTTGTGGCACAAAGCCTTCCTAGGCCAAAGAGTTTTAAATTTTTTCTCCCTAGTTTATAAACCCTAACAGATTTTTTTCCCTCATGAATTTATCTAGCTACATTTTGAATCTAGGTATACTGATGGCCTCTAAACAGTCTGTATCAAGGCATTCCTATATGTAGTCTGAAGAACTGTAGTTCTTCTATAATATGGTTTCCAGTAAATCTTGATCTTCACCATCATTTGTTTCTTTTTCTAGGCAGAATAGTCATAATTCTTTAGTTTTTCGTCATGCAGAAGCTGTTCTACCTCATCACAATCCTCTGTATGTTCTCTAGTCCTGCTATATTCCTTTTGATTGAAATAGCAATTTCTTATTTGAGTATCACTTGCCTCTTGCTTTTGGGAGTGTTTTGAAGTTATGGCCAGTATCTGAAGAAACTACAGCTGCCTTTGTTAGAATAGCTGTGGCCTAAATCTAAGCGAGTGGCTGGATGAAAAGCACAGAGTTTGTTTTTTCAAATACACAATCATTCATCAGTACTCTGAAATTTTGTATTTCAAAAACATCATCAATGATTCTTTGTTGCTTTTAGAAATAAAAGTAAAAAGGTTTATTCTGGTTCATGTTTTGTTTTCCATGGTTGGTCCTTTTAACTTGCTGCGTCTTCAGCAACTGGTATTTTTGCAGTGCCTATTAGTCCAAATACTTAGTCTCTTGGATGATAAATGGATTTTGTATTTTGTTTTGTGCATAAACTTGTGCATGTACATGTGTGTATTTCCACACACAGACATATATTTTAGATTATTAAGAAAAACAATGAAATTTGTTTAAATATCTTGTTTGTGATCTGGCTGGTAAAAAATTCAAATATTTTGGGATGGCGCTAGGAGAGGAGTTCCAAACGTTCCTATTGGAGATAGTGTTTATTTTCTGTCTGTAGTGTCTAGCAAATGTTCGAACCTTATGAAAAAATATAAAAGTTTCCTTGGATGTAGAAGATCCTTCAGTGTTGAGACCAAACATAATACTCCAGCTTCATGGATCCTTGTACTAATCAGTCCTAGGCTTTGGATCTTAATAGTGGAATGTCAGAGTGGCTTAAAGGTCAGAATCAAAACATATATTTCAGGAGCTCCAGTGTTATGTGAAAATATAGAGGTGAGAGAATTAATTTGCTTTGTTTTCACTTTACTAGTTTGACATTCAGTATGGTCTGTGTCTAACGGTATCAGGACAGGTGTCTTGGGCCGGGTTATTTCCAGAGCTAGGGCTTCCAATAGCTGTGAAATTAGCAAGAGAGTACCACTTGTCCAAGTGAATCCCATAGCTAGCTTATTCCTCCTTAGTTTTCATATCCTGTGCCAATGGACGTGACCATAATCTGTCCTGAGACAGGGACTAACACCTGTCAGTCTTGTGGTCTTTGGCAGCCCTGTCATAGCTTTGGGAAGTCAAAGAAGGCAGTTGGCCTGAAATAGTTTTGATAACTTCTTGTGACATATCAGTTTCTTTCAGCATTTCTTTGTCTTCGAATTACATCATGTTTTCATATAACTGAAAGCTGATAGACTACGTGTTCTGGATTTTGACTCTCTCTGCAATGAGTAGTTTTAAAAATAGAAGCAAAAGACTGTAATCAAAAGCAATTTTCAGGCATTTGAACCTTGGCTGAACCTTGACTGATCCACCACTTCTATTTGGTGAATGATCCAAGTGACCCACCGTATCTGTTTAGTAGTGTTGAACACGTTTGCTTGTTGTGTGACCTTGGTTCTAAACAATTATGTTTATGACTTCATTTTTTTGCCTATTTTTGCCTGTTTAAATACACTGTTTGGAACTCTTGTCAGGCTAAAATATTTCATAGATGTGTTTCATTCATATGGGACAAACACTACACTTAAAAATCAAGCTGTTTCACAGAATAAATACTGGAAATATATCATGCTCTTTAATGTTAAGATGCCTTTCAATCTGTGTGTTTCTTAACAGTTCAGTGTTACCAGATTAGGACGCTGGATTGATTTTGAAAATGACTATAAAACTCTGTATCCTGAGTTCATGGAGTCTGTGTGGTAAGTTAACTTATATACATTGCATGTATGCTTTCTGAATTTTAAATGTTAAGAAGGCGTCAATTGTTGTAAACTTGTGTTGGTCCATATATCACTAGAACTGTTTTGAAACATGCCGAATTCAGATAAACAGCGGGCAAAGTAATTAAGGTGATGTGAAATCTCTTGATGTCGAAGTGAGGGAATTAATTGACCTACTTTTTTCTTCTTCAGGATAGTACGCTTTTCAAAATAAAATACAACAGTACTGCTTTTAGCGAGCCCTGAAATCTTACTGCTCCATGGCAACTTAAAGGAAATTCTGAAGATTTACTAGTATGTTCCTTGCTTGGTTTAGGAAATTGCATTATATCTCTACATTCTTGATATTCTTCACACTGTCAGCTGCAAATGGGCAAACTAACCAAACTCAGTTTAGTTCTAAACCTCTTCTTCAAGCCTGAATTGAGAGGCTGGGAATCTGCTGCTATCTTTTTCTTGGCAGCATAGTTTGACAACTGTCTTGGACTCCCGGTGCAGAGCTAAGTAAAGTTTGGGTATTTTGGCAATGTATTCAGGGTGACTGTTGGAATTCCAAAAGACAAGATGACCTTATAGGTCAATCAAATTGACCTAACCCAGTGAAGAAGTGGCAATGTTGAGTCCTTCAGGTGATAGAATTACAAGGTGAATTGCAGGGAGAGGTTTAGCAGAGTATGTGCTGACAAAAAGCCATTGAAAAGCAAATGATATGCATACTAATATATTATTGATGTTCTTTAATATTAATTTTACTAGTAACCTTTAATTGTATAGTTAGTTACATATAGTTATGACAAAGGATTGACAGACTTTCTAGATGTGTCTGAAGCTGTTTTATAGGGCTGAAGTGCCAGTGAGTTTTTGATGAGCATTGAAAAGATGGTGGGAAGGGAGCAGATGTTTAACTAACTTAGCTGAAGTAACCCTGCGTGATAATAAAGCTAAGACTGACAAGAAACCTTCCTTTTATACATTATAAAAATACTTAGTGGCACCTTAAATCCTGTTTAACTAGCATCTTCCAAGGACAGTTTAAAAAACAAACTTGACTTGAACTAGCTGCAGGGTCTCTCTCAACAGCCCAAGCCTTTTTTGGTGGGTTGTTTGTTGTTTTTTGGGTTTTTTTGTCTCTTTTTGGTGGTGTTGGGTTTTTTTTGTTTGTTTGTTTTTTCCACCTTTGAAAGAAAATTTCTAGTCTCTCACGTGGTTTACAGAGGTTACTGTCTCTGATGCTTACTTTGGATACAGACTCTAAAATAGAAACTTTGGATCTGAAATCTTTGTGGTATGAGATTTCAGGAAGTATAAAGGCAGTCAACCCCTTAATTTTGTACTTTTTTTGCTTCCTGGTGCTATCAGCTTTCTGTGTAATCATGTAATGAAATACATTTTAAGAAGTCTGTTTTTAAAAACTGGGTTTTCTGAAGTCTCCTAAGTCTTGGAGGGGCATGTTGCAATGCCATTGCCAGCTTGCTCTCACAGTAGAACAGGAGGTGAAACCACCAGTGTTTGCATAGAGTGGATGGAGGAGGGGAATGGAAAAGTAATGCCTGTTTCAAGGCAAAGGGAGATAATTCTTAGAGAGCACTGTAACTGTAGTTACAGTAGTGCTTTTGACAGGATGATGTACAATTTTCTAAAAAAATCAGATCGTTACCTAGGCGATCATCAAACTGAAAATCTGTGTTACTGAAGTTATTTTATGTCCATTAGGAGTGTTTATTTGAACGGTAGATTCTAGGGTGGTTCTCTTCATGTTGACTGGATTTTTTTTAATATGAGTTCCTTCTTAAATAAATAAGAAAATTAAAACTTTAGTGTCCAGCTAAGTACAAAAGAGAAACTGCAGATAAATTTCTGCACCGATTGTAACCTGGTGACAATATTGGCCTGTCCAGTGTTTTTATCTTTTTTTTTCTTGCCTGTGGGAGTAGAACGCTGCTCTTAGGCCCAGAAAAAAACATCGATAATAATAATGGTAGTGAGCATGGCAACCATGAATTTTGTGGTTAAAATATGGTAAGGACTTTGTCTCTAGTCTTTTAATCAACTAAACCTGTCTGTTTAGGTGTGCTGTGTTGTGGTTTTTTGTTTTTTGTTTTTTTTTTTTTTTTTATCTCTAGCTCTTACTAAGGCTTGCAGTTCTGGAGTGGTCTCAACTGGAACGTCTAGCTTTCTATGAAATGCGATGTTTTCATCCATGATGTTTATGTTGAGCTCAGTGAGCTAATGTAATACTTGTGATAAATGTTTCCAGTGGTGGCTGATTTTATCCAAATTATTTAGACTTGAAATAGTTTAGGACTCGGACACCAAATACATCTTTTATTAATATCTTGTTTTGTAGAGATGCTGTACAAGCTCAGGATGCTAGAGAGCTTTCTTTTTCATATTTTGTAATGGGTTTGTTGGAAATGGCTGCTTTGTAAGCATTTTGGTGCTGTGCCATATGGTTGTTGACAGAGTAGAATGAATTTTCAGCTTGCTAAATTTTGACTTAAAACTTCATCCAATGATAAAATTGTGGCATTGTGGCATAATTTTTCAGGGGAACATTGAATGTTGATGGTGGTAAGAGGTGATACTGCAATGGTTTCTCATGTGAAGGTATAGTCAGCTCTTCATGTCTGAAATAAGTTAACTAGAACTTCGAAGTTCTAATTCTGTAGAACTTGTATATCCATCTTGCAGCCAGCTTGAATCTCAATGAAAACATATCCTTCACTGAAAATGGTACAATGAGAATGATGTTCTTGAGCTAGTGTGGAACAAACATGCAATATATTCTTGCTTTTTCTTTTTTACAGCTCATGAGATGGATGCAGTGAAATTGAGAGCAGTTTGATGTGATCATAAACTTTTTACTGATCTACAGTTGGTCTGAAAGAAGTATATGAGCTTTGGGAAAAAAAAACCCCAACTAGTAAATTATTGTCTTCACTACTGGCTTATTACATAGTTCTCAGGCCAGCTGCGAGTTTGCACCTCAAGAACAGTTCTCGCTGGCCACTGAGGAAAAAAAGCCCGTGAAGTGCTGAGGAGAGGGGGGGATGTCAGAGCTGTGCCATGCTTCTGGCTCTGATGACTAGGGATTTTCGGTTCCTCCTTTGCGCAACGTTGGGGTTAGATAAACAGATTTCCATCACCATCTAGTGGCTAAATTTAGCAATTGCAGTCTGAGCGTAATTCAATTTTCAAAACAGTTGAAAGCTTCGTGTATCTTTTGAAAGACTTGCTTGTATAGTGCGAAACCACAGCGTGCTTACGTAGCACTGGTAGTGGAAACACATCTTACCTACTTCTGTACCCTAAGAAGAAACTCTTGAGTCCTTTTGTCGTAACACTAGATAGTGAGTGAGGAGAGAAAGAAAAACACTCCTAGTTTTGGTAACAAATCGGTACTTTACATGTTTGAGATCATTGCTATATGCTGAAAACTGCTCTGTTTACTGTGGAAATGCAGTATGGAGCTCCCTTTGGTAATGGGGCTTTTTGTCCATTTCTGCCTTCCCTCTACCAGACCCATCTCAGTTGCTCCAGCTTCAGATTTCCTTTTAGGATTGTTATTGAGGGGGATCTCTCTCTCCTTCCTTACCAGGTGTGGCCTCGCAGCCCTGCCCTTTGATGTTCTGTAGAAGCATCAGGCTTGGGGTGCCATCGCACTACTGCTATGCTGCAGCCGAAGAGGCTGTAGGTAGCTACTGGACCATTTGCCTTGAGTTGCTTGACTCCCTATGTGTAGCTTTGCTTTCATTTTGGCATGATGTTTTTTTTGTACTCTTTATTTCAAGATGAACTCTGTCACCGAATGTCAGTGTACAGCTGCCTTAGCCCTTCTCAGTGAGAAGCTGAATGGGGACTCCCCATTGAAAGAAGGACTGGTTTGTTGTAAAGACCAAAGCAACTGGATTGTTACGTTGTTTTTTTTTCTCTTCTGTGTAAGCAGTAGAAGTTGTTTTCTGACTTTTTTTTTCTGCATGTGGAGTTTATCGTTTATCCAGCATTAAACCAGAATGATTTCAGAACAACTGTTCTCTGGGTCCTAATAGGAATCACTACGTATTTTGTGTATTCCATGATTCTTTAATGATTTTCTAGAGAGATACCGTTCATAAGAAATTAGTTTTGTCCATTTTTGCACTAGCTATCTGCATTTTTTCTTGTATTTTTATTTCTTTTGCGCATTTATTGCTCTATTCCCCTTGTTGTTCTCTTCTTACCAATGATTGGAAAGTTCTTGTTATTTTATCTCCTTCCCTGTATTTTGAAGGAGGAATACGCTTGGATGACCTTTGGGGTAAGTCTAGTATCAGTTTTAGATATTTGTATTTCCTGCTGTACAGGTATTTTGCACTTGTGACTTGATCCAGAATCATTTAACACACTGATCCAAAGATAACATCAGGAAATGCCCTCATTCTTGCTAGTTGAGCGCTTGGAGGGCAGACCTGGAGCAGAATGATCTCTATATGCTGGGATTTTAAAGCTTTCACTGGTAGTTGAGCATAAGACTTGACAACTTCTGTACTGATGATTCCTAGGCCCCAGAACAAATGTTTTTCCTTTCTTTAAGAAGGTGTCTTTCAAACATGCTAATCTAAAGGCAAGGCTGTCTGTGTTTGTTACTGGACTTAATGTTCCTCTTACGTTTATGCTTTTTTTTTTTTGATTCATGTCCAGTGTTGAGTACTTTTTTCTAGTTTTTGTCCCCATGCATCTGTTTTTGATCGTTGCTTTCTTTTTGATTTCATCTTGTCTTTCAAATGTTGCTCATGAGTCACGGGAGAACCTTTTCCTCAAATCCTTGCTGCTTATGGTGCTGTTTGGATGCAGTCTGCTTGCTGAACTGTGTAGGTGACAGGACTTTTCTTACATAGTGTAGTGTTTGTGTGTGGTTTTCTAGGTGTGGGGTTTTTTTCTAGTCTACAGAGGCTGGTAAATTGTCACTTTATCTTGACATGAACCTATACTAGGGCATACAGCAATAATTTTGTTTATCTGTACTACCATGAATATGTTGAAATCATACACTGCTACATCCTGCAGTTGTAATATTTTGCTCACCTTACTTTTAGCCGTTGTCGGTAACTGGGTTTACAATTCTTGGTTTGTTGTTTTTGTTTTTTTTTTTTTTCTTTAAAAATAAAAAAAAAAGGGGGGGAAAAGCACTTTACATGAGCTGGAAAATAATTTATCAATATCCATAATAAGTACTTTCATTTTTCTGGAAGGCTAGTTTTCAGACCTTTAGAAAAGCATTACATACTGAGTTATTGTAAACAGAACCACTTGATCACTTGAAATCACTTGATACCCCAAAGAAATGGCACTAAGAACTTGAGAAGTTCTAAGGTCCAATTCTTTTCTTCAATATGAAGTGTATGTACGTGTTTGAAGAGGGCAACTTGATTTTGCATCTGCTAGAGGATACTGTGGGATATTGGATTTTGTGTGCGATGCCAAGGGTATTTTGAGTATTGCATTGACTGATTCAGTATCTTTTGGAAGCAAAAACTCCCTTTGTCAGTGTGGTGTTTGCATGGTGTGTATGTGACTTGGATCAATGAATGTTGTAGCAAAGTTCTAATTTCTTGGAAGTTATGCCTATGAAAGTAACTCAGTCTTGGTTACTGACAGGGCTTGAACCAGTTGTATCATCCCTTCATGACACTTTAGGAACAACAAACGTGTGTTTTCAGTTTGTGTCGTGCTTTTTAGAAGTTAAAGCTACCTTGCATCTTTAGGGACAAGATTCTATGTTAAAAAGTAGCTGAAATACGCATCTTGAGTTCACATTTTCCCTAACCTCATTTTTCTTCAGTGAAGGAGTATGTAAGTGCTGCTGCCATAGCTGAGAGGATGCAGCTAAGTTTATTTATATTTGAGGAGAAACATAGCAGAATTTAGGGTAACAGGGTTTAATTTCTAACTTCTGTGAATGAACTTTTTCTGATTATCAGTAGAAAGGAGCTCTGTGGTTTTGTTTGTGTATTTCTTTCAAAAAGGACTGCAGTTTCAATTTTGGCTGAAAAACCCCGAGCCTCTTTCTTGCAAATTGTCAAAGTTTTGCAAACAAAAGAGTTAAAATGCTGTTTGATATATTATTGTCTAAATATAATGTGTTGAATTTTTAAACAAAACATGATATCCACCTCTAAGTGACACTTACTGTTAGAGCTAGGTTCATCTTTGGCAGTTGCTTTGTTTTAGGTGGGCAGTGCTGCTAGCAGGAGGCTCTTTGAGTCACCTCCTGTGCGTTTCTGATGGTCACACAAGAACTGTTCTCAGAAGCTTTCTTGCTAAGGAAACCAATTAGGTGTTTTTCAGGATAACAGAACAGCCTTTTGTAGTGATAAGAGGGCTATTGCATCAAGCAGCAGTCTCGACTCAATCACAATTCTACTTATGTTGGAATGGTTGTCTGAGAGAAGTGGTTATGATAAACTACAAATGAGTGGTCGTTATGAACTGTTACGAGAGCTTTGAAGAATTATGTGGTTTGAGAGCCTGTCTTGTTCAGCAGTGAAACAACTAGGGAGCACTTGGTTTGCGATGGGGTAGAATTACCACAAGAGGGAGATGCTGGCTTGGATTTTGAACTTGGCAGCTCCATCTAGTGTTCACCTTTCCTGAAGTTTACAGTTATATTTACAGCTGAATTAAATATTCAGTGTTTCTCTGAGTAGTTTTCTTCTATGCTGTTAGTAGGCAGTGTTCTTTAGAAAGTAGAGATGAAGTGGAGCTTTTTTCTATAGATATTTTAGTTAACTGTTTTTGAAAAGCAAGTAGAACACCTTCAGTATAAGTGCTGTCACTTGTCACAATCTGCATTAATTATGCTCTGAGGTGGTAAGAATATATTTAAAATTTTTTTTAACTTGCACAAAAACTTCTGCAATTAGCTAGCTCAAATGTATATGCTGAAAGTTGATGAAACTATGTTCACAAATCATTTTTATAAAAGACTGATTTATATTTATGCAAGTTTAAGTTGACACAGTCTCTGTTGTAAAACAGATGCACTCACTGCTATGTTTTGAATCTGGGTTAGGGGTCAGGCAGCCACAACTTGCCTGAATGTGGGTGACATTTATTGCTTTAACAAGGTTACTTTTGAATTGTATGTGTAAGGTAAGGCACCTTTGTTGGAGTGCATAGCTCTGAAAGACTTCTGCGTTTGGTTCCTCTGTGGCAGAACTTGATGCTGCTGAGGGTCTCTTAGCCTTTATCCATCCTAGAGTTCGGATTATTTAATTTTTCTCATGTTAGTGATCACTCATAGGAAATTTTGGTCTTGTACTAGAGGCCCATGGATGAATCTGAGTGAACTGCATGTCTTCTCCATTTGACAGTGTATTTTCTCCAGCTGTCTAATCTGCAGGATAATAAGTATTCTGATTTAAGATACTGTATGACTTCCATGACAAGCCAGTGCATATCTTTTGATGTTCTTGTCTCAGGCTGCAGATAGAAATCAGTGTAGTAATCTACTTGCGTTTTGTCTTGAAGATTAGGATTTCAAACATAGAAGGCAAGGCACTGACTTAAACACAGGTCCAGATTCTCAAGCACAAAATGACAGCCTGCAGAAGAAAGTGCTGCTTGCCAGGATGGGGTTGGTTGCTTAGCAATGAGCTCTTTATCTGGAAAGGGACCCAGAAAAGTGATCAGGATGGTTTGAAAGGTAGTTTGAGTAGAGGAGTTTTTAAATTCAGCAGTGTTGAACAATTTGTATGTGGAATTTGAAATGACCAGACTGCAGAAACTCTGATTTTTCAGTTGAATTTGGCATGATTATTTAAGGCTTGCCCTCTCCTGCAGTAGCCAACCTGCAAACTAACCACTAAGCGTGCAAGTCAGTGAGACCTGATAAGCTGATAAATGTTGATGATCCTTTAGCAAACCCTGCAGTTTTCAGATACAGAGAAACGAAGGCTTTTGTCCATCACGTGGACACTTGATGAGTTGCTATGTGAAGTATATTTCTCTTCCAGCTTCCGTTCATCTTGAGCATTGACTCAGTTTGTCATATTGTAATATTATGTGCTGTCTTGATTATTTCAAGAAGATGTAAGAATCCAAATATGCTACAGGCTGTATTGAAGGTTTTTATAAGCAGAGTTAAAGCTTGATGTGAGACTGTGATCTTGGACAGGAGCTGAGTCCAGGGTGAGATGAGCTAATAAAAGAGAACATTAAATGTAAATTGTGGGACCATAAAACTGAGTTCATTACTTTGCATGGTTAGCTGTGCCCTCTTGTGAAAAATGCTCTTCAGATCGTCAGGATTTATTCAGGGTGGGTTGCAGGTATTTCTGACCTGTACCTGTCTCTCTTCTGTAGCACTGGTTGCTGCAGTAGGTGCTTAAGATCATGTGGTAAGTGAGCAGCCACGTCACTATATGTCTTGTCTCTAAATTATGACTGACTCCAGCCTTGTTAATAGTTAAAATTTCAGGTGGTCTGTATTCAAGAAATTTGAGAGAGATTAAACAGAGATACGGATTTGTTTCATTTAAATACTGTGTGCTGTGCAGACAGTGCATGGAAAACCAAGCTGGTGGAATCGGCTAAAGCTAAAAATCAGCCAGAAATACAGTTGCAGTCAGTTTATCTCTTTTTTTTTGTCTTGCAAATATTGTGTTTAGTTGATGATTGATTGTTTAAAAAAAAGGTGTAATTCAGAACGGCACTCCAGCTAGAGCAGAACCCCATTTTGCAGTTGACTGACTAAATTTGAAATGCCAAGTGCTATTTCATATTCCTTGTTTACTTCCAGGTGGGTTTTCAAGCAACTGTATGACAAAGGACTGGTGTATAGAGGTGTTAAGGTCATGCCTTTTTCAACTGCATGCAACACCCCACTGTCAAACTTTGAGTCCCACCAGAATTACAAGGTAAGTCAGTATATGTGTACGTTATGTTGCAATCAGATTTCTCTATTGTCTTCAGTTTGGATTTGGAAAGCTTTAGTATTTTTTGCTTGGTGGTACATAAGCATATTATTACACTCCAGATTGATAGTAAAAATTTAGGTAAATTGGTTAGTTTTTATTATATTTTGCTGTATTTGTTTGGATCACTTGATCTTAGCTGCCTTCCCTCTTCTTAGTTACTGCTTACAGACACATAAAGTACATACTTTGTTTTAGTCTGGTAAATTACATTCACTTTCTCTGTGGGGTCTCAAGATGAGTATTGCACTGTGTTGAGTTTTTGTGGTAAATACTTAGATAAGAGCTGCAAATGTCCCTGTCTGTGCAGATCTGAAAAGAGGAAGGTCCTTGGCAGAGTTGAAATCATCTGTGAGGGGATTAATAAGAATTGTCAAAGAGTGCATTCGGTTGTAGAGCAGTAGGATAATAGTTCTTCTAAGAATCATTAATTTAGATTAAGAAATTACAGAGAATGTTTTACCCAATATAATGCATGGTATACTATGTTTTATAAGATGCTCCTTTGAAAATGAATGATTAGATATAGTAGGTGCAGCTTTTCATTTGCAACAAACTCATGTTCACATATGTGAAGGCAGAACTTGTGTCCCAATTTTCCAAATTTCATCTTAGTTTGTGGACAGAGGTTTTGTATCCTTTCCAATCCCCACCCAGGCTTCCATTTTTTTACATCGTAAATCCTTCACTTATATTGTTGCAGCAGAGAGCTGGCACAAATTGTACAGCTGGTCTTTTTTACATCTTGCCTAAAAAAGGCCAATTTGCTGGCCAAAAATAGTGTTTTTAAAACAAATGTTTAAATATAGACTTGTAGTATAATGCAGTCCACAGATACTAGAGCTTTCAATATTGTTGAGGGTTATTTGCCCATACTCAAGAATAAAGGTTTTGTGATTTAATAAAGTGAGACCTGCAAAGATATCTTCATGTTTGACTCTGTGACAACTGAAATAATTACTTTGCTTGTACTTATTAACTGACATTTCATATAGGCTGAGATTAATGAGCTTTCTTTAGAACAAAGACTATTCTGGTGGGGTTTTTTGTGTGTGTGCCCCTTTTCCACAGAGCAAAGCTGTTTTCTCTTCTTGAGTCTTAGTGAAATATTTAGGTGCTATTTCTTACTCTAGAACTAGTAGAGTGTGTCTGTGGGGTGTGCTGCTCTGCCACTTCATACAAAAATTATCTTTTTTGTCTGCTAGAGGTGGTATTTTGAAGACTGAAATGTTGAGGGTCCATAAGCTGACATGATTTATTCTTGGCAAGACCAGTCATTTCTGGGTGTAAGGCAGCTGTTATCTTTTTCACTGTGGAAAGCAGGCTTTGGCTTCTGTTTATTGATCCTGTGAGAATCAGGACACAAATCATGAGAAATAGGATAGAAGAAGCATGTTCAGAAACTGAGTTAGGTGTCTAATGTATACTTGAGTAAACTATATCAACAGCTTGTATTACATTTAACTGAAGAAGTGTTGTCTTCAGATGTGAGCAGGCATAATTTTGTGAACAGATAAAACATTACACAATGCCATTACTTGGCAGCCTGGATGTTATTTTTTTTATGGCTTGCCAGTTGTTTTTATCTACTTGGTCAACTTTAGTGCTTCAGAAAATGAAGTGAATAGCCTACAGTGTTGTTTAACAATTGGTGGAGACAGGACTGTAGTGATAGCTCAATCTTTGCTTGGTATTGAGCGTGGTTCAAGAGTTATGTAATATTTATGTTTTACTGTTGACTGCACCAGATGTTCACAGAAAATTCCCTCTGGAGCAGCCCTTAGCTCAGACATAAATAGCTGCCTGTCCCATGATGCTGTTAACTGTTCCATGATGCTGGACAGAAACCAGAGAGCCTTGCACTAGACATTATGAGGGGATAGGACTTATTCACATGTTTAGGGTCTGTGCGCATAGCACCCATTTTTGTTTGGCATTTAAAATTAACAGTGATAGTTTCACATTTGCAAGATGAGACTTGCTTTTTGTAATATGTGAAATGTGAAGTGACTGAATAGCATTGTACTTGTCTGAAAGAAAAACTTGTTTTCAGGGGATTCTTTTGACTCATTTGGAGGCAAAGTTTTATAGGGTAGCTGGCAAAGGTCTCCTTTCCTGAGACCTTTTTACTCTTAAATATTGACATACTCCTATTTTTAAGTATGCCAAACTTTTTTTCCCCACTTGTTAACAACAGTTTCCTAATAAGAGATTTCATCATCTTGAGTGATGGCTATTCTTCCTACTCCCTGACTCTAGAGGAAAAGGTGGGAAAAGGCTTTGTGTAGCAGTATCTGAGAAACTGCTGATTTTCTTCACAGTTGAGATTAATCCCATTTTTAAAGTTTATAATCAAAAGAGGTACTTGAGGGAACTGGCACTCAGCTCTCTTTGGTGTTTTGGCAGCTAATTCCCAAAATCTCACCGCTAATCTGAATTTTTAACCCTGTTGGCCTTGTTGGACTGACAGTTTGCACTGGTATAGTAGAGTAACATTGTGACTGGTGTTCTCTTCAAACTTTCTTATGCTACCACTTCCCCTTCTAACACTACAGTGATGAACTAGGCAAGTTGCAATATAGGTTTTGGTGGATGGCAGTAATAGTTACTACTTCTTAGATTTGTGTTTTCTCACTAATAAATTCAGTAAACCTTTTTTCTCCCCCTCTCCTTTTCCCCCTTTGACTTTATCTTGTTTTTAAGGACGTTCAAGATCCTTCAGTGACTGTGAGCTTCCCACTGGATGAAGATGCAAGTGTTTCTCTTGTTGCTTGGACAACTACTCCTTGGACCTTGCCTAGTAATTTGGCCCTTTGCGTTAATCCAGAGTTGCAATATGTAAAATTGAGAGGCAAGTGTTAACTGAAAGTGACATATAATGAACACTTCTTTTTTCAGTGCCTGTGAATACATACTTATATTTTGTATGATAGACTGTTTTATGCTACATTTATAGCACTTTGCTGGGTTGGATCAGTGTTATTTTGAAGAATGACATTTACTTCTTATGTGGCTGATGACTTCCGACTGCTGTGCTATTTTTATTTACATGCATTGTGAGGACTGTTCCCTAAAAAATATTGATAGACGAAATAAAGAACAAGAGCAAATGTTTTATCTGTCTTCTTAAAGTCACACTATATTTGAGAGACAGGGAGGTGTGACTGCGTGTCCCAGCTTTTTTGATTCCCTCCTCTCTTGGGGCTCAGACTCATGAACGAGTTAGTGCTACATGACTGCTAAGTTGCAGTAACTGAACATCTCTGTACTCTTAACCCATAGCAGATGCAAGGTGTTACATGCTAGTCTCAACCTGACTGAAGTGTGGTTTTTAGCACAAATGTAAGACAAGGTACTGTGGTTTCCAATGTAAGAGTACATTTGACTAAGTGCTTTGGCTTGCTTACTCATGGACCAGTTGGCTGCACCTGGCTAAACAAGTTGTGTACTATAAGGTAATCTCTTTCATGAGAGCACCCAGCACTTCAGGAATTGTATGCAACAGACCATGTAGGGTGCTTAAACAATCCAGGCTGTTGCTTTTCTCATTACTGCTTCAAGTAGTTTTCCAGGGTTTGCAGTTCCATTTTTTTCAGTTGGCAATGGAGTATGTTATGATGTGTCTTCCTTTTCACTTGGGCAAGGAATTTATTTTATCCTTGAAATCCAGTTGTCTTTAATTATATCTTCATCTACAAAACCCTTTTTAAAAAAAATTTTAAATGAAATGGTAAGCAAGAATTTGGATGAAAGTACTTTTTGCATTGCTGTTTTCAGGTTCTCCCAAATTGCTTACCTTTTCTGACTTACCAGTGTATGTTTAAACAAAGAAAAAAAGAGATATTCAAGTTAATGATGGCATTTAATATGGAGTAAATATATGCCAAAGATACAATTTCCAGTTCCAACAACCATATGAATCTAATGTGTGCCTAAGGTGTTAAACATGAAAAATTGCAGAGGCTTTTACAGTGAACTCCATATGTTTGGGTTATCTTTGTTTTAAGAGAGACCTAAGTAAGTTTCAGTTTTCAAAGATTTTAACATAAATTTGGTCATCTCAAAAAGAGTTATTGAGTACTTTCAGAAATAACACCTACACCTGCCTGAGATGCTGAGTTATTGGGCTTAGATGTCTTTGGCCTACAGTCTGTTGGTGGGATAGTGATGCTGACTAAGTTGGTAGGGTAGTAGTGTGAATAAAATTTGTAACTGAATTTAAGAGATGAAGGTTGTTTGCGGGGAGAAAATGGGTTTCCTGCATAACGTTTCACTTTGTATTTACTTACTTTAAAAAGAAATCCAAGCACAAAATTGATTGGAATAGTAAATCTCAGAAAGGCAACATAAAGTGCAATCATAACCCCTAATGGCAACTTAATAATATTGATTTTATGTAGTATTTGTCCATCTTCCAATTCTTTCCCTCTGTTTCATATACTGAAACTTTCAATTGCTTTTCTTTGCTGCAATGATAATAGACAAGGTAGGGTATTTCTGCTGCTCGGGAAAAAAAAAACACCAAAAAACCAAAAAAAACCCACAAACCCAGAATGAAAATCAGTGGACTGGGTTTTGTGGTTTCTGTTTAAACTTAACTTTTGGAAAGTGTTCATTAAGTGGCTGTGTGGGGAAGAAGTAGCTGGGAACTAGTGGTCGATCAGCAGGATTATTCTGGGCAGTTTTATAGCTAATATGATACTATCTTGCATAAATTGAGAGGTTTCGTAATGGTGCAAATAAGGGTATTAAATTGAGATTTATGTAACTTATTGTTTTATTTTATATTCTAGATAATGCCACAGGAAAGATTTACATTTTGATGGAATCTAGGCTGATAGCACTGTACAAATCTGACAGTGAATATGAGATACTTGACAGGCAAGTACATAAATTATTACACACTTGTTAACTTCCAGTATTTTTATAGATCAGAAGTTAAATGTTTCAAGAAGTTGGATTTTGCAGTTACCTAAAGATGGGTTTCCCAGCATGTGTGTATATCTTGCAAAAATCTATAAAAGAGATTGAAATTTACTAGAACAAATTGGTCTTGACGTGAAGTTACAAATAGAATAAAAGTTTCATTGGGTCATTGTATTATGGTGGGGAAAGTTACTTAGTCCGTCCTTTTCCTGTGTGTTTTCTTAGAAAGACATTAATTTAAAAGTCTCAGAAAAACCCTGGAGATTGTCCAAATGCTGAACACATTCTAAACTTTATGTAACTATTTAAAGGGAAATGGGCAAAAGCAAAGCCATTGTCTTTAGCAAGCGAATACTGCTTCCGTAGCATGGTCTACGTAAGTTATGTAGTTAGTGGCAGTTAATGCTTTCTGAAGACTGCTTATTCATCTTGGTTCCGTGGAAAAATACAAATTATTTAATAAGTCACACTGGACAGGGGACATAGGTGTTAAATTCTGTAGCTCTCTTAAGCAAAATATGTGGCTTGGCTTCTCTTAAATCTTTTATATAAAACATTAACCTGTTAAAGAGGTAAAATACAACAAATATTTATTTGCTTACTTTATTTAGTCCTGTGCAGTGGGTAAAAAAAACAAACCCAACACACAAACAAAAAAACCCAGCAAAAACTCACACAATACAAAACCACAATAAAACAAACCAAAAAGACTAAAAATTTTTTTGAGAATAACAACCCTTCTTCACTGGCATCAGGTTTTTGTTTGTGGTGTGGTGGTTTGTTTTTTTTTTTTTTTTTTTTTTTTTACCAAGCAGTTGAAAGCTTTACACATAAAAAACATTTACAAAAAGGATATGTCTTATTTCAGCTAAGCAGTTGCATGTAGTCATTGAATTAGGGGAATATAGAGCTGGAATGTTTGCTTAAGATGTTGTCTACCATGATGCCTCATACTGTGACAATTGAGTAGTTCTTATTTTGTATTTGCATTGATTTCTATTCCCCCCCCCCAAAGTGAGTTCTCTTCATCTATCACTTACTCTGTAGCAATTCAAGTCAGTACTCAATTTATAAAGATGATATTCAGTGGTCTCACTCTTCAGTGTTGACAGAAGTTCTGATCTCCAGATTTTTTTTCCTCCTTTCAGAGTCATCAGTAAAAACATTGAATAGTGTCAGCATTATGATAGTCTCTGCCAGGATACCACTGGAAATTTTCAGTCTAATACTGAATTAACAATAACTTTTTTTTTCTCAAAGTGGTTGTGTGTCCATGTAAACATACAGTCACCCAGTTAAAATATTTGTGTGTGTCAGAATGGTATGTCAAAGTGTCAAAAGTCTTACTAACCTTAAGACTTAAATCTATCTGCTTGCTTGCTATCTAAGCTAGTTGGTCTGCCTAAAAAAAAAAGTAATTTGCCTTGGTGTGACTTATTCTTGACAAATTCATATTGTATGTTTTTAGCACTTTGCTTTTTAAAAACTGTTCAATCACTTAAGTTGAATCAAGTTGTTATGCTAGTCTGACTGGTTTTTAGGTCCATCAGTACTCCATTTCTCTCTTGAAGTATAAGTGCTGTGTTCCTTTCTAGTCTTTTGAAACCTCTTCAGTGTCTAAAAACTAAGCCTTCTACGAAAAGATCTCTATTTTCTTAAAAATTTCTGAATGCATTTCCTTTAGACTTAAAAAAAAAAAAGAAAAAGCAAGGTAGGTGTATTAAACTTATTATCTATTGTCTTTTGGTTCCAAATCCTTCTTTTAATGGAATACTACAAATTCTGTATCCAGGAATGCACTGAACCTTTCAGCCTTTTTTTGGTGTGGTGTGTTGATCACAACTGTGAAGTACCTGTTCTTTAAGACAATCATACACAGGTTTCAGTTGTCATTGCTTATGTCCCTGGCTAGTTGTATTTCTAATTTCTGCCCCCGATCTTTGATTCCCCCTCCCCCCCCACCCCATACCTATGCATAAGGGTGCTAGCAATTTTTTTTCTCCTTGCAGAGCAGTATATTTTTCTTCTTTCTGTATTAGTGCTACAGTCTTCTCAAGATGGGGTTTTTTTTGGTCATGCTCCAATTTTTATGTTACATAATTAGTTCTCTCAAATGTGAGATGTGAGACAATGAAGAGGTAGCTGGTAGTTGAATGGATCTTTTAAAGATTTAGATCTATGAGTGTATAAGTTTATGGAAATGAACTTTCCCATTTCTACTCTTAACTTTTTTCTTTCTTCAGCTCACTTCTAAATTCTCAGGCAGTTAGGCCCTTGAGGGAGAAATTCATGCCACTTGCTCCATACCAGATGGCAGGCTGAGGTCAAGGAATGATCTTACAGAAAATTTTCTGTATTTGAAATCATCTGAACTTCCTGAGTACTCTCAGCCTTCCCACCCTCCCTCAAGCCTGACTTTTCTCTCCCTTTTCTTCCCAGATGAGATGGTAGGTTTTTGTGTGAGAGCAAATGGGAATACTTGTTTCACTGATGAGATGGCTACCATCTTTATCAGAATATTTTCGGCTGCTTTGCACAAGTGGATTGGTCTTGGTATATTACCCCAGTTTTGGCCATTGAGTGGCTTGTCGTTTTATTCAGCAGTGGTAGATATGAAATGACTGATGAGCATTTTCCTTCCTTTGTGTTACATTTCAGTCTATTTGCATATTAAACACTTAATTTCTTTAAACTATTTTCCACTGTTGTCTCTAGATTCTAGAGAATCCAAAAAAGGATTTCTGGTCTCTTGAGAGTGATTACTATAGTGATTTTAAGTGAGTCTGTTATTACTATAACTTAGGTCACAAGAAGGCAGCACTGTATAAATTTTCAGCTTGAAGTTCAGGACTTTGATAAACAAAGTATTTCAGATCTCAAAAGAGAAAATCAGGAACGTGATCCACAACCCTTGCCTTTCACTGACTTGCATTAAATAAGAATTTAACTTTTTTTTTTTTAAGGCCAGTTCTAGTGCTTTACATTCTGTGTCTGAGCATTCCCACATCTGTGTGGTTGAGCACTGGGATGCTTTTCTCTCATCTGATCCTGATTAAGCACCTCAAACATTCCTGAGGCTGTATGTAATGTAAAATATATAAACTGTCCGTGAAGCTGTGGCTTAAAATAGAAATCTCCCCTTTTCCTAGTGGATATTATGTATGCTGAGCTGAGGAGTCATGCTCTTTAACTTAGCATTAAAAACTGCTTGAGTTCCTTTCTGTGCAATGAAACAGCTTTGAAGAGTTCCTCACTTTGAAGTAGTCAAGTGTTTTATGGTTCAACCATTGTTTTGGAAGATGTGGATCAAGGATAGTATAAGCAAAGACCACAGCTGTGACACATTCAGAGAGCTATCCCATCTATTAGATGAAGTTGTGTTTTAACTAGACTTTTTCCTGAAATGAATGATTTAAGCACTTTCAGGAGAGTTCTGAGCAGTGAATCCCAACCCAATCACTGTCTTCCGTCAGCTGTTGTTGGAAGTCTGAAGAGAGTGAGATCTACAGGCTCTGTCTCTGTCTTGCATTTCTTGTCTGGCTTAGCTGGTTCCTCAGTCAGTCCTGTCTGTTGGATCTTTCCCTGAGATACCCGTGGAGAGTTTGGATGCCTAGTTTTAGAATAAGGAATGAGCCATCCAAGCTTTAAATGCTCCAGTACCCTGCATCACAATCTTCTGTGCGTGTAACTTTTAGGTGTTTTGGATCAGTGCTTATTTAGTTCTGTTGAACATGCTGAGCCACAGGGCTATGTTGTTATGAATATTAAATTGAAATTGCATTTTATCCAGAAGCTCCTTGCCCAGCTTTACCAGACAGTGATTGTTATTAATGTTTAATTCCTACATTAATTTACAATGATCGCTTGATTGAAAGACCATCAGGTACAAGTGTACCTGTTGACTGTAGCAGAGATGCGTTAAGACATGTTACAGTTTTTGTCCAAGTCCAAATTGCCAAAGAGTTGTAAAAATGAGAAGCAAGCTATTAAGGAAATACTTTTTTCTTCACCTTATGAAGTCAAATTCTGTTAGAGATGGGGAAAAAGGAAATTGGAAAAAATAGCATTCCTACCAGCTGACTAAGCAATTTTCAAGTTGTTAATTTGTGTTCATGTAAATCCTTCTCCTCAGGTTTCCTGGCATTGCTCTTAAAGGCAAGAAATATAAACCACTCTTTGACTATTTTATTCAGGTAAGATGGACAAGTTTGGTGTTTGATACAGGATACAAAGACAAAAATAAAAACCATTCTCAGTATTCCTTGTTTATATTATAAAAATCTTGTGTTCTAGTAACAAACCCCAGGTTGTATTAAAGTAGTTGAAAATCCTAGTGAAAGGTTGAAAAACAGAAAGTTTACTTTTTTCTGTAGTTTTTTCCCTTAAGTTTTAAATATACCCAGAGTAAGAATTCAGTGATAAATAGTAGTTTGATTTGAGATTGTGGAGAAACTTCCAGTAAACATTAATAAATAGGGAGTATTCTCTCAACTTTTCATCTGGTGAGCTTCTGTTGCCTGCCTATTAAGTCCACAAATTTTGTATTCACAAGAGAATGACTTTGTGGATAACAGTTGTAGACATGTAGTGTTTTTCACTGAAGAGTTAAAAGCCTTTGATAAAATAACTACTGATATATCTCGTTTTTATGGATGTCCTTCTGTGCAGCATTTAAGCACTGAGTAAGTCTAGTGTAGTTAATAGCATCACAGATGATAATAGAATATGTAGCAATAAGAGAGGGATAAGAGAGGGGGTTATATATTTAAAAAAAAATTCTGATTAAAAAAGGATTAAATTTTTCAAAGAGTTTAAGTGGGTTACAGTACTGCTGGACAAGCAGCTGTTAACTCATATAAGGGATTTGGCCATTTGTGACTACCATCTGTTCTGAAGCATGTGCTGAAGTCAGCAAAGGTGAGAAAACCTCTGTAGGGAGCAGGACCTGTTATTTCTAGAGAAAGGTCAAACACCAAGCTGAATCTGAAAAATGGGACTGCAGGTGTAAAGGTTTGGAATGGATAAATTTTTTGAGTCCCGCTGTACTTTAAGGAGCAGATGGGCATCTGCTTTTTTTTTTTTTTTTTGAATGGATGTCTTATCTCAAAATATCCCTCTTCAGAACAAGCCAAACCTAATACTTTGTAACATATTTGGTTCAGCTGTGACTGCAGTGATTTTTTTTTTTAATACTTCTGTATTAAGGAATAGAAAATAGCTCTATTTTTCATTATCTACATACTGAACACACTGAAAATTGTCAGATCTTTTCGTGGCAATTTTTTCTTTCTTTTTTTTTACTTACCACTTTCTCATTCTCTGGCAGAAATAAAATATATGACTGTACAAGCAAACTTCTTTAAAATTAGAAGGTACAGTGGACACATAAAAATGCAAGGAGACTTCAGTATATAGAATCCCTGTAGCTTTCTTGTTTGTATCCTCACTTAGAGAAGTGTATTGTTTTGTAGTCTGTTAAGCACACAACTGTGTGAAGATCTGTGGCTTGAAGAGTAATTGACTATGAGGCCTTCCGGAGAGGTCTTGGATTTAATCACATTTGACACTGTTTAATGAAGTATACAGCCTGAGTGTCTTAGCTATGAGAAATGATTAAATAATGTTAGGAATGTCACATTTCACTGTGTCACTTATTTTTGATGCAGTTCTTTACTCTTGCAGGTGGCTAGTGGCTCTTCCATGTTCTTAAGAATTCTGCATTGCTGTATATATATGTATACATATGTGTTTTGTGTTACAGTGCAAAGATAAAGGTGCCTTTGCTGTGCTAGTAGACAGTTACGTGAAGGAGGAGGAAGGCACAGGTGTTGTACATCAGGCCCCCTATTTTGGTGCTGTGAGTATGAACCACGTATCTGTAATGTTAATTTTGTTCCAACACACATTGCTTGGCTTTCCAGCTACTGGGTGACTATGATATTAAAACAGTGCTCCCATTTGCTACTTAAAAATGTACGAATGCAATGCTACATTGTATTCTAATGAGTTTGTGCACTCACTAGTGCCCTTTGTGTGCTAGACTGGAGATTTTAGGTGTCCCTTGATTTGGTTATTGTTGTGGTATGTGAAGTGAACTCACCACTGTATATTCTGAGTGTCATTGATCTTAGCTTTTCTCAAAGTCTAAATTTACAGCTTTGAGAAGAAATGATCTGTTGCACTGATAGTCAAAACTGGCTTTGCTAAGTGGTAATTTTGGATGGTAACAGCAGTTCTGCTCAGCACAGTGCCCCTCTTCAGCGTTTCAATTTCATTACTCATTGGGCTTTTAGAGAATGAGAAAAATGCTTTGACTGCTTTTGTCTGAGACTTTATCCCTTGGTGTGAAAGGATTTTGTTGCACTCCATTCTTTTTTCTGTCTTTATTGTCCTTTCCCTCAGTCTATTCTTCTGAAGGTTAAGAGGGATAATTTTTCATGGATTTAATCATTTCAGTTTTTAGACGCATTAATTAAATGCACTAGTTAAGATTCATTGTCCTTTTTGTATAGTGTCCTGTCTTCAGCCATTATCCAAAGATGCCCTCAAAAAACTTGCAATAGAGCTGCCAATGCCTAGCAATTAGCAATCCCTGGACCATGAGCTCTATCATCATTTTCAGAAACTGTTGGCATTAGCAATAGGCCTCTTTGTATTCATGTGTCCCATCCTTTTCTGTATTTTTTTTCTGCGTTTTTCTGAAGGGTGCATCCATTGTGGTAGTGTTTCCCTTGTCAAGATGAGCATTGACATGAAAAGTTGTCCTAGCTTAATGCAGCTGTGAATAAAGAAAATTAGACTGGGCTGTATGTTATCAGTTAATAAAGAAATTAATGGTGACTGGTAAAGGCGTCTTAAGGAGTCTAAAGCCTGTCACAGTACTTGCACCTCAGATACTCCCCTGTAGCTAAATCTTGCAAGGACATGACTGAGGGGTTGAGGGAGCAGGCTTGATTTTGATTGAGGAGCTTTTTCTGTAGGAGATGGAGTAAAGGAAGGGAATAGGCAGCTAATAGAGAAGGAGCTCTGGAAGAAACTCTCCTTTGGCTGCTGTATTGTTTTGTTGTGTATTTGCACAATACAGTTTAGTTGCTGGAAACAGCTTGTTGGAAAGCCTGACTGGCCAGTTAGAGCAAGGATTATCTGCCTTCTTTTATTTGATTTTGTTGTAAGCCCACAGAGATTTGTATAAAAACAGAGGAAAAAAAATCTTGTCTCTCTCTCCTGGGAAGTCAGCAATTATCTTTAAAACCATTCTTTTTAAAAACATGAGAGTATCAGTTAAATGCATTGCAGAGGAAAAAATGCATAAAATGTTAGTGCACTTCTTCGTCACACAAACATCACAAACAAAACTTTGCACTCGGTAGCTAAGGAGCAGCTTGACTTTATAATGTGTGATGCATAGACCCGAGTCAGCTGGCTGTGCTACCTTCAGAAGGAAACTGCACAGCACGCGATGTTGCACTTAGTGCTGCTACCTTTTTCTTTCGGGATGCATGTTGTTCAGTTTTGATAGCCTACTGATTATTTTTGTTCAGAAAGGCTCACAAAGGGTTCTGGTTTAAGTTCGGGAACTTATCATTGTACAGTAGACTCTGTATAGAATACTGAGTGTTACATGTGTTGGTGTGGCAGGTTGACCATGGCTAGATGCCAGATGCCCCCCAAAGCTGCTCTGTCACTTCCCCCTCCTCAGCTGGACAGGGCAGAGAAAATATAACAAGGGGCTCATGGTTCAAGATAAGGACAGGAGAGATCACTCACCAGTTACTGTCACAGGCAAAACAGACTCAGCTTGGGGAAAATTAACTCAATTTATCACCAATCAACCAGAGCAGGGTAATGAGAAATAAAACCAAATCTCAGAACACCTTCCCTCTACCCCCCTCTTCTTCCTGGGCACAACTTCACTCCCAGATTCTCTACCTACCCCCCCCCCGCCCCCGCAGCGCAGGGGGATGCGGAATGAGGGTTACAGTCAGTTCATCACGTTATTTTCTGCCGCTCCTTCCTCCTCAGGGGCAGGAGTCATCACACTCTTCCCCTGCTCCAGTGTGGGGTCCCTCCCACGGGAGACAGTCCTCCACGAACTTCTCCAACATGGGTCCTTCCCACGGGCTGCAGTTCTTCACGAACTGCTCCAGCGTGGGTCCCTTCCACGGTGTGCAGCCCTTCAGGAGCACACTGCTCCAGCGTGGGTCCCCCACGGGGTCACAAGTCCTGCCAGAAAACCTGCTCCAGTGCGGGCTCCTCTCTCCACGGGGCCACAGGTCCTGCCAGGAGCCTGCTCCAGCGTGGGCTTCCCACGGGGTCACAGCCTCCTTCAGGCACCCACCTGCTCTGGCGTGGGGTGCTCCACAGGCTGCAGGTGGAGATCTGCTCCCCCGTGGACCTCCCTGGGCTGCAGGAGGACAGCCTGCCTCACCGTGGTCTTCCCCACGGGCTGCAGGGGAATCTCTGCTCCGGTGCCTGGAGCATCTCCTCCCCTCCTTCTTCACTGACCTGGGGGTCTGCAGGGTTGTTTCTCTCACATGTTCTTACTCCTCTCTCTGGCTGCAGTTTCTGTGTGTCCCAGCAACTTTTTTTCCTTCTTAAATACGTTATCACAGCGGCGCTACCACTATGACTGCTGGGCTCGGCCTTGGCCAGCGGCGGGTCCATCCTAGAGCCGGCTGGTATTGGCTCTGTCGGACACAGGGGAAGCTTCCAGCAGCTTCTCACAGAAGCCACCCCTGCAACCACCCCCCTGCTACCAAAACCTTGCTGCACAAAGCCAGTACAGTTGGCATTAAATGTTTGCCTTTAGACAAGCTTAGATGAAAGAAGGGAGATAACTCATGATTGTAGGCAGGACTGTCTTCCTAATTAATTGCCTTCTCTGCAACTTCCTATCCTGTTGTGTTGAAGGTGAATAGGAAAGGCGTAAGTGGAGCAGGAGGCAAGGGTCAGAGGAGAAGAAATAGAGCACAGTCCTTCACAGGAGGTGTCATATCTTGTCTCTAACCGTTCCCCTCAATATAAGTAAGTCCTTTTGATACCTTCCCCTCAATATAAGCAAGTCCTTTTGATAAATAGGGTTAGAGAGTAAGGGGTTTTTTAATCCTACTTACTGATACATATTCTGTATGGCTGATAGCTTAGAAATGTCTCCTTCTCCAACAAAATTTGAAGTAAAATTTCACCTTCATTTAGTTCCAGGACATGTAGTTTCATTGTCTTGTGTGATGCTTTTGCCAAATACAATCTGCCACACAATATCAGAGCACTCTGTTTCAGTTCAAAAGACATCAAAATTAAAGCTCACAGAACAAGACGAACCTGTATTAAAAACTCTGTAAACTCATTGTACCTCCAGATTAACATGACACTAAAATTCACCTGCTCAGGCATCTCATCATATGTAGATGCATCTACAGTCAACTTAAAAAGCTTTAGTAACATTTCAATTTGCATACAAGCCCTGTACTTCTAGTGCCTGCTCAGACTGAGTCACAGAAGTTTCACAGATATATTACTGTTACAGTTTCTTTTCAGTAGATTGCAAAAGTATACTTGATTTTTGTTAAAAGGTGCTGAAGGTGAACCTTTTGACTTCATGTTTTTGTTGTTTTCATTTGTTTGGGGTTTTTTTTAATTTCATATAGAAAAGCTTTGAGTTCTGATCAATGAGCTGTTTAATAGCTTCTGCTTCATTCATGTTGTTTATTACAACTTTTATTTGTAATCTTTTGAGAGATTTAATTGTGGCAGGGGTACAAAAGTGAACACTATGACTTCTATCCTGGAAAGAATTGAAATTTGTCTTAGCTTTCCAGTGGAGCTTAGCATTTGTGGATTTCTGTATGTGGCTGAATATATTCTTGGATTGTGGTTACTGAAGCAAATCTTCATTAAATCAAATGGCAGGTCAGTCAGGAAAGCTTTTACATTCAAGTTTGAGTTCTTCAAAAGAAAGGAACTAACTGTAGAAAACTAAAATAGCAAAGCCCTTTATATATCATTGGCTGTATCAGCGATGCAAATCGAACTGAACCACCTCTTGACCTAGGTCCTGCGAAGTGGAAGGTTTGTTATTACGTTTTAGCTAGGTTGTGAGCGTGCCAAGCTTTGTAGTCTTTGCTGGCTGCTTCTTCAAAGCCTTTTACAATTCACTGCCAAATCAGGGTTGACGTTAGTTATGTCATCTGGCCTACATTTTAAACACCGCAGTCTGCTTGCTATATGTTAGTAATAATAGCTGATGAAAGGTCAGCTGAGAATGGGCTTATCTCAATTAATCTATTGACTGAAGAAGCTGGTTGACCAAGTGGAGGTTGAGTAATTGTGATGGCTGTCTGCAGCTGCTGGAGAGTGGAAAGAGACTATGGTCTGGAGTAAATGAGTGCTGTAGCTGAAGTGGTTTTTCGTTTCTACGTGTAATGCCTTAGTACATGAAGTAGCCAACTTCACTATTGCTATGGATTATTTTCATCGTTGTAAAATATACTGTGGATCAACAGGCAACATCTGCCAGATCTGGCTTGGGGGAGCTGGTAACTACAGGGACTAGGGGTTAGGCCT